>NC_035445.2:95406144-95740608 GCF_002127325.2 Helianthus annuus | reverse complement strand
TATCTCATCTCGACCTGGTTGTCTTTAATAAGGTCCCGAGTATATGCAAAGAATTTTGGTGGTATATGTTTTGTTCTGTCACTTTTGATATACCCTTCTTTCATTTGAGAGACACAGGCGGCATTATCTTCATGGATAGGAGTTGGACTTGGATCTTTCTCTAACCCACAAGAAGTCACTATGTGTTGTGACATAGATCTTAGCCATACACATTCTCTTGAAGCTTCATGTCGTGCAATGACTTCAGCATGATTTGAGGATGCTGCGACAAGTGTTTATTTCTGAGAACGCCATGAAATCGCAGTTCCCCCGTTCATAAATACATATCCAGTTTGAGATTTTGCTTTATGAGGAACAGATAAATAACCTGCATCTGCATAACCAACTAACCCTTCTTTTGAATCGTTAGGATAAAACAAGCCTAAATCAACAGTGCCTCGAAGATATCGAAGAATATGTTTAATCCCATTCCAGTGCCTTTTAATAGGAGCTGAACTAAATCTTGCTAACAAGTTTACTGCAAAAGAAATGTCAGGTCTCGTACAATTTGTAAGATACATAAGTGCTCTAATTGCACTGAGGTATGGTACTTTTGGACCAAGAACTTCTTCGTTGTCCTCACAAGGACGAAATGGATCATTTTCGACATTAAGTGATCTAACGACCATTGGAGTGCTTAAAGGATTTGCCTTGTCCATATTGAAACGTTTCAATAGCTTTTCGGTATAATTCGTTTGATGCACAAGTATTCCATTGCTCATATGTTCAATTTGTAAACCAAGACAATATTTGGTTTTTCCAAGGTCTTTCATTTCAAATTCTTTCGTTAAAAGAATAATTGCTTCATGAATTTCTTTTTGCGTCCCAATTATATTTAGGTCATCAACATATACGGCTATGATCACATATCCTTATGTTGTCTTTTTAATAAAGACACATGGACAGATAAGATTATCTGTATAACCTTTACTTGTCAAATACTCGCTCAAACGATTGTACCACATCCATCCAGTTTGTTTCAACCCATATAAAGATCTTTGTAATTTGATCGAATACATTTCTTTGGGTTTTGAACTTAACGCTTCAGAGAGTTTAAATCCTTCCGGAACTTTCATATAGATCTCACTATCAAGTCATCCATACAAGTAAGTTATAACGACATCCATAAGACGCATTTCTAACTTTTTAGAAACTGCTAAGCTGATTAAGTATCTAAAGGTTATTGCATCCATAACGGGAGAATATGTTTCTTCATAGTCGATCCCTGGCCTTTGTGAAAAACCTTGAGCTACAAGTCTCGCTTCATATCTTGTAACCTCATTTTTCTCATTTTGTTTTCGTACAAAAACCCATTTATATCCTACAGGCTTTACAGCCTTAGGTGTAACAACAATAGACCCAAAAACCTTTCGTTTATTGAGTGAATCTAATTCAGCTTGCATAGCGCCTTTCCATTTATCCCAATCATGTCTTTTTTGACAATCATTGATAGATTTTGGTTCAGGATCATCATATCCACCCATGATGTCACTTGCTATAGAATAAGAAATTATCTCATCAATATTTTCCATTTCATATCGGTTCCATATAATATGTGTATGACCATAGTTGATTGATATCTCTTTGTTAGTATCATCAACATCTTTCTCATGAGAGGTTTCGGTATTTACTGTTTTATCAAGATCATTCCTTTTGTGGTCAATTTCTTTTACAAGCGCTTTTCTTTTTTGTGGATTCTTATCCTTTGAACCGATTGGTCTTCCACGTTTTAAATGTTTTTTAGATTCATGAGCTATCTTCTTATCTATTGCCTTACTTGGGATCTCAACTCGAGCTGGAGCATTAGCAGCTGGTATATGAGATTTGAGTAAACTTCCGTTTTGCTCCTTGTGGTTTGGTCATTTTAACGGTTTTGCTCCAATAGTTTAAAAATAGCCATTTTCCTCCCTGATCTTTCGAGTTTGTCGCCAGTTTGCTCCCTAATCTTTTGACTTTATCGCCAGTTTCCTCCCTAATGGAGTTAGAGGTTGGGAGCAAAATGAAGATAAGTTAGAAAAATCAGGGAGGAAAATGGCTATTTTTAAACTATTGGAGCAAAACCGTTAAAATGACCAAACCACAGGGAGCAAAACGGAAGTTTACTCATGAGATTTTGTAACTCTGTTTGTATCAGTAAAAGCATCAGGCAATTGATTTGCAATGTCTTGCAAGTGTATTATCTTTTGAATCTCTGTCTCACATTGTTTTGTTCTTGGATCAAGATGAGACAATGAAGGCACACTGCATGAGACATCATTTTCTCGTTTTTTATTTTCTCCCCCTAATGCTGGAAACATTGCCTCGTTAAAATGGCAGTCATCAAAACGTGTTTTAAATACATCACCTGTTAAAGGTTCAAGATATCGTATGATGGAGGCTGTTTCATATCTAACATATATTCCCAACCTTCTTTGAGGTCCCATTTTTGTGCGTTGTGGTGGTGCAATAGGAACATACACTGCACACCCAAAAATTTTAAGGTGGGAAATGTCTGGCTCATGGCCAGAAACAAGTTGTAGTGGGGAGTGCTTATGATTTGCACTTGGTCTCACACGAATCAGCGATCCAGCATGTAAAATTGCATGACCCCAAATCGACACAGGAAGTTTTGTTCTCATTATTAATGGTCTAGCGATTAGCTGTAAACGTTTGATCAATGATTCAGCTAAGCCATTTTGTGTATGTACATGAGCAATAGGGTGTTCGACAACAATTCCCACAGATATACAATAATCATTAAAAGCATGTGATGTAAATTCACCAGCATTATCAAGTCTCGCCCTTTTAACAGTGTAAGCAGGGAAATGTGCTCGTAGTTTGATAATTTGAGCAAGAAATTTTGCAAAGGCAACATTACGAGTTGATAATAAAGAGACATGAGACCATCTGCTGGATGCGTCTATTAAGACCATGAAATATCTAAACGGTCCACATGGTGGATGAATTGGTCCACATATATCACCTTGAATTCTTTCAAGAAACATTGGTGATTCCTTGTCAACTTTTAAGGATGAAGGCCTTGTAATTAGTTTTCCAAGTGAACAAGAGGTACATAGAGGCATTTTATCTGATTAGGGGATCTTTTGATATTTCAATGGATGGCCATGTGTGTTTTCAATAGTTCTTTTAATCATTGTAGATCCTGGATGGCCTAGTCTGTCATGCCATAAGTTAAATGTCTCAGGATCACAAGAACTTTCCTTTACTGCCATATGTGCTTGAGGCACATTAATGTGTGTATAATGCAAACCAGAGTGGAGCATTGGTAGTTTTTCCAATATATGGTCTTTGCTCATGATGTGTAAATATTTCTTATTATCAACAGTCCTTGACTGAGTATCATATCCGTTATGATATATGTTTTTGAAACTCAACAAGTTTCTTGTTGATTTTGGGGAAAATAAAGCATTCTCTATTAAGAGCTTTGTACCATTTGGTAATATTAAATTAGCTTTTCCCACTCCTTCTATCAAGTTTGTAGGACCTGATATTGTATCAACGGTTCCTTTTGTTGGTTTCAACTCATAAAAATATTTCTTAGATTTAAGTATAGTGTGTGTGGCTCCACTATCCATTATACATATATCTGCATCATTTGTCTGCTCTTGTGCTTCAGTGGTATTCATTTTAATCTTGAAAATATAAAGAGAAATCATAATAAGTGTATAATGAAGGCGTTGTGAATTATTTATAATAAGAAGTTTATTTTATTAGTTGAAAACGTTATATGAAAAGAAAGACTACTGAAACATAATAAAGATACTTATAATAAAGGAAATTACATAATTGTTGCGTATAATTATTATGGTTTAGCAACATTCGTTACAGAGTTCCATGTTATTGATAAAGTCGACGACATTCAGTTCGACGTTGATATCATTAAAATTATCCACATGGTTCATCTCTTTTTCTTTTCTTTTGAGAGAGGCTTGGTAAAGTTCACATAAATGTGAAGGTGTACGACAAGCCTTTGACCAATGGTTTGCACTTCCACATCTGAAACAAGAAGTGCCATTGTTTTCGGACCTACCAGCTTCATTCCTTTTGTTATACTGGTTGGGATTGTTATTTTGCGGCGTGTGGTAATTGGGGGTTCTCTGATTTCGACCACGACCGCGACCACGTCCACGACCACGTCCACGACCATGGGAATTACCTCGGAAATTATTATTTCTTTTGAAGGAATAATTGCGACCATTACCTTTACCAAAATGGCCACGGCCACGGCCTCGTCCCCATTTTCTTCCAGAGTCTTTAATATCATCATTAATAACAGCATTTGCTTCTGGAATGGCTAATGATCCAGTGGGATGAGCTTGATGATTTTTCATTAGTAGCTCATTGTTTTCTCTGCTACGAGGAGAAATGAATTTAGATCAGAATATCTTTGAAACTTTTGCAACCGATATTGTTGTTGCAAGTTTATATTTGATGCATGAAATGTGGAGAAAGTTTTCTCCAACATATCTTCCTCCATAACAGTTTGCCCACAAAATCGGAGCGTTGAGCATATCCTGAACAAAGCAGCGGTGTATTCATTCACCTTTTTAAAATCTTGGAACCTGAGATTGTTCCATTCATCTCTAGCAGTGGGAAGTAAAACTTCCCTTAAATTATTAAATCTGCTTTTTAAATCTTCCCACAAAACGTATGGATCCTCAAAATTTGAATATTCAAATTGTAACATCTCATCAATGCGTTTATGGAGGAAGACATCGGCTTTTGCCTTTTCTTGATCGTTACAATCGTTCCACTCCGTTATCGTTTCTGATATGCACAAAATGCAACATATAAATTATATCAATTGTGGCATAAAACTAACCCTTTTTTTAGTACTAATGTTGGAAAAAGTGTGCTTTTGTCTTCCTTTTGTATTTTCAGGATTAAATGAGCTCAAATTAACAAAAGAAGCAAAAAGACAGCAAAATCTAACATAAATACAAGAAAAGGAACAAAAGTGGAATGCCCGACCCCTCGACAACATCTTCCCAAGCAAAACTAAGAAAACAGAAGACTGAACACGCCCCGTGCTCAGCGAGCACGGGGCCGTGCCCAAGTAGCAGTAGAAAAGACAAACCTTTAGAAGCTTCTACTGCCCACCACGGGGCCGTGCCCAGCGGACACGGGGGCGTGGTCAACTTCCTGCAGGCGCATTTATTGTAATTGCGAATTACAATTAATGAAGAGAGAGACAAGGATGGACACGGGGCCGTGCCCAGCGGGCACGGGGCCGTGCCCGAGCTTCTGTTCAGCCTATAAATAGGAGTGTTTGGAGCCATTTCAACTCATCCCTTGGCACACCACCTCTCTCACACTTCACCCACCACCCACCACCACCATAACACCATCATCCACTACCATCATCCATTGTCCATCATAGAGTGTGTGAGTCATCTCGGGATCCAAGATTGATCGTAAGAGTTCTTGACAATCAAAGGCCATGTTTGCCTAAGTCTCTTACATCACTTGGTGAAGACAAGTGTTTAGTGTAATACTTTTTATTTTTAATCTTTTGCACTTTTTAGTTGGTTTTGTATTAATGACTTTAATTACTAGTTTCTTATGTTGACGGTGATTCTTCCTTATCGTTTGTCCGTGGTGTCTTGGCATTATTTTACTGTCTATATAAAATAAAAGATTTTCACCATTCATATCTCCACGGTCTATATGGAGGTATGTTGGCTACCTGGTTGGGGGTTAAGGGAACGGTTTGGTAAGAGTCTTGCCATTGTTCAGTGTATAGATCCTGCAAAGGACCTGGGTCAAATTTAGTAGGACCTTCTTCAATACCCAAAGGTATTGGATGGCGGGGGTCCAAACTCTTTGATCCCCTCATAAGTTAAACTACTATTAAAACTTTAACCCAGCTACTTAGGACTGTATCACTGCTTGTGACAGCTTGAACCCTTGATCCTGATCGTCGAGAGACGAGCCTATGGTGGTTATTGTTATTATTGTTACTATTATTATTATTATTTGCGAAATAATAATAATTCACGACGAGAATTCCAATTATTTACGCACGAGTTATTATAAATGGGCCAGTACGTTGGAGCTAGGCACATAACATTGCGGATCCAAACACACTCGGGCCTAAGCCCAACTCAACCCACCTAAAAACCCTACACTATAAAACACCCCTAAAAACCCTACACCCTCAGCTAACCCAGCCGACACCTTCCCTCCCTAACCTCTGCCCCTTCTCCCCTGCAACTCCGATGACCGGAGTTATTCCGGCTGTCTCCGGTGACAACTCCTTCGACGAGAATATCCGCACATCCACACACGCACCCTCCATCCTCCTCCTCCTTACAATTTCCTCGTCCTCACCTCACAGCACCACCTCCTCTTCCGAAACTGACAGTCGGCCACCACTACTCCAACGGCGAAAACAAGTGAGAGGAAGAGACGACAGAGAGGATGGGTCGGCCTTCTCCGGTGACCTCCGTGTTTTCGGTGAACTACGACGGCGACTGTAGTGTTAACGATGGAGGCTCCGGCTAGCAACTGTAGTGGCTCGGGTTGCAACAGAAGAGGTAATGGTGGAGTTTGGTGCGAGTTCGGGTTCCCGGCGCTGACCCAACCAGTTCAGGTCTCGTAGCAGTCCGACCGGGTCAGATTTGGCTTCGTTTGTTCGGGTCAGTCGGGGGCTTGAAGCTTCGAGTCTCGTCAAGTTCAGTCTCGGGTCGCACCCACAACCCTTCGGTCAGTTTACTTATGTTTTATGTTTTGATCTTGTCAATGGTTGGCTGCTTGTTTGTGTTATGAATACAAAAAGGATCCTAAAATACTTGAAACTGTTGTGATTATATTACGGATTTGGTTGAGTAATTTGCGGTTGATAACTGTTGTGGTATACATATGATTAGAGTGTGATTTAGGAATTACATGACAAACTGATTTTATACTAGTGAGTTGTTTGTATGATGTAGATGATAGATATAAAGAGCCTTGGATGTATAATAGTAACTGTTATGTGAAATTTGGATATTGTTCATATTGAACTAAGATTAGAATTGTGTGTTTTCCTTATTTATCATAACCTGATGATGTTCTAATGGTGTAGTGTTAAGAATGGATCATGATATATGGGTATTTGAATGACTAGTGATGTAGCTAGTGGAATGAAGTTGATTATAATCCACTGCTTGTTCACTGTTAAGTACCTGTTTGCTTCGAATCATTTTGAAGGAGTGGCTATTGTTACCTGATGATTAATAATGATGATATGATATTTCTCGTAAGACTGTTATATGATATAAAAGTGTTTGATGATGTTTAAGGTGCATGATAGAGTGATTTTTGTGATAAAATGGCTGCATATGTTTCGGGTGGAATATAGTGATAAATCAGTAATAGATAATGGTTGATTAGAATCCGCTTAGAATTATGAACGTGATGAACAGTTTGAATATGCGATGAAAATTTGAAGAATAAGTTGATTGATCCGATTTGGATTGGTAGAATGTTGAAAACATGTTAGTGACTTTTGATTGGATAGTACACGCTCATGAAATTTGATCGGATAGTACCTGCTTATGAAATCTGATTGGGTATTACTGACATGGAAATTCTAGAAGCATCTGCATAGTCTACGAGTCGAGACCTTACGGTTGCGACTCGAGACCATTGAGGGACAATTCGAAACCAGACAAGACACTCCAGGAGTCGAGACCCGCACGATTGCGACTCGAGATCTCATGATCTCGACTCGAGACCTCTACGGTTGCGACTCAAATGTTCACAACTCGAGACGAGTTGTTGCGACCTAGAATCCAGTGGTTGCGACTCGGGACCTCTTGTTCTCGAGTCGAGACCACCCGGTTTCGACTGGACTGCCTTGCTTAGTTATTGGGCCGCACAAACTGATATTTTGGACTGTGTGCTACTGTTAATGCTTGACTGTTAACTGTTTAACTGTTTTTATGATAGGATAGGCCCAATGACGCATATACTGCTATGCTAGTGTGACTTACGTGCTATGTGCTAAATATGTGTAGTTGTACATGCCATTACTTGCTCACGAACCTAATAAATATTTATAAACCATAATAGGGTATGGTTGACCAACGTAACACGAGTAAATTAACTACCGAGCAAAGCAAAGGTGAGTTCACTACTTTTTACTTAAAGCATGCGTTCCCGGTGGTTGGGAAACGGAACGAAACAACTTTTCCTGGTTTGGAATTGCTTACTATCTCCTTACGAGGGATGCGGTATTTCTATCTCCTTGTGTGGGATACGGGTAACAACATTATCCCCGGTGAGGGATACAAACTTACTTTCTTCCCTTGTTATTGGGAGCTTTTAGTTAATTACTGTTTATACGGAAATGCAACGAGCAACACTAAACGAAACTCTATCACTCAAGTCCCTACTATACATAATACCGATTAGTCGCCGGGGCCAGGCGAACGGGTTATTAGTTGATAGCGCTATTTAGGTCTTACCAACCTCACACCGTGCCATGGTATGGGATCGGTCGTGAACTAATGTACTCAGGCATCCGTCAATGATGATAGAACATTGACATCGGGGCATCCTGCGGAAACGCAACGGTTACCTAGTGTTCGGTATTGGAAAAACAGTTTAGTCGCTTACTTATGGGGTAGCTCCCCATGGCATGTATAAACGGGGTAATTAACTGGTTAAAACAAGTTTTTGGAATTAAAACTGGAAAACTGCAAACACGTGAACTCGCCAACGTTATGTTGACACTCTACTGCATGCTTTGCAGGTTGCTCGATACAGCTTTGGACGGACGTTGCAATCGGATGGAGTGCGTGGGTCGTAAGTAACATGTTATTAAACTTGTGGTTTCAATTATGATACGTTTTCTTCCCTTTTCCGCTGCGAACTTAAACTATGTTTTGAAAAATTTTAAATTGGGTCACTAAATATGCTAATGTTTATAACCATAACTATTCCGTTCAAAATAATTAGTGGCTAAGATCCTGGTCGTCACACGCCTCGCGGTAATACTCCGCATGTGGATTTTGAGGGTGTGATAGATTGGTATCAGAGCCATTGGTTATAGCGAACTAGGTTTTTAAATATAAAATATTTTGGTTTGGGAAATAAAATATTTTTATAAGAAAACCAGACTATAACCGTTCTTTAGTGGAAACCACAACTACACCACACTCCGGATTGCAAGGTTCGTCAACATCAGATGCTCACCTGGTAATGGTAGGCTAACGACATTTACTTGTGTATAACTTATGTGTGTGAACACGCATGTGTGTATGTGTATAATTGGCATATATGTGCGTACATTTGGTATTTAATCCAGTGGATCATACGAAGGCTAGGCTAGCTTGTTACGTGTTAAACAGGAGCGAGTCCTCCTAAACCTGGTTCGAAACCATGATACGCTAAGGGCAAGGAACGAGTTATTCCAAGCCCTCATCTCATCCATGTACGTCCTAATAACACCCCTGGATTGGAACGAATCGGCGCGGTGAACGATTGCTCGATATACTTGCTTAGGAGAGGCCTGTTACGAAACACATAGAGAAGTTACGAGAACAAATCGCCAAAGGGGAGCCACCCCCATATCATGAGATATTTGAAGAAGCGACGACGCCATTCGTATTCTCTTTACTTGCGTATTTCTTTTATTTAAGTGGTGAGACTTGTTCCCTCACACGACTGATCACCTGGATCCTCGAAGCGTTCTAGTAAGTCTACACTTTTCGAGTTTTGTTTGCACGTCTCCAACACGTAAAACCTGGGTGGTGTGTGCTTCTCATTGTGGTGCCAGCAATCGCATTACCTCTCCATCGACCACGAAGTTATTTCCTCCTAAATTCCCCGTTACATGGTTAATCCTTGCTCATACCTTAGCACGCCCCAAAACCCAGCAAGTTGACATCCTTCCTACGAACCGGTGTATTTGAAGACGTGGCTAGACAAGGATACGAGCCAGTCAACCCACCGACGAGTACGGTGACCTTGATGCTTACCTCATCCTTCATTTACCATAACCGTTATTCTTTGACGACTTTTCTAATCCTACGAATCCTTTCACTAGCTTCCGTTCGAATCAATGTTTATTGCTTAAAACGGTATCCTCACTTCCATCGTTTCTTTATTACGGCATTCACGTTTCTTCGTATAGGAACCTTGACCAGATCTCTTATCAGTTGGTGAATCCAGCAACGTCGACCTTTAGTCGACAAACTCTTTAGCCCTTGAAGTTTAGCAGCGTGTTACTTCAATCGTACTTTCTCGGAAACCTGTTTTTACTATTTCACATCGAAACCCCCCCCCCTCGACGACGCGAACGCTACTCCAAACTTATTCGCGCAACTTAGAACAAACCGCTCGAACTTGATTACTTACCGATTTGAGGAATCACATCCTGTCAGACGCCTCAGTAAACCCTGAAACCTACAGACCCGCATGACGATCGTCCTTCTCTAGCTATTTCATTTTGCGCCAACTTTATCGACGTAACACCTCTCATCAGCAAGCAACGTTCTTGATTCTAAACACCCATAGCTTGTGTACGACCAGCTACCTCATTGACATCTGATAAATCTCTATTGCTGATCCCAAAGCCGTCATGCTTTGTCTCAAGTTGAACGCAACAGTTATGACTTCCTTTCTTGCATCAACTCGCTACTCGTGTTATGATTCACGGATTCCATGATCCTTATCCTACTCTACTCTGCACAAATCCTCGTTTGAACGAACTACTTCCTATGAATGTTACTCGTTGGAGCAACGAGCCAAGGATACCCTGGGGTAACGGGTATCGCAAGCACTGTCCTTCGAACTTGATATGATCAACACTTAGTCACGACGCACTAATTTATTCCATCCTGTCAAAAATTTGACGCTTGTTTCTTTTGATGATATTTGAACCTACTCCGAAGACCCGAGGCAGTCCGAACGGCTCCTCTGCGCTACCCTGGCACCTCTACAACTCAAAACCGCCTGCGTTAAGTTTCCCGCACACGACTTTTAAACATTGCAACGCCCGCATTTCTCGACCATACGCGAAACCCCTCACGATTTTGACCCGAAGGAGTGTCACCTGACATTAGGGAGGTGCACAATACCGCAACTCCAGCAATTGAAAGATGTTCTACGAGGTGCTTCTATCTTGTCTTATCATATCCAAGGCATTGGTGAAGTGTCTGCTAGTAACGCCACGCAACCCAAGAAACCGATAAGTTTCCGAACCTACAACCATCTTCTTAATAGAAGTAGCTGTGGGGGCACGGAGTGCCAACTGCTATCACTTTTGATCGAAACCTACGTTCTGTATCCGATTCGCCTCAGACTAGATACAAAAACCTTTGGCTCACAGTTAGGCATGAGCATCACTTATCGCCTGCAAACAGATGGTCAGGCCAAACGCACCATCCAAACACTCCAACGCATGCTGAGAACATGTATTATCGTCCTTTGACACGAGTGACACTTCCCTTTGAAGAATCTCTTCCAACCACTGCTACCGCATTGGCATGCAGGCAACATCATTTGAGGCATTGCACGGACGCAGATGCCGGTCACCTCTGTGTTGGGCGAAAGCCAAATTACCGGCCCAGAACTTGCACTTGACACAACAGGTAGGATTGCCCAGAATAGGCAACGCATGGCGGCAGCTCCAGACCGTCAGAAAGGCTACGCGGGTAAGCGTAGGAAACCTCTAGAACTCCGAGTCAGAGACTGGGTTCTACTTAAAGTTTCACCCTGGAAGGGTGTGGTACGTTTTGACAAACAGGGCAAACTTGATCCGCGATATGTTAGACCGTTCGAAATTTACCGAGGGGATCGGTAAGGTTGTTATAGACTAAACCTGCCTGAAGAGTCGAGTGCGGTACACAACGTCTTTCACGTATCTAATCTGAAGAAGTGTCTGTCAGATGAAACATTCGTTATTCCTTTTTAGGAACTCGTGATCAGCAACAAACTACGCTTCGTTGAGAAACCGGTTGAAATCAGGGATCAAGAAATCAAAACCCTCGAGCGTAGTGTAACCAACAGAACGAGTTCGTTGTAACTCACGCTGTGGCCCAGAGTTTACCTGGGAACGGGAAAACCAGCTGATGCGCATGTATCCCCAGTTGTTTACAAACATAACTTCCAGCACTGAAGCTACAACTAAACTTCGGGAAGGAATTTCCAGCCAACATGGGGATGATGTGACACCCCACGAAAACGTCTAATCACACTAGCTTGTCAGTGGCTGCGCGCTAAATTTCGGGACGAAATTTCTTGAACTTGGGGATAATGTGACACTTTGGGTTTTCCTGTACGCGTCTTGGATGTTATAGTTAAGTTTGTGAAAATCTGTACTATGTGAAATACGTACAAACTCTGTGGGTCTTATGCTACGTGACTTTTTCGTGCAACGTGATTGAGTGTGCTATGTGACTTACATGTTTGTTTTGTGGATGCTCGTGAAACTGCTTGTATCTACGAGCGGTAATAGAGTATGTGTATACACATAGAGCGTAACGTTTGACTTTCTGCTTAAATTTCGAGGACGAAATTCCAGTAACATGGGGAGAATGTGACAGCTTGAACCCTTGATCCTGATCGTCGAGAGACGAGCCTATGGTGGTTATTGTTATTATTGTTACTATTATTATTATTATTTGCGAAATAATAATAATTCACGACGAGAATTCCAATTATTTACGCACGAGTTATTATAAATGGGCCAGTACGTTGGAGCTAGGCACATAACATTGCGGATCCAAACACACTCGGGCCTAAGCCCAACTCAACCCACCTAAAAACCCTACACTATAAAACACCCCTAAAAACCCTACACCCTCAGCTAACCCAGCCGACACCTTCCCTCCCTAACCTCTGCCCCTTCTCCCCTGCAACTCCGATGACCGGAGTTATTCCGGCTGTCTCCGGTGACAACTCCTTCGACGAGAATATCCGCACATCCACACACGCACCCTCCATCCTCCTCCTCCTTACAATTTCCTCGTCCTCACCTCACAGCACCACCTCCTCTTCCGAAACTGACAGTCGGCCACCACTACTCCAACGGCGAAAACAAGTGAGAGGAAGAGACGACAGAGAGGATGGGTCGGCCTTCTCCGGTGACCTCCGTGTTTTCGGTGAACTACGACGGCGACTGTAGTGTTAACGATGGAGGCTCCGGCTAGCAACTGTAGTGGCTCGGGTTGCAACAGAAGAGGTAATGGTGGAGTTTGGTGCGAGTTCGGGTTCCCGGCGCTGACCCAACCAGTTCAGGTCTCGTAGCAGTCCGACCGGGTCAGATTTGGCTTCGTTTGTTCGGGTCAGTCGGGGGCTTGAAGCTTCGAGTCTCGTCAAGTTCAGTCTCGGGTCGCACCCACAACCCTTCGGTCAGTTTACTTATGTTTTATGTTTTGATCTTGTCAATGGTTGGCTGCTTGTTTGTGTTATGAATACAAAAAGGATCCTAAAATACTTGAAACTGTTGTGATTATATTACGGATTTGGTTGAGTAATTTGCGGTTGATAACTGTTGTGGTATACATATGATTAGAGTGTGATTTAGGAATTACATGACAAACTGATTTTATACTAGTGAGTTGTTTGTATGATGTAGATGATAGATATAAAGAGCCTTGGATGTATAATAGTAACTGTTATGTGAAATTTGGATATTGTTCATATTGAACTAAGATTAGAATTGTGTGTTTTCCTTATTTATCATAACCTGATGATGTTCTAATGGTGTAGTGTTAAGAATGGATCATGATATATGGGTATTTGAATGACTAGTGATGTAGCTAGTGGAATGAAGTTGATTATAATCCACTGCTTGTTCACTGTTAAGTACCTGTTTGCTTCGAATCATTTTGAAGGAGTGGCTATTGTTACCTGATGATTAATAATGATGATATGATATTTCTCGTAAGACTGTTATATGATATAAAAGTGTTTGATGATGTTTAAGGTGCATGATAGAGTGATTTTTGTGATAAAATGGCTGCATATGTTTCGGGTGGAATATAGTGATAAATCAGTAATAGATAATGGTTGATTAGAATCCGCTTAGAATTATGAACGTGATGAACAGTTTGAATATGCGATGAAAATTTGAAGAATAAGTTGATTGATCCGATTTGGATTGGTAGAATGTTGAAAACATGTTAGTGACTTTTGATTGGATAGTACACGCTCATGAAATTTGATCGGATAGTACCTGCTTATGAAATCTGATTGGGTATTACTGACATGGAAATTCTAGAAGCATCTGCATAGTCTACGAGTCGAGACCTTACGGTTGCGACTCGAGACCATTGAGGGACAATTCGAAACCAGACAAGACACTCCAGGAGTCGAGACCCGCACGATTGCGACTCGAGATCTCATGATCTCGACTCGAGACCTCTACGGTTGCGACTCAAATGTTCACAACTCGAGACGAGTTGTTGCGACCTAGAATCCAGTGGTTGCGACTCGGGACCTCTTGTTCTCGAGTCGAGACCACCCGGTTTCGACTGGACTGCCTTGCTTAGTTATTGGGCCGCACAAACTGATATTTTGGACTGTGTGCTACTGTTAATGCTTGACTGTTAACTGTTTAACTGTTTTTATGATAGGATAGGCCCAATGACGCATATACTGCTATGCTAGTGTGACTTACGTGCTATGTGCTAAATATGTGTAGTTGTACATGCCATTACTTGCTCACGAACCTAATAAATATTTATAAACCATAATAGGGTATGGTTGACCAACGTAACACGAGTAAATTAACTACCGAGCAAAGCAAAGGTGAGTTCACTACTTTTTACTTAAAGCATGCGTTCCCGGTGGTTGGGAAACGGAACGAAACAACTTTTCCTGGTTTGGAATTGCTTACTATCTCCTTACGAGGGATGCGGTATTTCTATCTCCTTGTGTGGGATACGGGTAACAACATTATCCCCGGTGAGGGATACAAACTTACTTTCTTCCCTTGTTATTGGGAGCTTTTAGTTAATTACTGTTTATACGGAAATGCAACGAGCAACACTAAACGAAACTCTATCACTCAAGTCCCTACTATACATAATACCGATTAGTCGCCGGGGCCAGGCGAACGGGTTATTAGTTGATAGCGCTATTTAGGTCTTACCAACCTCACACCGTGCCATGGTATGGGATCGGTCGTGAACTAATGTACTCAGGCATCCGTCAATGATGATAGAACATTGACATCGGGGCATCCTGCGGAAACGCAACGGTTACCTAGTGTTCGGTATTGGAAAAACAGTTTAGTCGCTTACTTATGGGGTAGCTCCCCATGGCATGTATAAACGGGGTAATTAACTGGTTAAAACAAGTTTTTGGAATTAAAACTGGAAAACTGCAAACACGTGAACTCGCCAACGTTATGTTGACACTCTACTGCATGCTTTGCAGGTTGCTCGATACAGCTTTGGACGGACGTTGCAATCGGATGGAGTGCGTGGGTCGTAAGTAACATGTTATTAAACTTGTGGTTTCAATTATGATACGTTTTCTTCCCTTTTCCGCTGCGAACTTAAACTATGTTTTGAAAAATTTTAAATTGGGTCACTAAATATGCTAATGTTTATAACCATAACTATTCCGTTCAAAATAATTAGTGGCTAAGATCCTGGTCGTCACACGCCTCGCGGTAATACTCCGCATGTGGATTTTGAGGGTGTGATACTGCTGACTCAGACTACTTAGCTGAGGGTAACGTCGCCTTCAAAAGAGGGGCCTACCACATTATGCATTAATAACTTAATTAATTATCTTTCAATAATCCGACCCTTTAGGATTGTATCCTTGCTGACTCAAACTACTGGGTGGAGGGTAACGTCGCCTTCAAAAGAGGGGCCTACTACAATAACTAAGATAATCTCTTAAACAAGTGCAAAAGTGCGAAAATAATCAAAGGTTACACTAACACACGAGTCGGATCCAAGTGATTCATCTTGTCTATCTGTTTTTATTTTTATGTTATTTTCAGCATTTTAGTTAGTTTTATTTTCTTAGTTTAAAAATCTTTTTCTAACATTTTGATTTGATTAGACGTTGAGGATAAACCGGTACTAAAAGCTCTTGTGTCCTTGGAGGACCTCGGTATCTTACCAACACTATACTACGTCCACGATGGGTGCACTTGCCCATATGTGTGTTTGGTGTTAGTAAATATCGTGTTTTATAAATTTAAAACTTGGCTAAAAGTGTAAAAAGGGCTTAAAATATACATCTAATATATATAACACCTAACACGCATCAGTTTCCAAAACACCCATTGACTTGAGATGTCGCTTAACATGTGCCGTCCACGACATATAATTTTCTCCTGTGATATTAAGAACCGGGAATTCAATTTTTGCTATGTTTGCCATTTTGTTGCTAAACATAAATAAGATAAATATTAAAATCTAAATACTCATTAAAAATGAGAAAACATATAAAGGTGCAGCTATAAACAAATAAATGAATACATAACTACTGAAAAGATGAGGTGTAAGGTCGGCAACAATATTAATATTATGCCGGCCAATATTAAAACCGGGTGAATCATCTTCGAAATTTTTTCTTGAATAACTTTGAGAAGAAGAGTGTTTGCTGTGGAAAAAATGAGGTTGATAATTGGTTATTTATAGTGGTAAATTATAACCGTTTTGTAACGGTTATATTACCGTTTTATAGCCATTGTACAACGGTTATATATATATATATATATATATGTATGTATGTATGTATGTATATGTATATATAATAAATGATGTTTTAAGGAATGTTATTTTATAAGATATAGAATTAGGATGTACAATAATAAGAATAAAAATGTTAGTATACATGAATGTAAACTCTAAATTAAATGTTAGTATGTGCGTATAAATAAAAGTTAGACACATAAATAAATACAAGTGCTATTAAGTCTTTCAGTCTCTTTATTTTAATTTTTTTTTCATTTTTTTAAGTATGGGACTTAATTGTTTTTATGATAGGAGTGTCTGGATAACAGGGTTTCCTAAAGGAAAACAATCCCACGATACATAAAAAGACATGTTACGTTTTTGTAGTCCAACAACGATCGTATGTCCATTGTAAGATACATCTGCACTGGTATTAGTTTATCATAACAATTATAGTTTATATATTAATCAAATACTTACTTTTATTATAATTGCTTGAACGTTTCCTTGGCTAGAGCCTCGTGCTGATAACGTGTTATAATATAACAAGGATTAACACAAGATTAATGCTAAAACTTTAAGAACTTTAGAAATGTTATAAGAGAGAGAAGAAGAGAGTTGTATAACTTATAAAAGTGTATACATGAGGTGCATTTTCCCTTCTACCTTGAGCTAGTATTTATAGTACAAAAAAATTAACTATTTGGTGGACAAGGTTAACTATTTGGTGGACAAGATTAACTATTTAGTAGACAAGGGTTACCCATAAGTTTGACAAATAGTTCATCCACTTGCTTGGGTGAAATCTTAGAGGTAAATCTTGATCTACATGGTAAATTCTATGTGATATTCATAACAGTGGAAACATATTAGCGTATTTATAGTATTTATAACTAGCGGTCGTATGCGTATTTATAATATTTATAACTAGCGGTCGTAATTACACAACATAATAACACTCAATAATTTGGTGAAGTATAAAATCAAACACTCTCCCTGGTAATCCGTTAAGTTTAATACACACATGAAGGTTTATCTAAAACCATTGTTCGATCCCAATCTCTCGACTCATATATAATCCTTTACATGTGTTTGAGGTAATTTACCAGAAATTTATTGAACTCGACATCTGTTGGAAATTTTAGTTAAAATGAGTTTTCACTAAATATTTTGGACATCAATAACTATATTTATATATGTGTTGTATAAATAATAATTCGTGGGTTTGTGTTCTATGTTGTGAGAGCAGCATAATAATGAATCAAACTATGTCCAAAATGGAGCTAAAATGAATAGAATATCGATGCTCGAAGTTGGTGATTGAAGTGAATATTTCTAAGCTTTGGTGACTCTAGTATAAATTCATCTTTGTCATAAATTGATGGTTTTATGACTTTTAATCTCTATTCAAGAGTCATGATGTAAGTTTTGCTATGTGTTATTATTTTATTTAATATGACATTAATATGTCATGAATGTAACTTTTCTCTAGACTCATAACGAAGGTTTTTATGCTTATAATTATCTTGAAACAATAGTAATTAAATATGAAGTTTTATTTTTGAGTATAAAAGGAACTTATAACTCTTTGATGGATGAAAAAAAAAGAAAATAGAGAAGAAATGAGATGAAAGAGATATACTAGAGAAAAGTTTTATAAAATTTAAAGAGGAGTACTCTCTAATTCTTCCACCATCACCAACTTATATTTATTTATTTTCCCACATAAATTAGAACACCATGATACCCAATGCTATCTCGGGTGCGAGTGCCATCTCCGGCAGTACACATACTGTTCCGGTTGTTGTACCCTGGGAGACAGAACCGTCTGAGAGGAGGCGTGGAATCTATTTTAAGGGAAGCGTGTTAAACACATGCCTCAACCAAAACCGTCAATAATTTTGCTTGTCTTGCAGCGGAGTTTCGATCTCATAGGTGCGATTGAAGTTTTCAAAGACATTCCCTTTGAATCAAGATTGGTACAATTTAGTTGTATTTTATATTCGTTTATTTAGTTTTGTAACCGATATTGTAATAGTCGAATTTCCCACAAATAACAAGAGTCTCGTAATTATATTATTTATTTTATAATATATTTTAATAAAAAGTGAACCTAGTTCCTACAACATCTTTATCTTTTGTTAAGTGAGAACATATAGTTTTAAATTCAACACATAACTAGTTGATTTTCCGCCCTCGCGTTGCGGCGGGGACCTAATGTCTGCAAAACGTGTTTCGGCAACAGCAAACAGATACCAAATATCAAAACATAAATAAAAATGACTTGGTAACGATAGTCACTTCTTCCTAAAAAAACGATTAATAATAGCACCCACACGTCCTACACGTTGGAAATTCGGTTGTTTTCAGTTTAGTTATTACGGTGCTAACACGTTAAAATATGGATGAGCTCGGTACTGGTAACGGCACCGAAAGTACTGATCCGGAAAATCATCGAAATTAGGTACCGGCACCAAAAATGCTAGGTACCATACGGTATGGTATTTGAAGGTAAAAATCAGTAAATACAGGTATGGTGCTAGACCGGTGTCGAACCGAATGTAACGATTCTGTAAACGCCAAAAGGTGGGTACCAAATTGGTACCGAAAATGATTGGTATAGTAAATTTGGTACCGATACGATACCGGTTTGATTACAGGATTTGATATGATTTGCTCATCAATAATCTAAATATTCAAGTTAATTTTACGTGCTACAATTTATTCATTATAGAAAAAGACAAAAAAGAAAACAAAATAAGTTGTTTTGTATATAAAACCTCATTCAAACGAAATACAGTTTACTTACAGTGTGTATGAAAAGTAATCTAAACGGTACAATTACTTGCATTGCTACAGGATTTGATGAGCTCGGTACCAACTGGTACCGAAAATACCGTTACCGAAAATCCCAAAAGTGGGTACCGGTACTGAATATACCTGGTATGGTACGGTACTGGTATGGTACCGGTATTTGAGGATAAAAACCGGTGAATACCGGTGCCGAACCAATACGGAAAATATTAAAAGTCGGTACCGATTCAGAACCAAAACTATACCCGATTTGATAAATTGGATATCGGTACTCTGGTACCCAATACCGGTACTGTTCATTGTGTTCTAATTTCATCTATAGGTAAATTACTGTTTATTTTGTTCTAAAATTAATAAATAGGTAAATAGGTAAATTAGAAAAACATATTAGAGATTTATTTGAAAAACCTGTTAGAGATTTATTTAAAATAACTAGGAGTTGACCCTGCGATGTGGCGGCTGTCACTAAGCCTCTTTTGAAGACCATAATCTAACCAAACATACTTTAAACACATATTATTTTTAGGCATTTGTATTATGTCAATGTTTAGTAACGAGTTGATGTTAACCCGTACGTTACGGCGGGATATTAATTATGAATGTCTTTATGAATGAGAGTGAGAACATACGGGAATCGAAACTTAGGATGGAAAAATGAAAACATACGACGAAAATTCATGGACGAGCCAAAGTCATACGACTATTGAAAATAGAGAAAAAAATTGAAGGGGTGAGAGAATCTGCGAGAGAAGAAATAAGAAAACGTTTGAATAAATGGTGTTGTTACCGTTACACGTAGAGATAAGATGACGGTGGTGTAAATGGCGTTGGTGAATATGTCATAGTTTATATTAGATTGGAAATTTTGTGTGCCATTAATGTGTCAAATTTTAAATGATTTAACTGTTAATTGTTTTGCTCTAGTTATCTTAAAAATATTGTATTAGTTTAACATACGTGTTTTTAAATAATTTTTAATAGCAAAATTTCACTATTGTGAAAATGCATCTTAATAAGTTAGAAACTATTACAAATTACTACATATGTGTTACTAAAAAAATGTTAAATTCATAAATTAGAGACATTTGCGAATTACCCATGTATTATTATAATATATTTTGATGAGTTAAGTTCACATACAAAGTGACTTATCATACAAAACGTACGAAAGACATGAAAAAAAAAAACACGGTGACATTTTCGTAATTATTTACTCGTAGAGTAATTATCAAAATTACTCTACAAATGATCTTGTAGAGTAATTTTGTAAAATGTTCTTGTAGGGTAATTTTGATATTGTAAAGTAATTTTGTAGAGTATCATAACTATTCTACAAATGATCTTGTATGATAATTTTGATCTTGTAAGGTAATTTTTTAGAGTATCATAATTACTCTACAAATGATTTTGTAGAGTAATTTTGAATTGTATGTTGTGTGATAAATTGTAGAGTAATTTTGATGGAGAGTAATTTTGATACATTTGTAGATTAATTTTGATAATTACCATATAAGATCAAAATTACTCTACAAAATACAATTGTAGAGTAATTTTGATAATTACGTAAAAGATCAAAATTACTCTACAATATCAAAATTACCCTACAATAACATTTTACAAAATTACTCTACAAGATCAAAATTATCCTACAAAATCATTTATAGAGTAATTTTGATAATTACTCTACGGGTAAATAATTACGAAAATGTTATCGTGTTTTTTTTTTTAATTTTTATGCTATTCATATGTTTTGTACAATAAAGATATTTATATTCATACGTTTTGTACAATAAAACTATTTATATTTTAGCTATAGTTGAAATAAAAACTACACACCTTCAATTTAGAAAGGCGGTGTTAAGAGAAATCATGTGGATCAAAATAATATACCACACCATTTCATTTTAGAAAATGCCTGATTTTCAACCGATGGGATCACCGTTTGCGATTGTTAAATTTTTAGGATTTTTACATATTTCCCCCTCCTAAGAGGGCTTATTACATATTTCCCCAAACTAAAAATTCAATTACATATTTCTTCTTTTTAAGGAAATGACCCAATTACCCTTATAATAACCCATCCCTTTGTTTCCTTTTTCCTTGTATTTACGATTATTTCCATATGTTCCAATTCTTCGTTAATCTTAATGTATATTGACTCATGATATTCTGCATCGCTTTTTTAAATATAGTTTTCCATGTTGAGAAATTATCCTTATGATAATGCTTGCTACAAGGAGCACTATCATCCTAAATGTGATTTTTGCAAACACTTTGTAAGTATCGTTTATCACAAAAATAATCCATTTATCCATCAATTCGTAACTCAACGTTATTCATATATTTATAGATCCCAACAAATGCTGCTAGGCTTATTGAATATAGTTTTCCATGGATTTTTGGTAAGACAAATATGAGGAATAGTCCTAGAATGTTAAGTCATTACTCATGAATATTCTTATATATTGTTTCTTTTGAACATCAAACAGACAAAAAGCACCTGATCGGAGAAACGGAAGATAACTTGCACCAAGAAAGAGGTATTCTTGTATCTCTGTTGGTCTTTTTGATTTTCCGGTTCGGCACTTGTATCGACCCCATCACACTCACTCGTACACTTAAAGTTGGAGATATTTTGGTCTTTAACAGAGAAACTTTTGCTCTTGAATTTTTTAATCCTACAAGTAAGGATTACATTTAAAGTTTGTGTTTTTTATTAGGAGTATTATGGTATTGTTTAAGGAAATACTATATGAATTGAGAAAATATGTAATTGATGATATTAGAAATGGGAAATATATAAATATTCATTTAATAAGATCATTAAGGGTAAAATAGTCATTCAATAAGAGTAATTTTAATGAAAAGGAGAAATATGTAATATATATGGGTTAGGGAGGGGAAATATGTAATATATATGGGTTAGGAAGGGGAAATATGTAATTGAATTTTATGACTGGGTAAATATATAATAAGTTATCTTAGGAGGGGGAAATATGTAAAAAAACCCTTAATTTTTAGTTTCATTAAAATTAAACTCACAACGCTTCATATTATTTTGTAATTTTTTTTTGAAACGGATATTATTTGGTAATTATAATTCCGTAAATAACTTTGCTAACGGACATGTCTTTTAGACAAAGGGTTAATATAATTTACAATATACAATTTATATATATATTTTCATGGTAAAGTATCCTGTATAAAGTCATACTTTTGTAAGAAGTGTGAGAAATAATTTGGTGATGACAAGTGTCCTCTATCTTAATTAATTCAAAAGGGTATATTAGTAATTTACCTTTCTTATCAATTAATTGAGTTTTAAGATAACTGGAAAAAAAACTGCCGTCCTATTTTTTTGCAAGATTCAATTCCATTTTCACCTACGTATGCCATAAAACATCAGTTATACATTTATGATGGTGGCCACAAAATGAAGTGAAAGTGAGATTTAGATTGCCAACAAATGTATTACTATTTTTTGTTCTTAAAATGTAGACCATGGCCACTAAATCTGTATATACTGATATCAAGTATGTCGTCCATTTTGCAAGATCTAATATGGGTTCATCGTGGTGTTTTAAAATCTGGGAATGTTTTGTATTGATAAAACACCATGACTTGAATCATAGATTTTTAAAACACCACACAATGAACAATGTCTCCAAATAAAACACCATGACTTGAATCATAGTCATGGTGTTTTAAAATCTGGGAATGTTTCGTATTGATAAAACACCATGCCTTGAATCATAGATGTTTAAAACACCACACCATGAACAATGTTTCCAGATAAAACACCATGACTTGAATCATAGATGTTTAAAACACCACGCCATGAACAATGTCTCCAGATAAAACACCATGACTTGAATCATAGTCATGGTGTTTACGATTTTTATACAATGTCTCCAAATAAAACACCATGACTTGAATCATAGATGTTTAAAACACCACGCCATGAACAATGTCTCCAGATAAAACACCATGACTTGAATCATAGTCAATTTATCCAGATGTTTTAAAATACCATGCCATGAATCTGATTACAGTTCTCGTTATGATAATGTATGACGAATATGCAACCAAAGACCTCCTACAATTAAGGTGAATCATTAATTCCTATATTTAAGGGAAAAGGAGTAAATGTAGGAGTTTTTTGGTCGTGTATGATATGGTTACCATATTTCAAACATTGAAAAAGACACTATTGCCCTTTAATTTTACATAAAGTCCCTCTAATTAAAACACAATTTACATTTTTATACCCTATTGATCTCAACCATTAGATCGAATATCCAATGGTTTAAAACACTTCTTACCCTTCTTACATTTTAGACACTTTTTACCATATCCCTACCCATATTTTCATAGGGAAGTTGCTATACCTTCTTATTTTTTCTAAAAAAGAATAGGTGGCAAACCTTCATTCAAAGTTATGTTTATTCAAATCATTCTGTCTTAAGTTACATTTTAGAAAGAATTGGCGGTAACCCTTCATCAAAATCATTGTGTTTTTATCAAAACTATTGTGTCTCAGTTAGTTTTTGCATGTATATAAAATTAAATACTTAAATATTTAACTAAGATAAATCTTAATTTAAGTTAACTATTTAAATAAGATAATCTTAATATAAATATTATTTAGTTATAAAATTACAAATAATAAATGTAAATTCAAATGCTAATTTAAAGTTTTGTAAATTTAAATATTAGTTTAAAGATTTTTTTAATAAGATAATATTTAATGTAGTGAACTAAATAATTATGTATTAAATAATGTATTAATTAAGAGAAGTTTATTAGATATGGGAAAATTAGAAACTATTGCATAAAACACTTGTACCCTATGCTTCAAACATTGTAACAAGGGTCTTAGAAAATTATGAAATTACATCTCCATCTCTAGGATATGCTTTATATGTATAAAAATCTCTTGACTGGCTTAAGCTTACTAAGGCCAGGCGGGGCGGTCCGTGATGGACGCCCGGTCACGAGTGATGGCATTACGCACACCGCCGCTTCCATGGTGGTCACGCGTTATATTTGAAACGCGTTGAATCCTTCACCCGTTGAAAAGTTTGAAAAATTGGACCGTTGCTTGATTTTTCACCGTTATTAAACGGTAATATTCAATAAAAAAAAACTTTAAACCATTTATTTATTTATATCTCCATTTTAAACCATTTTACACACACCAATCTACATCTTTAAACCATTTTAAACCCATTTCACACAATTTATATCTTTCTCAAATGGAATTCCCTACGGATTCGACGTTTCTAATGTCTAGCGATAGCGATACCAAGTCGTCTTCCGACAACGAGACGCTAAAATATTTTGTGTCGGTGTATAACGAACTTGATGCCGAGTCCCTCCGCCCAAAGAAGAAGATGGTCGACCGTGATCGTATATGTGCCAACGAAGTGTTGATGAACGATTATTTTGTGGAAAATCCGCTCTACAATGCCGAAACGTTTAGAGATCGGTTTCGTTTACCCAAAGAATTATTTTTAAAGATTGTTGGAGACATCGAAGCAAGCGAGGAATGGTTTCAAGAAGGTTACGATGCGAGGGGCAAACCAAGTTTCACGCCGATACAAAAATGCACGTCCGTCATTCGCCAACTAGCGACAGGTAACCCTCCCGATCAATATGATGAATACCTAGCTATGTCGGCCAGAACTTCACGTGAATGTTTGCAATTTTTTTGAAACACGGTCATTAAGTTTTATGCTAAAGAGTTTTTACGTAAACCGACGAGCCACGACATCTCACGTATTTACGCCGCACACGAGGCTAGATAGCATTTTCCTGGGATGCTCGGTAGCATCGATTGTACACATATCGAGTGGAAAAATTGTCCAAGAGAGTTGCGAGGGGCGTATTTTAGGGGAGACATCAAAAGACCAACCATCATACTAGAAGCGGTGGCGTCGAATGATTTATGGATTTGGCATTCGTATTTCGGTGTTCCAGGTTCAAACAACGACATCAATGTGTTGCACACGGCGCCGTTGTTTCAAACCGTAACGGATGGTACCGCACCTTCCTCTCCTTTCTATGTTAACGGACGACATTATAGACGAGGCTTCTTTCTTGTGGATGGTATCTACCCGTCATGGTCTGTTTTTGTGAAAGCTCCCCCATTTCCTGTCGAGTCTAAAGAAATCGTGTTCAAAAAATTGCAAGAATCGGAAAGAAAAGATGTTGAGAGGGCATTTGGTGTTTTAAAGTGTAGATGGGGTATACTACACCGACCGGTTCGTGCGACGAACAAGAAATCAATACATGGCATAGTGTATGCATGTATCATATTGCACAATATGATAATCAAAGGAGACGGACGTGCAATATCCCCGGATTGGGTGCCGGATCCTCCTACACAAGTTCAAGTTCCACAAAATATCCAACTAGAATTACGTAATGAAGAAACTCACTTTCGGTTGAGATACGATTTAATCGAACTAGTAGGTTCTCTAGGTTTGGAGTTTCATGATTCGGACGAGGAGTAGGTTTTTTTTTTTAAATTGTATGTTTCATGATTTCTAGTATGTTAAATTCAAGTAATATGTTTTAAATTTAGTGAAATTTATAATTTTAGTGTTTTATTGTTAATTTCTAATTTAAAATAAAAAATTAAAAAATTAGTGAGTGATGGAATTCTATCACTAATGACCACCCCCACTATATTTTCTATCACTAGTGATAGAATATTGGTTGATGACATGGCATGAGTTGGATAATGGGAGTCTTAGCATAATATGTTTCTTAGTTCCAATTTTAAAGTCTTAGCTTTCAGCTCGATTTTATCTCTTTGGAATTTTCATGAAAAACATCTAGCCAATCCATATAATTCACACGCTACATAGCAAGGTTTTAACATAACAAACTTAAAAAACCATTATCCTTTACGTGGACAATGCTTAGTTTATGGTAGTGTTTATCTTGTAAGCCTTCTATAGGAACCTGTTAGGATCTGAGTTATAACTTGTGTGTTTTAGGTGAAATAATTATGCATGAATGATAGTATAAGATGAAAGTGCAGCGGAATTATATGAACACACAAATTTGGAAAGATATCAAACTTTTATTAATGAGTATAATCAAAAGATTACAAGAATGATTTTACACTTCCCCTCAGCCTGATCACTCACTTCTGTTCGTCCAATAAGGATGTCAAGTGATGAAATAGATATCTAACAGGTGAGATCTATTTATACTAAGTACAATCTGTTCACAATCAGTGCTGACATCACCCTGATAGCGACGTCTAACATTCCTAACAGAAAAGCGTCCACATATGTTAAAACATCTGATGGAATTAACAACTGATTAAATACACTAAACATTTGTCTTCACTAACATTGTTACATTAATTAATTATGTTCTTTAAACCTTTGTTGACTAGTTTAAAACATCTGTTTAGGCCTAACAGAAGTTTGGTCTTCACCATCAGTGTTTTTGTAACACCCCGAAAACAGGTTTAGTAATTAAACCTCGTTAATACCAAAGAGCGGGTAAAGTACCGTTAGCGGTAAAAATTAACCCGGTGAATATTAGGACTTAAACAAATAATCCTAATATTAATTAAAAGGGAAAATAAATGCTTTGAGAAAACAAAAAATATAAGAAGCCCGAGTTGACGGGACTTAAAATAAAACGAGTTATAATCTACTCGAACCCACTAAGTTAACCAGGAATGTTTAACCCAGTTAACAAGACGAAATATTATTAGAAATAAGTAGGTGGTAGCCTACTAAACAAATTAACCAAACAAGAGGGGCCAAGGTGGGACAACTTGAAAAGTTATTTAATAAAACAAAAAAAAAAATATACACACACAGACTGTGCGTGGAGATCGACCAGGGGAAAGCTCCCATGGAGCTCTAACCCTAATTTCAACAAAAGCACCAAATTGAAGCTCAAATCAAGGCCCAAATCAATGCATGAACATGAATAAACGATCACCAAGTCAAGGGGATCATAAGGTATGTCGAATTTTTGACATTCATGAAGTTGTGAAATTTTGATTAACATAACAAGATGCGATTTATGTAATAATCGTAGAGGTTATAGCCGAATTAGAGAAGTATGATTAGTTAGGAACAAATCCTAGTTGAAAAACTTGATGTATTAATGTTGAAAACTAGGAAATTGTTGATTACCCATATATGTGTTAAATGGGTATTATAGTTAGGTGATGAACACTTGAATTAGAATGTAAAATTTATAAATATTGATGTTATAATACAAGTTCTAGATGTAGTTCGTGAACATTAGACATAGAGGTTTGATTTTGATGTTAATCTTGGTAAAAATAACTAGTTATGAACTAGTTTGTAAATGTGTAAAACTATGCCCATTAGGTGTTTGTTAAAATGCCTAAATGAAAACTGTAATGTTGAAATTTCAAGTGAAACACGCATTTGAATGATATGGTAAATTATGCGTAATATGAAGCGATAGGGGTTCTAAACATCATGTTGATTTAGACTAACTGTGTAAATCATGTGATCAAAAGTAGTTAACTTTTGGTAAGTTGAACTAACAAATAATGAAGTCGAATAGTAGTTTTTGACATAGAAAATACGTAAGGTGGAATAGTCGTGATTGTTAATGACTAATTTAACCACCTTGTGAATAATGATCATAGTTTGACGCTTAACGAGCTAGGTGGAGGCTTGGGAAAGAAGCGGGTCAAACGGATCGAATGCACGGAAAAAGAGCAAAATCGGATGCAAGGTAAGTAAGGCTTACACCCTTTTATAGAATACCTACTTGTGTGTATTGAAAATGGATAAAGGAAAATTAGTAGTTGAAATATGATGTTCCGACATAAATAATATAGGTTGGAATAAGTGAAAATGGTGAGAAACCATAAACGGGTTAAAGAGGTAAAATGGTGATCCGGACATGAGTTGACGGATTAATAAAGAGATTTAAATAGACATCACAAAGCGCAAGTCGTAACGGGTCAACTAAATAAGAAATGACCTTTAAGTAATATGAACTCAAGGGGTAAACCGGAGTAGGTTAAAGGAGTGAGACGGTAATTAAATACCATCTCGTAGTGATAAATTGTCATTTTGATTAAACGGGTCAAATGGTGTTGATAGTAATAACTAATGACCGTTTGTTGAGTTTTGTAATCACATGAAATAACATATGGTTCGCGCTGCTATTAACTAGTGATTAATAGCGAAAGGTATTTAAATGGGTCAATCCTATGACCCGAGCCAGGTACGCACAGAAAGGTTTATAGTTAAGAGTGAGTTTTTTGGTCAAGTAATTAGTAAGTTCTTCGTAGTAAAACGAGGGACTAAAAGATTAACCAAAAATCCCTTGATGGGTGAACCGGATAAACGACCCTTAGAGGTTGTTTAGGAACTTGTATATTGATTTTGAAATCCTTAGATTCATGTAAAAGTCCTAGGCAAAAAAAAAATAATTGTGGGTTCCTTGTGCTAAATCCACCACAAAAATAGTTGTGGTGGAAGATAAGTAGTTAATTAGCATGGAAAGATGAGGTGCGAAAAGAAAATAGCGAGTTTGATGCTTAGATGCTTAAAAGTCCCCTAAATGGATCAAAATAAATTAAGAAGTTAAATGTGGATTAAGTGATTAGAAAGATACAAATAAATCGGTGAATATAAGTACGTACACAAACGCTGTAATGGAAGCGAAAATGCTAATTTTTGGCAAGCCCGGAATGGGTAAAATGATAAGCAATGAACATTGTTAATAAACTTGTAGTACGATGTTAGAAAGTAACGGGTTAAATAATCGCGTAAAGGATTTTTAGTCGTTTGCTTATAAATCAGATTTTTTTTATGCAAACCGAGGTGATAAACGGATCCGTAATTCAATTACGGACACGTGGCAAAAAGATTTACGCGAAACGGATATCTAGATTAAAAGTTATGGCATTTTAAAGTTGGAATTTGATTAAAATTAAAGCTGGGCGATATGCAGGTTTTTATAACAAACCTGCTGAAAATTTGTTCCCCACGCGACACGCGACAGGTTACTGGGGCACGACACGCGACAGGCGTCGCGGCCCGCGACGAATTAAGGTTAAGCTCTCGTGGCCCGCGAGAGCTGAAAAAGCTGGCAATTTGATTTTTATTTTGTTGTTTGACGCATAGAACTTGTTTGAACTATTAACTAAGCCTCAAAACTAACTTTTAAGTTGGTTTTGGTCACAGGTAAATATCATGGGTTCCCAGATGAAGATCAAGTGCCATACAAGAACCGAACACACTCACGAAAAAGAAGCTTCCGCATGTTGTGTCGTCGTTATCCTAAAAGACGAACTCAATTACTTTATGTTGTATTTTCTTTAAATCTGTAAAAGTTTTGAGTTACCCGTAATTTCAAAGTGTATGTATTCATAATTACACGTTTATTTTCGTAAGATTTAACGAAAACCGCTAAATTATAGCAAGGGTGTTACTAGTTGGTAATCAGAGCTCAAGGTTAAAATCATAAAGTGTTCGGTTCGAGGCTTGATTGCAAATCCGGTAAGTACACGTATATTAATGGTTTAGCATGTTAAAGTGTTGTAAACAACACATGAGGTTATCATGTAATACACGATACACCAATCAAATCGATAGAGGATTGATATAGTCAACGAATTTACGTGTGTTGACAGGATCCTCGCAACTGAAGATGACGAGAGTGTAATAAGTGACGGATGTGACGGGGGAATGGTCCGGAGTATGACAAGTAGAGTATACTCACCAAGGACCAAATCGCGTAACAATCGCGAATAAGAGAAATGGCAAGAAAGCCCGTCGGGGCAAGCATTACCAGGTGCACGCTTTTAAATTTTATCGCACAAATAGTAATATGTAACAAACACATAGGGAATGATGATTGCATATATCTGATAAAACATGAAAAACCTGAATAGGATGTCTATTCAGGATGATGTTTCCAAGAGAAGTTTAATAGAAACATGTGTTATTCATGATGATGAATAACAAAGAAATAATAGGATTAGTTCATATGGGAACTTGGAGGGGGGGTAATTATCCAAGTGCAAAACTCTGAATATAATGCTATTGAGAAAAGTAGCGATCACATTAACGAATGTGATTATGTAATAGTTCGATAGAAAGGAAAACATTTTATATGTTCGAATGTAAAACTAGTAAAACTAGCGATTGTTGTTTAGCAATTAAATAAAGTTTTACTAAGTGAAATCAAGGATATGAAATAAATAGAGGCGTTACTTACATAGGGCGTAATGTGAAAACTATAAAAAGATCATGTGTTAATCGCTTACTCTGGCCAACTAAGTAATGGCATATGATACCTTGAACTTCTTGTAGTGGACGCATTTATGTCCAATGTAGTAAGGACGGGGTGAATGAGACGAATTAAAAAGGTACCCAAATGAATCAAACAAGTAAGATGTTTGATAGTAAACGTAAACGCAAGTCGGATGACGGGAGCGTATTACGTTAGAATAACGAGCCCGAGAGAAGGGACAAAGATTAATGTAAATGAAAATACAAACCAACTAATGAGAATGCTAAGGCATTGAGATAAAAGTTTGACTGTCATAAGTGATGAAACCTCACACGAATAAGTCAAACGAGATAAACAAAGTATAATAACTTGGAAGTATAAATAAGCGCAAACCGAAGCGCAAAATATTAATGAACCTATAAGATGGGTCGTAAAGGAATGTAGATAGGAAAAACGCAAACTAGCGAAACAAGAATGTTAAAAAATTAAGATAAAGAACCCGGGTAACGGGTCGTAAAGAAGTATAGGTAAGAACCGGGTAATGGTAAGTGTAGAACAAACCGACGTGTAAATGACGTTAGAAGTCATAAGGTCGGAAAGATAATTCGAAAGAAAACAAATGTAGCCTTAGACTACGGTCAAGGTCAAATGAAAGTCAAAAGCAAAAATCAATAATTCTAAACATAAAAAGGGGTGCCTTGACGCCGATCTACAGGATCATCATAACCTACGAGATTATACGTAATGTTAAGGTCTACGGGACCAAAAAGACCCTTGGGTCACAAATAGAATGAAACAAACTGTTGGGGTCTCACCTTAAAAAGGGTGAAAATCTAAAGAAATAGCCTACGAGGCTAAGTAGAAGAACTTACGGGTCACTTGAGTAAAGCGTGGAAAACTGGTTACAATTCTCCGTGTAAAATAATAACGGTTAGGAATAAAACTTAGAACGGAAAAGTCCTAGACATGAGAAAAGACGCAAGATAGAGAAAACGTAAACTAAAAATTTAGTTTTTAGTCAAAAGCAATGTTTTAACAAACATAAGTAGTATGAGGTTGTAGGATCGAGGTCTGACCCGAATGAGTCGTTCAGAGAAGCTCTACTCTGTTTCAGGTGCGGAATAACAAGAAACAAAGCTAGAAACAGCTGATTCTTCACTTTAACTACTGATTGTATTGATCTGAATGCAATTACAAGCAGTCTTCACACCGGCAGCACTTCGGCGTGGAATACAAGGCAATCACCAATGATTTCGCTCATGGAACACCTATTTATAGTGTTCTGATTTCGCCCCTATGTACATGACCACAAAAGCGAAATCCCAACACGTCCAAATAAGCGAAATCACCTGTCTATGACCATATGAGCGAAATCATCACCTAAGACACATACATTCTCCTATTTTCTCGTAAAACGTGCCCTAATCTATACAATGCAATCTAAGACTCGATCCAAGACGAAGTCGACAGATGTAGTGCACCAACAGACTCCCCCTCAGATGTTGACGAGTCGACTATCGAGTCTTTGACAATATCATGTCTTCACTTCTTCAGTCTTGATCAGTCTCTGGGCTTTTCTCTCTCTCTATCTTCATCAACAGACTCCTCTTTAACCATATCTGCTTGAATATAATCAGACTCCCCCTCTCGATTTGCTGGAATTCCTTTGTTCTTCAGCAACATCTGCATTAGGATCTTTGTCTGGCTTTCACAGGTCCAAAACTGTTTCCTGGCTTTAACTTTCACCACAGAATCAGAACCTGGCACTAGCTCTGTCCACAACATTTAATTTCCAGGATCGAAACTTGGCTCTCTTCAATCAAAGTCCTCAGGTATCGTAGCCTGGCTTTCGTTCAGCTTAGGTCTCAGGATTGAATTATCCTGGCTCTTTATCTTCAGATCCAAGATCGAAACCTGTGTATTCCTGCACATTCTTAACCCAGAAATAAATTTTCTAAATTTAACAATTTGAATGCACCAACACTGACTCTCTCTCATAAATGTATGCACCTATAACAACTCTTCCTCAAAAATAACTATCTCTATGATGAACCACTTGTTGATTTAAAAACACATTTGATGTTCAATATACACTCACTCTCACAACAATGTCAACATGTTTAGCACTCGGAATTTTGAAAATCAGCTTTCCAACATCAGTTGTCTAAAATCTTTTTGACTTTTTCAAAAGTTTATGCTAAAACACACACAAAATCTTTTTGGATTTTCTGAAAGAAAGTAAATTACACCAATTGTAGAATCAAGAAAATGCAGAAATGAAATATTTGCAAACAATATTTTTGTGAGTTTGCGTAAGAGGATCATATCAGATTATGAGACATGTCACTAACACCATATCAGGAATAGACAGGTTTCGTAAGAGGATCATATCAGATTGTGAGTTTGCATTACATTTTAAGTTCTAAACAATTCACCCAGATTGTCAGTATATTTGTCTACTTAAATTTTCACACAAAGTTCAATTGATCCGAGATACGATATTAATGTTTTAATGACTTAAACTTATCCGTGTGTCCCACTACTTGAATCTACTCTCGTATCCAGATCCCAATATTCAGTCTTATAGGTGAGTATACCACAGATGATATATGTCAGGGGTTAGATGCGAGGGCCGTGAGAGCTCAGGTCGATACTTCCGTATACGCAGAGAGATGACGGCTTCGACTTTTCGTTGTGTCCCCTTTAGAGGATCTTTTAATTACAACAGCAGCGACTATCAATTTTATTGTTTCATCAGCATGCTGAGGGTGTAGCTATATTTCAAGCTTTTGCGGAAAGCATTATCCGGGGACTAGGTCAGAACTTCCATTCAGCAGAAGTCCCGGGATAATACCCCAGATATCACTGAGCATAAAGACCTTGTATCTCAGAATAAGGGACCTTTCAAACAAGATTTCAGGGGTTACCTATATATCCAAGAAGTTGCTAACCCACAGAACAAGCAAGTTTGATTTTTAGATTTATATCTCGTCACAATTTACTAAGTGTGTAAAAACCTACTGACACATCCACAGTAAGATTGTTTATCACATTTTATCTTTACATTTCTTTAGCATGTTGTGACAGTCCACTGATGTACTATCATTTCCTCTTTTTCACAGCAAAACTCATTTTTGATTTTATCATGTTTTTGTATTTTTCAAATTTTCTAATGTTTTTGGATTTTCTGAAAATTTTCTACTCCCCCTAAAATGCGAACACATTAACGAAAAATTTGAAAACTATCTAAACTCTTGACCCACTTGAACACAAAACTAAACAAACTGTACAGAAACTTGACAACTGACATCGAATTGCATCAATTCGCCATCCACTAGCGCATAAACAATCAGAACTCCCCCTTTCACAAACCATTTTCTCATTTAGATTTCAAAACACTTAAGTTTGTTTTAATCAAAATGCTTTTTCCGGAAAATGAGTTTGTTTTTACCACTTGTAAGTTTACCACTTCTTAAGTACGGGGATATGGTTCATCATCTTGTTCATCAATCACATATGTAGTAAATCAAGTACAACTTAATGTCCCTGATTTACCATTTGCAGTTAAGCAACCTCTGTACCCCTTGTAAGTACATCCGAAACAATACCACTTGCAAAAATACACACAAAACTAACTGTAGGAATGTTACGTCTACATAACCATTTTACCAATTGTAGAATTAATCACAAAGATGCCGATTCCTGCTTCTCACTTACCAACCTGAAAGCTCCGGCGTAGTCAATCAGCCTGTAAAATTTTAACACTATCAAAAACTTTCAAACAAATTTTTCAAACACTAGAATGATGCTGATTCCTGATCCACGATACAAACTTGGGATCTCCGGCATAGTCCTAAGACTTTAAGGGAAATAGACTTCCATCCAAGTCTTTTCAGACTTGATGGCTTTCAACTCTTGCGCAGTAGGGTTGTAAGTTGCCTTTTTAGTTGCATAGAAATCTTTAACCCCCTTTGCTTTCCCATTCAACATTTTCCCAAAAATCTTTTTAACACTTCCATTAAATGTTTTCTCGGCATCAAATTTGTTTTTCTCGTTGTAAAACTGATTCGAGATATCAACCTTTCCAATCTTCTGTTTAACCTCTTCAAATTTCAGTGATGGAAACTCATCATCATTCACTGAAATTTTCACCTCAACCTGTGGCTCTTCTGGCTTTGTGGAACCAGATTCATCGCCGACATTCACATCAACTTTTTTAACAACCCACACTTGGTTGTCTTTTTCTTTCTTTTTGTAAAAATTCTTTTTAGAACACTCACCAATCTCATAAGTTGAATTTTCAAAAATTTTGAATTTCTCGATTGGTGGTTCAACATCAACAATCTTTTCTTTCAATTTCTTAGAAACTCCTTGTTTTGTTTTGGCATTTTTCTGACAGTTCCATGCAATGTGACCAGCTTCATTGCATTTATAACAGGTTCGAGTTTCCTTTGGATGAAACACTGCAGTTCCAATCATTTTCTTCTCAGCAAGAAACTCTTGATTTGACTGTCTCCAGAACGGTTTCTTATGTTCCTCTTCAGCACTTCCACCTGACATATGTTTTAGATTTTTTATCATTTTTATGGTTTTCTGGTGGAATAAATCCAAGACCTTTCTTTTTATAGCTACGATTTTGGTTTGGTTTCTTTTGAAAACCAGAACCAGAACTGTAACCCTTTTTCTTGTTCAAACGTTGTTGTACTCTTGAGGTGTAAGGTTTAGGTTTTACATTAAGATTTTCATCTTTTATTTCAGAACTATTAATTTCTGCTAGTTTGAAAACCTTTTTTATCAATTCAGTTTTGACACCTCTTATTGGAAACTCTTTATCAGAGTATAATTTGTCAGAATCATTTAAAGTGTATGCAACTTCAAATGTTTCATCATCCAAATTTGCTTTTGATAACAAAAATTCTTTACTATAAGACCGTTTGACCAACGACTTTGTACTGTTGACTGACAAATTTGACCCTCCAGACTCAGACTTTGACTCAGACTCCTCATCAGTATCCAACACCTGATCGACCACCTTTTTGATTAACTCAGACTCATGATCAGTGTCAGACGAGGTGAACGTGATGTCAATATTTTCCGGTAATTCATCAGTTGTGTCGGTTTTTAGCTTTATATTGACTGCTTTTGCAATTTTCTCCTCATTTGGTTTTCTAGGAGAATACCCTTCCCAAATTGGAGGCGGACACTTGTTATAGCTAACAGTCGGTTTCTTACCACTATCTTTCTTCTTCTTTGGCTTGTCATCTTGAAAAGCTTCCATACCTGCAACAGTTGGGTAAATACGATCAATGAGATAATCAGAACTAGAGTAACTTTGCAATAAACGTCTAATTCTCTCATTTTCAATCTTCTCTGTCTCGAACTCTTGCTTCCATTTAGCACTCTCTTCGATGTAGAAATTTATAGCTTTTTGCTTTGTCATCAAAACAGCATTCATCATTGTTAGTGCTTGTTCTCTTTCTGAGTTTGTCTTTTGAAGACCAGTTACTGTTTTATTCAAGACATCATAAGATTCTTTTACATAGTTGAGATTGAACAGTAACTGATCTTTCTTCTTCTCATACTCAGCAATTATATCATTCTTTGCTGCACACTCCTTGCATACTTCCAAACACTTCGTGCAAGGCTTGACAACTTCAACAATCTTTTCAACTTCGATTATTTTTACTATTTCAACCACCTTTTCTTCTTCAGTCACCTTCTCAGCTTCAACTATCTTTTCAGTAACACTTTCAGCATTCACATTCTGAACAACATCTTCAGTTTTCATTTGTTGTTGTTCTTTAGCAGCTCGTTTCTCCTTCAGTTTCTCCAAGCGATCTGCAAAATAAAAATGAAAACTTTCAGGAGAAAGATGAGTTTTAGCAACATTAATGTGTTTTTCTTCCTCATCGTCACTACTGCTATCATCTGGAGACTGATCAAACTGTACAGATTTTTCAGAATCAGCATCTGATAAACCAGAATCTGACGGTGTTCATACAACTTCTTTTTCTGAAGTAACAACATTCTGCACACTCTCATCTGCACTCTGAGAACCTTCATCAGCACTTTCTGAGCTATCATCAGATGCAACAGACTGTTCCTCCACACTTTTCACCGTCTCTCCAATAGACTTCATCCATGTGGCAAACATATCTGGTTCTCTAACAATCTTAGCAATGAAAGCTTTATATTCTCCTTTTTCGTCAACGAACATATCCCAGCTGAAGCCTTCAGGTAGTCTTTCATCATCTTGATCGACTAAACATGCTTTGCTTTCAGGTGATATGTAGTTGTTCCAGTTAAAATCTACCAAACACGCTCTTTTTGAATCCTCAATCTTCCTACCATGATCCGTCTGTGAATCTTGTAATTGACCAACTTGCTGATAAATGGCTTTTCGGTATTAATCATCTTTTTCGAACGGATTCTGAGCACCACTAGCTTCCTTGTTCTTGCACTCCCGTTTGAAATGGCCTTTCTCCCTGCATCGAAAACAAGTAACTTTAGATTTATCAAAACCTAAAGTAGAAACATGAGCATCAAGAAAGTCATTTTTCCCGGTAATTGTCTTGAACTTTTCAGCACACCTAAGAACACTAGCAAGACACCATTTGATATCCATTAATTCCATCTCTTCGGCGTCTATTTGATCGTAATCCTCTTTGGTGAGCATAGGATTCCCGATCCGACCAGCAACTAGACTTTCATATGAGAGTAACACAGATCCAAGTAAAGCCATGTGGTCTTTAGCAGTGTCTTCTGAAAAACTTTGACCTTCTGGAAGATTTAGAGCGATGTTGCACTGAATCACATAACCATTTCCTGTCTTTGTGCTTTGAGACTGAAAACTTGTATTTGACTCTTTAGGATTGACACTTGGAAATGATGAGAATCCAATGCTTTTGGTTGAACTCTGATCTTCTTTTTCCGTTGAATCTCCAGCACTGAATGCAGTCTGGATTTTCAGACTTCTCTCAGCTTATGGAACTGGAACACTACCTTTGTAGTACATCTTTACATCCTGTTGACCACTCGGACTGTTCATCCTAGCGATCTTCTACTGTTCCAAATCCTGACTCTCGATCTTTTCAATGAACTAAGAAATTGTTAGCCCGTCATAAACACCCGTATTCTTCAGAATCATCAAATACGTTCCCCATTCTTTCTGCCGTAACGCATCAGCTAGCTTGTCTACCCATTCTTCATGATCTTTTGTAATACTTAACATTGACATGGATCGCACTAAGTGGCAGTATCTCTCAATCAGTATCTTCGTATCCTCTCCTGGTAAGCTACTGAAAAAATCAAACTCTTTCTTTAACAGTGCCTTCTTGCTCTTTATCATATTCTCACTACCCTCAAATTTGACTTTAAGTGCATCCCAGATTGTTTTTGCAGTTTTGTCATACTGTAGCAGAATGAAGATGTCTTCTTTGATTGCTTGTTGAAGCAGACTGATCATCATCTTCTCGGCTTTATACATATTTCTTTCTTGCTCACTGAATTCTGATAGATCTTTGATAACCTGCAAATCTGTTTGAGGCAACACGTATTTCTTCAGAATACATTCCCAAGACCTAAGATGGTTTGCCTGAACCCAATTCTCGAATATGTCTTTCCACCCGTAATATTCTTCGATACTCATCAATTTAGGGGGTTTTTGAGTGGTTCCCGTCTCATTTTCTAAACTCATGGCTTGAACAATAGCAGCTGGACCAGACGGTGTTGCAAACGCGTTATAGAACTCGGTATCCATGGTGACTTAGCACGTTTTTCAAAATCAGTGACTTATGAGCATTATTAGATGTTTGTGCACTAAAAGCGAAATCACCAATGTACTTTTGAGCGAAATTAGGGTTTGCACCTATGAACGAAATCTGATGGACCTTATGAGCGAAATTACCAATTGATGTAACACTGGAGCGAAATCTGATGCACTCAGAAGCGAAATCCCACAACTTTTGAGACACAAGAGCGAAATTAGGTGTAACTTTGAGCGAAATCAACAGCAATTGACACTCAAAAGCGAAATCAGAGTGTTCCAAAAAGTGAAATCAATGAATGTCCAAATGAGCGAAATCAATTTGGAATGCAATTTGGTCCATTTTTAGTCCGAATTTAGGTCTCAAACTCTCAGGGATTTATTTATGTCCAATAATACACAGTCTGTGAAATTTTGAGCGAATTTTGACTGGTAAATCTCTCTGAAATGATGAAAGAAGGTGTAGAAGTAAGAAAACTCGATGAATTCCAGCTAATCTCTGCAGAACTCCTCCTCCTGAGCTCTGATACCACTTGTAGGATCGAGGTCTGACCCGAATGAGTCGTTCAGAGAAGCTCTACTCAGTTTCAGGTGCGGAATAACAAGAAACAAAGCTAGAAACAACTGATTCTTCACTTTAACTACTGATTGTATTGATCTGAATGCAATTACAAGCAGTCTTCACACCGGCAGCACTTCGGCGTGGAATACAAGGCAATCACTAATGATTTCGCTCATGGAACACCTATTTATAGTGTTCTGCTTTCGCCCCTATGTACATGACCACAAAAGCGAAATCCCAACACGTCCAAATAAGCGAAATCACCTGTCTATGACCATATGAGCGAAATCATCACCTAAGACACATACATTCTCCTATTTTCTCGTAAAACGTGCCCTAATCTATACAATGCAATCTAAGACTCGATCCAAGACGAAGTCGACAGATGTAGTGCACCAACAGAGGTGGTTTAGAAAATCTTAAACACACATAAGGCCGGAGGTGGCAAAATGGTATACCCGGGTGACGGGGTATGAAGTGACGGCGACTAATTAGTCTAGCCGGTAAAACCATTCGAAGTCAAAGTAATATTATGAACTATGTAAAGCGCTCGTCAATATAAGATTAGCGTGAAGTAAACATGTTAACAGACGTAGTGATCGGGTGATCCAATGACAACTCGGTCAAATAAGTGACAAAGATAAGAAATACAAGGTGAAAGCTACGGACCATAAGAACTTGTACATAAAAGATACCCATGTCAATACAAATGATAACTTTTGACCAAGAAGAATGAATGTCTTGAAAACGAAACCAAGTTCGTTTAATTTACCAATGAGCTACGTAAACAAGGTTTCGAGAACGAAACCTCTTTAAGGGGGGTAGACTTGTAACACCCCGAAAACAGATTTAGTAATTAAACCTCGTTAATACCGAAGAGCGGGTAAAGTACCGTTAGCGGCAAAAATTAACCTGGTGAATATTAGGACTTAAACAAATAATCCTAATATTAATTAAAAGGGAAAATAAATGCTTTGAGAAAACAAAAAATATAAGAAGCCCGAGTTGACGGGACTTAAAATAAAACGAGTTATAATCTACTCGAACCCACTAAGTTAACCAGGAATGTTTAACCCAGTTAACAAGACGAAATATTATTAGAAATAAGTAGGTGTAGCCTACTAAACAAATTAACCAAACAAGAGGGGCCAAGGTGGGACAACTTGAAAAGTTATTTAATAAAACAAAAAAAATATACACACACAGACTGTGCGTGGAGATCGACCAGGGGAAAGCTCCCATGGAGCTCTAACCTTAATTTCAACAAAAGCACCAAATTGAAGCTCAAATCAAGGCCCAAATCAATGCATCAACATGAATAAACGATCACCAAGTCAAGGGGATCATAAGGTATGTCGAATTTTTGACATTCATGAAGTTGTGAAATTTTGATTAACATAACAAGATGCGATTTATGTAAGAATCGTAGAGGTTATAGCCGAATTAGAGAAGTATGATTATTTAGGAACAAATCCTAGTTGAAAAACTTGATGTATTAATGTTGAAAATAGGAAATTGTTGATTACCCATATATGTGTTAAATGGGTATTATAGTTAGGTGATGACCACTTGAATTAAAATGTAAAATTTATGAATATTGATGTTATGATACAAGTTCTAGATGTAGTTCGTGAACACTAGACATAGAGGTTTGATTTTGATGTTAATCATGGTAAAAATAACTAGTTATGAACTAGTTTGTAAATGTGTAAAACTATGCTCATTAGGTGTTTGTTAAAATGCCTAAATGAAAACTGAAATGTTGAAATTTCAAGTGAAACGCGCATTTGAATGATATGGCAAATTATGCGTAATATGAAGCGATAGGGGTTCTAAACATCATGTTGATTTAGACTAACTGTGTAAATCATGTGATCAAAAGTAGTTAACTTTTGGTAAGTTGAACTAACAAATAATGAAGTCGAATAGTAGTTTTTGACATAGAAAATATGTAAGGTGGAATAGTCGTGATTGTTAATGACTAATCTAACCACCTTGTGAATAATGATCATAGTTTGACGCTTAACGAACTAGGTGGAGGCTTGGGAAAGAAGCGGGTCAAACGGATCGAATGCACAGAAAAAGAGCAAAATCGGATGCAAGGTAAGTAAGGCTTACACCCTTTTATAGAATACCTACTTGTGTGTATTGAAAATGGATAAAGGAAAATTAGAATTGAAATATGATGTTTCGACGTAAATAATATAGGTCGGAATAAGTGAAAATGGTGAGAAACCATAAACGGGTTAAAGAGGTAAAATGGTAATCCGGACATGAGTTGATGGATTAATAAAGAGATTTAAATAGACATCACAAGACGCAAGTCATAACAGGTCAACTAAATAAGAAACGACCTTTAAGTAATATGAACTCAAGGGGTAAACCGGAGTAGGTTAAAGGAGTGAGACGGTAATTAAATACCATCTCGTAGTGATAAATGGTCATTTCGATTAAACGGGTCAAATGGTGTTGATAACACTATTTGACAGTAATAACTAATGACCGCTTGTTGAGTTTTGTAATCACAGGAAATAACATATGGTTCGCGCTGCTACTAACTAGTGATTAATAGCGAAAGGTATATAAACGGGTCAATCCTATGACCCGAGCCAGGTACGCACAAAAGGGTTTATGGTTAAGAGTGAGTTTTTGGTCAAGTAATTAGTAAGTTCTTCGTAGTAAAACGAGGGACTAAAAGATTAACCAAAAAGTCCTTGATGGGTGAACCGGATAAACGATCCTTAGAGGTTGTTTAGAAACTTGTATATTGATTTTGAAATCCTTAGATTCATGTCAAAGTCCTAGGAAAAAAAATAATTGTGGGACGAATGCCTAAAAGTGGTCATTTGCGAAAAAGGACTAGTCGAGTGGTAAAATTTGGTATTTTGGGTTCCTTATGTTAAATCCACCACAAAAATAATTGTGGTGGAAGATAAGTAGTTAATTAGCATGGAAAGATGAGGTGCGAAAAGAAAATAGCGAGTTTGATGCTTAGATGCTTAAAAGTCCCCTACATGGGTCAAAATAAATTAAGAAGTTAAATGTGGATTAAGTGATTAGAAAGATACCAATAAATCGGTGATTGTAAGTACGTACACAAACCCTGTAATGGAAGCGAAAATGCTAATTTTTAGCAAGCCCGGAAAGGGTAAAAATGATAAGCAATGAACTTTGTTAATAAACTTGTAGTATGATTTTAAAAAGTAACGGGTCAAATAATCGCATAAAGGATTTTTAGTCGTTTGCTTATAAATCAGATTTTTTTATGCAAACTGAGGTGATAAACGGATCCGTAATTCAATTACGTACGCGTGGGAAAAAAAAATTACGCGAAACGGATATTTAGATTAAAAGTTATGGCATTTTAAAGTTGGAATTTGATTAAAACTTAAGTTGGGCGATATGCAGGTTTTTATAATAAACCTGCTGAAAAATTGTTCCCCACGCGACAGGTTACGGATGTTGGGGCGCGACAGGCGTCGCGGCCCGCGACGGATTAAGGTTAAGCTCTCGCGGCCCGCGAGAGATGAAAAAGTTGGCAATTTGATTTTTATTTTGCTGTTTGACTCATAGAACTTGTTTGAATTATTAACTAAGCATCAAAACTAACTTTTAAGTTGGTTTTGGTCACAGGTAAATATCATGGGTTCCCGGATGAAGATCAAACGCCATACAAGAACCGAACACACTCACGAAAAAGAAGCTTCCGCATGTTGTGTCGTCGTTATCCTAAAAGAGGAACTCAATTACTTTATGTTGTATTTTCTTTAAACCTGTAAAAGTTTTGAGTTACCCCTAATTTCAAAGTGTATGTATTCATAATTACATGTTTATTTTCGTAAGATTTAACGAAAACCACTTAATTATAGCAAGGGTGTTACAGTTTTGTCTTCAACATGGGTTTGGCTATGAACAGATGTTACTTCTTCTCCATCAATGCTTTCCAGTCTTCAATTGAGTTTTGTAATATTCAATAAGATGTTATGTTAGTGTTCAAGATTCACTATCTTTGGAGAGAGTTGTGGATACTTGTGTACTTCTTGATCAGAATAGTATGTTTTGGCTTTTGATATCATATGTTCTTTTGTAAGTCTAACAATCTCCCTCTAGAATAGATGATGTCAAAACTCAGCTTTATTTGATTATCTCTTATTTCTCATTAGATTCTCTCTAATCTCACCTTGAACTCCCCTTCTCTCCTATTGGGTTGCAAGTCCCAACCTTCTTTGCAGGGGGAGTAGTGGCAGCTGTCTCCGCACGGGATCTTTTCCTAATGAGCTTTTCAGCCTCAGGCTCTTCAGTCTTCGCTTCTTCATGCATTTAGGAGGGGGTCGCGCCAGAGTCAGGACCTTTCAATCCTACACTCCCAGAACTCCTACCAGCAGCCACCGCGCTGCTTTGAGGCTTTTCACCTATATCATGCAGCCCTTCTAGTGTGTCAGTGGCAACGACAAAATCTTCAAGGTTACTCTGACGAAAGCGGAGAGTACCTTTTTTGGAAGCAGCATCGGGCGCCGCGCTGGGCCCAGCTCTTTTACTCGTCGCTCCTCCGGTGACAGTAACCTTCTTTTTCATAGCAACCTTCTTGGTTTTCTTCTTTTCAGTATCGATCCTGAGATCGCGCAACACACCTGCAAATACATCATCCCAGAAACTTAACTCATGCTTTGATGAAGCTACAAACTCCTCGCTGGAAAGATAGACAATCTCTTTCCCAGCAGAAGTCACGGCACGACATGGCCTTAGGTTGGGAATGCGCACACCTTCGGTTGCTACAGGAGGATTGGCAAATAGCTCCACTAGAGCAAACATGAAGTTCGGTTTAATCTGCTCATACCAACACTCCTTGCCGTCCCGAAGGGGCCTCACGCCCATAGTTCCAGAGAAAGTCTGGAATGCACTCTGATAAAGCGCAGCCTCTGCGTTTGGAAAACACAAGTTAAAAACAACCTAAGTCTTCTTAAAAGCAGAGCAACAGAATAAAAGAACTTACCTTCGCCATTAAACTGTAACATAGGAACATCCTTGCTTTGCTCTGGCCACTTGTCGCTCATACCGGCCGCAGCCAATACCTGCTCGCCGAATACCCTGTTTGGAGTCGCCATCAACTTATCATACCAGGCCACTTTCTTCGAAATCGGGGTATCCTCCTTGGGGATTGCGCCAGGTTGACGAAACTCCATGGCGATAGGAATAACTTCTTCACGAATGAAGAAGAACTTCATCTTCCAATAATGGAAGCTCTTCGGTGGGTTGATCAATATTTTCTTGACGTTGCAAAGGGCGAGGGAAAAAAACCCTAAAGTGCTCAACTGGTAGAAAACCCTAAAATTTTCAACTGTCGGCTCTAGTCCTTGCGATATGCAGACGATTTTTGAAGTGACGAATTTTAACCATGCCCATGGGGCTAAGCTGAAAGATATGAAAGGCATAATGGTGCAATATCGCCGCCATGAAGTGATATAGCCCGGTGGAGCATCGGCCGTCGTTTTCCCCTGAGAGGGATACCTGGCATCCCATTTCACCGGAAATTGCTAACCCTGGGTTACTTGTTCGAACAGCCCTTGGTCCCATTTTAACACTGGCAATAGACCACTAGTCTCCTCTACCACAGTTACGTCTTCAGTAGACATCGTCTTATAGGAGGTCGAAATACTCAAAGGTTTCAAGAACTGGATGAAGATTCAAGGTAAGTCTGGGAAAACCTTGAAGATCTGAAGAAATCTTTGAAGATTTGAAGATTCAAATGAGAGAATCGGAGAAAGAAGGAGGGAATTCAAAGAAACAGTGATGTTTATCCCTCCCTCTTCGACTATATATACCCATCGCATTTAATGTGATGGGTAACCGTGCCAGACGCACCGCATGCGTATCCAATCAGAATTTGACACGTAAGGCGGGATTTACGGGGTGACGGCTACCATGAGCGCGTGGACCTCACTCGCTTGACAAAAGACGAAAATGTGTGACTGACACATTGACAGCATGATCGTCACTGTGTCAGCAGTCAACTCAACCATCGCCATCAACGACAAAATGCACCAACCTGTCAGATTTCGAATTTCAAGATATTTCCCGCGCAAATTCAAGTTACTTTAATGACAAGATATGAGAGTCGCGTCGTGTGCTCGAGTTTTCTTACACACGCGCGCTACCTTCTCTGACATAGAAGATAATCACCAAAGAATTTGTTCAAGCGCAGGGTAGCATAACTCTTCAATAGCAACCCTGGCAACTGCGCCGTAGTAATTACAACACATTACACGCGCCATCTCCCAGGGCCTAGAAGATGCTTACAAGAGACCCAAACAAGACCAAACTTACCTTCTTCTTTTTTCTAGTCTAGAGCCATAACCACTTGCCTCGCGCATGGAAGCAGCACTGGACTGGGTGGACTTGAAGGGGTATGGTCCCAAAAACCTGCGCCAACCAATCAGGTCGCGCGCGGGACCATACTCCTATCATACTAATCTGGCATCTTTCTCAACCCCGCGCCAACCAATCATGTGAAACCTAGGTCGCGCGCGAGGCCCAAGCAAAGACAAGACCAGATTTCACACTTAGCTTCTTGGATAAAGGCCATCACTTCCTGGACCTTGCACCGGCTACTTGGGTCTCCCCCATGGGTCGCGTGGAGGACAGAAGCGCGGGTCATCTTAGGACAAGTACCAAAGGTACGAGTGGCAGAGCAATGGACCAATGAGCGTCCAACAAGCTATATCCGATCGTGCTCCACGATTAACAATCGTACAGGAGACAAGAGAGTACACAAGGACGCATACGTGGCACCAATCAGCGTGCGCCGACATCTGCTCCTCGATCTCCATTCTGCCGCTGATGTCGGAGAGACAACAAGGACAACGGTCGGGACACGTGGATCCATTCAACGTGCGCTAACTCCATCCTCACCCAGAAGCACTAACGGTTGCTGTAGAGGGGACAAGAAGGATATTCCTTGTTGTCAACTCCAGACCCAAGGCCCATCAGCCCATCTCTTTCCTCACTACTCCGACTATAAATAGGTGCCTTCACCTACAGGTTTATTCATTCTATCACTTGCTCTCTCACTATTAATCACACACTTATTTCCTCAAAACGCATACTTATTCTCACACCGAAGAGTGGTTAAGAGGAGAACCCCCCTATTCCCCTCCTCTTAACGAGCTTAACGGGGTGCTTAGCGTTTTGCAGGAAGATGCCGATCACAGCTTAGAAAAGATTAAGAATATTAACCTTATTTGTTGAGGCACATACCACAAACTAATCAATACTAAAAGTAATTAACATGTAAATAAACCTAAACTAAAATTAATTAACATGTAAATAAACCTAAACTAAAATTAATTAACATGTAATTTTGTTCTAGTATTAATTAGGGATGGGATTGGTACAGTACCTGTACCTATACCCGTACCAGTACCGAAAATACCGGTACCGAATTTGAACAAAACTAGGTACCAAATACCGTACCAAATATATAGGTACGGTACGAGTACGAGTACGGGTACTGGTACAGGTATTTTCGGTACAGTACCCGCTTGGTACCATTTTGTTTTTATTTACTTTTTGAGCACTTGTACGAGTACTAAATAGGTAAAATTGACATGAGTACCAATATAGAACGAGTACCAAATAGGTAAAATTGGTACGAGTACCAATACGATACGGGTACCATATAGGTAAAATCAATACGAGTACACTATAAATACCATAATATGAAATAAAAAATACAAAAAAACTTTTAAAGGTATACATAGAATTCGGTACCAGTACCCGTTTTTACCCGTACCCGTACTAATACCGAAAGTACCGAATACCAAAATCAATAAAACTGGGTACCGATACATGTACCAAGTACCTAAAATTGGTACGGGTACAGGTACGGGTACGGGTACGAGTACGGGTATTTGGGAAAAAAAGCCCATCCCTAGTAATAAAAGATAGAGCTGGACGAGAAGAAGAAGGGCACACTTTTTTTAAGGCGTATTTTTTTAATCATTTCTTACGACTTAAATTTAAAACCTTCAAATGTTAATGCATTTAAATTTTTTTACATTTGTCAATGAACCATCAATGCATAACCATTGATACGAAAGTTCACAGTTAGGCCATGCTAATAGATATTATAGGGGCGTGAAAAACTTTGATAAGGCTCCCAGCACCATCCCTTTGAGCGTTATAGAGGCTTGAAGAGGGTTTGCATTTCTAGAATAATGTCCAAGGAGAAGAAAAAAAATTAGAAGTATTGAATGAAATGAGCATTAATAAACATTTATTGTTACATATTTTTTAAAGAGACGTTATGATAATGATGTGACGAAAGATACATATTAAAAAATATCAATCATTACGGACTATCTTATAACTGAAATTTTAAAAGTTGATCAATATTAAATACGCTTACCCAACATAATATCACAAACCAAACACTTTGTAGTATTTATGGTATCAAATATTTAATTCTCAATCTGTCAATCATTCTTAGAGGTACAAGTCTACCGACAATTGCAAATCCGTGTAACAACAAACTTTCTAAAATATTAAACCGACATAATTGCAAATCTACAAGACAATATAATTTCTATCCCATCGCATTATAGCCTAGTATTATTTTTGGGCTGGGATAAGACTTGGGTTAAAGAGTGTATTCATGACCCTCATAACCACCATGACCCGTAACATCAGCATCATGTTATCCACCTCCAATCCAACATTCAAAACCACTATCCTAAGGTGGTGTTTGTTTCTTTAAAAAATATATGCGCATGCTCTACTGTCTGCGCCGTGCATATGATACAATTTGCAGACTGTTTGTTTTTCTGAAGACATTTATTAAAAAAACGTCTGCACGAGCTCTTTTTGGTGCAGACTTGGTCCAACAACTTTTAAGATCTTCTAAGGTCTGCAGAGGGTTAAACACCCCCACCCACCACCACCGTCCACCACCCATCACCGTACACCACCGATCACCGTCTACCACCACCGTCCACTACCCACCACCGTCTAGCACCACCGTCTACCACCACCGTCCGTACACCATCACCAGTTTATTTTAGAAGTCTACATACATTCAGACTTCTTCTTACAGAGTGCAGAGATTGATCCACCTCTTCTATATATGTCTACAGATGTGGTTTTATATATATCTATGCAGAGATTTAACTCTTAAAAAATAAGTCAACCGACAATTGCAAATTTGTGGAACAATCGTAAAATAGTAAACCGCGATAAACTTGACTTTTTGGTATTATTGATAATTGCTTTCCCTTTGATTTAAAGTAATAAATAATGTAAAAAATATTACTAAATAGTCATCATGTTTTATTCTTCTCATAGTTAACTATACGAATAATCCATCTTCGTCCTTAACTTTTTTGATAAGCTTTGTTCCTTTTGGCGGAGTGGACGAATTTGATTCCGAACAACAAAAAATTGGTCTCTTGAATATCAAATCTGAATAAAAGCAAATCGTGTTTCTTTGACCTTTGTTATATGCATAGACATTGATAGGAGTTACCCGCAATTTCTATGACGATTATGTTGGTTGATTGATTATGATTTATGTTTTTTTTTTCCGAATGATTATGCTTTTGGTTATGGTGGATTGCCGGGAAAAACGGTTGCAAAAAAAAAAATAATATGCGTTTGGGTAAGTTGATGTAATTTGTAATTGGGTTGGTAGATTCTTGCTATGGGCCTTTATATGTTTTTAGTAATATAAAAGTCAGCGTTACCTTTAAAAAAAAACATGGGTAGGTGTTACCTTTAAAAAAAACATGGGTAGGTGTTGGCCAGCAGGAAAAATGGGGTGGAATATAAAAGTCAGCGTTACCTTTAAAAAAAACTTAGGTAGGTGTTGGCCAGCAGGAAAGATGAGGAGGATTTGGAGTCAGGATTATTTAGGGGATACAGAGTGGTGCGGCAAAGGGGATCGGCAAAGGGGTTTGCCGCGCGGGAACACCGCCGCCTACCCCCCTTTGCCGCTCGGTGTTAATGTCGATCGGGGACCAAATGCCGCTCGGGAAAGATGATTAAAACGGCTATATAGCCGTTGACATTAAAAAAAAATTCAATTTTTAACTTTATAAATTAAACAAATTCATTTCCATTTTCATCAAACAAACTCAACCTCCATATTCACTACATTTCACACTCATTCTTTCAAATCTTTTCAAAAAAATGGAAGGCTCAAACAAAGATGAAGGCAAGAAAAAAAATGTAAAGTCCGGTTCGAAGACGAGGGCTCAAGATAAACGCGGTGATTCTAGTGTGCCGTTTCATCCCCAACTTGGGTTTGCGAATCAAACCCAACCTCCATTTTTTTAACCAACCCATGCATCCAAATTTCGGTTATGATAGCCAACCCCTCCAAAATTGGATGCAACACGGTCCAACGATGGTTCGACCCGGTTATTATGATTACTCCCTAGATGCCCAAAATGCTTTTGACCCGTTTGCTTTTCAAACCCCAAGCTCACAATCACCGAGAGCTTTTCAAACCCTAAGCTCACAATCACCGAGAGACATACAAGATGACTCCGATGAAGAGTTCATGTCGGATACCCAAGAGCAACATTATGATGAGGATGAAGATGTTGCGGTTCAAGAAAATCCCGTGAACCAAAATGAAGCCGCACCGGAAAGAAGAGGAAAAGCAAAACGGGAAAATTGGACGCCTAAACAAGAAGAGGCGTTGGCAAAGGCTTATGTTCATTGCACTTTGAATAAAAAGAAAGGAAATCAACAAAAGGCGGATGGTTTTTGGAAGCAAGTTCCAAACCACTTCAATCAAACGGTCGGAGGAAGTAACCGAACCCACCACCAACTTCGATCAAAATGGCTCGCGATGCAAATAAAATTGAACACATTCAATGGTTTATATCATCAAGCGGTATACTTTATTATCTATATATGGTTTATTTTTTAATGAAGTATTTGGATTAAGTTGTTGATAATTTATTATTTTAGGATCGTTTACGTTCTAGCGGGAATGATGATGCTTTTATAATGAATCAAGCGCTAAAGGATTACAAAAGCAAAGAAGGATATGACTTTGCTCATATTGCGGCTTGGGAGGTTGTTAGAACAAATCAAAAGTGGTCGCCGGTACCCTTGTTGGGTGAAGAAAGCTCCGGCTCGAGTCAAAAAAGAAAGTCTTCAGATTCGGGAAATTATAGAGCGGATACACCGAATGTCGAAGTCTCGAGCGAATTCGGTATTCCCGACATAAACGAGGGTCCCTCGCCATGTAACACCCCGTGTTTTCGAATGTCAAAGTCAAAGTCAAAGTCCAAGTCAACTTTGACTTTCTTTGACTGTAAATAGTCTATTTTATATTTTATTTATATTATGTGGAGTAAGTGTTGTAATCAGAAAGAATCGAAGTAATCGAATGTTTTAACGCGAACCAATTTACGACTGTGAATAGTAGGAAGTAACAATGCGATAAAGTTAACTAATCAGTAATCAAACCGATCTAACTATCATCGAACTCGAATCTCGGAATACGCGAACTTTGTTTGTTGCTATACGTGTGTGTGTGCCTTATGTGTTACCTGTGCGTGTTTACTTTACGTTTTGTGTGGTAACCAATCGAAACTCGAATCGAAACTCGAAACTCAAATCGAATACAATCGAAATCGAAATACAACAAATAGTAACGTTAGGATAGGGTGAATTATAGATGATTGTATGTTAGATATAGTAGTTGGGACTGAAAGTAATTTGAATAGGAAACTCTATCGCACTCGTAACGTCTTCAATCGAAATCGAAACATCGAAAATCGTCGCACCGAACACTCGAACCAGGCTGCTATTCGATCAGGCTGTCAGCCGATCGAACAACCCAGCCGATCGAACAGACTGTTCGATCGAGCAGGCTGTCCGATCGGGATGCCAGCCGATCGGCCAGCCCTTTCCTCTTTTGGAGCCTATAAATAGGGCTGTCATTGTCACTCTTTACCACTTTTGGAAATCTCTGACCGACCAGCCCGTGCTCCTCTTCTTTTCTCAGATTTCTTCCGATTCCGGTAAGTTTCCATCCTAAATCTTGTACTTTCTTGAACAGAACATGCTCCTACACCTTTCTATCTTTCGAATCTTGATTTTTAACCGTGAAATCACCAAGATCTAAGCATTCTTGGATGATGTCATCATGGTGTTCTTCAAGAACACCATGTTTTGACCTTAATCCACTATGAATAGCCTAGATCTAACCGATTTCCACATAAATAAGCTAAGATCTATCAAAGATCTAAAAATTTACATGATGTGAAGGATTGAATGAAGGAATTCCAACTTTCTTTCAACTCTTTTACGCTCAATGCCTTCAAACCGGTAGAAACGGAGCTTGAGTCAACTCACCAAATATTCTAGTGGATGAGTGGTTCAGGATTCGGATTCTATCTACGAGGTTCACCGATTTCGGGTTAAACATTAAACTACCGTTCCAAACCGTTCACTGGCCGGATTTGGGTGATTCCTGTCCGAACAGGTGAAACAAGTAAGAATGGAAGTTCCATGGTTTAGCTCGTTGTCAAACTACCTCGATATAACGTCAAATAACCAGAACAGCCAAGTGTTAGACGAACAGGCCGACCAGGTCAGGATAATGTCCGAACGGTTAGGTTGTTCGAACGAACAACCCAACCGATCGGACAGGTCAGTCGATCGACCAGGCCAACCGATCGGCTAGCATGTGGCCCCACAACTTAACAATTTCATGAAGTATGGTATTGAACGAGGTACTGTTCGATCGAACAGTTGTTCGTCAACATTACTCTTCGGATCATGAGATACTATGCTTCAACACTTAATCGATTTCCAACTCGTTCGACGCATTGGAGTGCCACCCGATCGAACATGCTATCAGAACGGTTATGCCGACCGATCGAACGGATCGTTCGATCGATCGACCTGAAAGGTAAGAACACTTCAGCGTTCTCAAATGCTACAACGAAAACTTCAAAAGTTCAAATCCTCACACACAAACACATCTTACTCAAAGGAAGAAACAATCCACTCGAACAGTCCAGCCGATCGAACTTACCGGCCGATCGAACGGACTGTTCGAACGGATTGTCCAGCCGAATGAACAACCCACTTGATCGAACCAACTGTTCGATCAACCAGGCTGTTCGACCCACTTATACTTGTTTCCACTTTACGTGTTATTCATCGTTATGCTATCGAACTATCCAGGCTAACCCTACTCCCAAGCGCTCCCTTCAATCCATCAATCAATCGCTGTGAGTATACTCGATCCCTTTTTGCTTTTAGCACTTTTGGGTGTTACATACGTTACTTATCAAAATCACTACCGAACACACTACTCAATTGTTTGAACGCTAACCAAATTGCATGTATTACGTGACTAAATGAATGCTTGTTGATTGTGTTTACACGTGGAATACTGTCTACCTGCCTTAACGACGTAGTACTATAGTTTGGACTCAGCACCCGTTCACACGGGGGTTGTTAAGGACAATTACTTGCATGGATTACGGTGGTAACCATGTATTGCGAACTGTCTCGGACGGTCAACCCGCAGTCACTGGTATTGATAGGTCCATGTCGATAGTTAACATGCTTCGTTTTCTTCTGTGTATGTGCTGGTTACGCGTAAACTATTTCGAACTCTATATGCTATTATCAAACTTGTATGCTCACCTTTACATTATATGTATTGACTTTATTTTAACGTATGTGGCAGGCAATTAGGATGCTTACCTGCTAGGAAAGCGAGCTAGGAATAAGCGTCTAGAGCATAGTTGTCTGTAGATCTTGCAGATCGAGTCTCTAGAAGTATTTGAACAATATTTCTATTTTATTTAAAATCTGAGTTGTCGGAACAGAATATTTGACTAGATGCTTGTCTGTAATAACTTGTTTTATTGTTTGGGATACGGTATGGGACGTATCATTTAAACTGAATAGTAATGAAGGTTGTTATGGAAACTTCTGGACAATCTGTTTCGCTCAGTGCCATGCCCCGATGATTCCGCCATCGGTTGGGGTGTGACACGCCAAGACGACAAAAGAGAAAAGAGAAAAAGGACAAAGGGCCGTCTTCAAGAAACGAAGATCCAAGAGATATAACCGGTAGATTCGAAGAATACAAGGCCATGAAAAAAGAGTTAATGGATATTAAACGTATACGAAAAGAAAAATACTTGACCTTGGCGGATGAGCAACGAGAGGCGTTGCGACAAACAATGTACGACAAAGACTTGGAGACGTTTAATCGGCCTACCGACAATGTTCACCCTTCGATGTTGGAAATCACACTCGCTAGAAAACGTGAGATCGCAAAAAAAAAATATGGATGGTCTTGTAATTTTTAGTTTTTTTAAACTTAGATTTTAATGTAATGCTTTATTTTTATTTATAAAAGTTTGATATTTTTTCCATTTTATCTTAAATTAAAAAAACAAAAAAAAAATTTACCACTTCAGCAAGTGTCTAACCATTGCCAACACTTTTCAGCATAGTTTAAACACTTTTCACTGATTGACGTGGCACAGTCTGATTGGTTGATTTTTAAATTTACCACTCTCAAGTGTTAGGGTATAAGGAGTGGTTAGACACTTGAGAGTGGCAAACTAAAAAATCAACCAATGAGAGTGCGCCACGTCAATCAGTGAAAAGTGTTTAAACTATGCTGAAAAGTGTTGGCAATGGTTAGACACTTGCTGAAGTGGTAACTTTTTTTTTATTTTTTTGTTTTTTTTTAATTTAAGATAAAATGGAAAAACCATCAAACTTTTATAAATAAAAATAAAGCACTACATTATAAATAAAATCTAAGTTTAAAAAAAACTAAAAATCATAAGGCCATCCATATTTTTTTTCGATCTCACGTTTTCTAGCGATAGTGATTTCCAACATCGCAGGGTGAACATTGTCGGTAGGCCGATTAAACGTCTCCAAGTCCTTGTCGTACATTGTTTGCCGCAACGCCTCTCGTAGCTCATCCGCCAAGGTCAAGTATTTTTCTTCTCGTATACGTTTAATATCCATTAACTCTTTTTTCATGGCCTTATATTCTTCGAATTTACCGGTTATATCTCTTGGATCTTCGTTTCTTGATGACGGCCCTTTGTCCTTTTTCTCCTTTCTCGTTTGTCGTCTTGGTGAGGGATCCTCGTTTATGTCGGGAATACCGAATCCGCTTGAGACTTCGACATTCGGTGTATCCGCTCTATAATTTCCCGAATCCGAAGACTTTCTTTTTTGACTCGAGCCGGAGCTTTCTTCACCCAACAAAAGTACCGGCAACCACTTTTGATTTGTTCTAACAACCTCCTAAGCCGTAATATGAGCAAAATCAATTTTTTCTTTGCCTTTGTAATCCTTTAGCGCTTGCTTCATTACAAAAGCATCGTCACTCCCGCTAGGACGTAAAAGATCCTAAAACAATAAATTATCAACAACTTAATCCAAATACTTCATTAAAAAATAAACCGTATATAAATAATAAAGTATACCGCTTGATGATATAGACCGTTGAATGTGTTCAATTTTGTTTGCATTGTGAGCCATTTTGATCGAACTTGGTGGTGGGTTCGGTTACTTCCTCTGACCATTTGATTAAAGTGGTTTAGAACTTGCTTCCAAAACCCATCCGCCTTTTGTTGATTGCCTTTCTTTTTATTCAAAGTGCAATGAACAAAAGCCTTTGCAAACGCCTCTTCTTGTTTAGGCGTCTAATTTTCCCGTTTCGCTTTTTATTTTCTTTCAGGTGCGGCTTCATTTTGGTTCACGGGATTTTCTTGAACCGCAACATCTTCATCCTCATCATAATGTTGCTCTTGGGTATCCGACACGACCTCTTCATCGGAGTCATCTTGTATGTCTCTCGGTGATTGTGAGCTTGGGGTTTGAAAAGCTCTCGGTGATTGTGAGCTTGGGGTTTGAAAAGCAAACGTGTCAAAAGCATTTTGGGCGTCTAGGGAGTAATCATAATAACCGGGTCGAACCATCGTCGGACCGTGTTGCATCCAGTTTTGGAGGGGTTGGCTATCATAACCGAAAGGTGGATGCATGGGTTGGTTAAAATAAAATGGAGGTTGGGTTTGATTCACAAACCCAAGTTGGGGATGAAACGGCACACTAGAACCACCCGAACCACCGGCGTTTATCTTGAGCCCTCGTCCTCGAACCGGACCTTACCATTTTTTCTTGCCTTCACCTTTGTTTGAGCCTTCCATTTTTTGAAAAGATTTGAAAGAATGAGTGTGAAATGTAGTGAATATGGATGTTGAGTTTGTTAAGTGAAAATGGAAATGAATTTGTATAATTTATAAAGGTAAAAAATGAATTTTTTTTATTAATGCCCACGGCACTATATCCGTTTGAAAACAACTTTCCCACATCGGCATTTGGTCACCGCTGATTAACGAAACCGAGTGGCAAAGGGGGGTCGGCGGCGGTGTTCCCACGCAGCAAACCCCCTTGCCGAACTCCTTTACCGCACCACTCCGTATACCCTTACATATTAGTAGATTCAATTCCAAAAATCTAGGTGACATCTATTTTAAGAATCATTTGTGTTACTCCAAATGAATAGTGAAGATTAGAGTGTAATAAATGAAATTTAGAATTTAGAAATCACAATCATAATATAATCATGCCACAAAGACCATACACATAATTAACTTAAACATGTTATGATTTTTTTACATAGCATCGATACTTAAATAGGTTTAAAACTGAAAAAAAAAAAACTAGAATTAGTATCCATCATAATGCGGCAGGGTTCGTTACAATCGATGATTATTTTTATACAAAATACATTTAAAGTCTAACTAGTGGTTTTGAAACCGGCGCGTTGCGCCGGGTAATTCCCCACACTACGCATTCCACCTCGCGCGAGGCGGTATCTCTCCGTCCTCGAGTTGCATTATTTAGTTGACTGGTATTGGTTCGGCATGTTAGGTTACTGGAATAAACAGGTCTAGTTCGAGTTGCACTATTTTGAGTGCATGCGGGTTTAAGTTGACGTTGGTAGCACAAATATAAATAGAAATCATGTTCAGGTTAGGCAATCCCCACACACTCATGTTCAGCTTTGCAATTTCCTAATAATCTTAGTCTTTCATAAAGAGTGTTATTTTTTTGAAACTTTTACCAAATTAAATTCCTATTTGTTATGTTATAAAACTTCTGTTTGTACCCTTTGTAATATGCAACTCCTCTCCATGACTCCTCACTAACAATCCCACTGGAAGCTTGATCCTCTTCCAAGGGCGGTGTTCTTATGTAAATATGCTTTGCACACAACCAACAAAATCCTTGTGAATCTTCAAACTGAGCTACATATACATCTCAACAACAAACAAAATTGGTGAATGTTAATGTTTTCGCTTCTTACTCGCGACAGACCAATTTACACCCCTTAAAATAAATAAGCATGTCTTTCAATAGAGGATAACCTTCTGTCATATGCATATATAACTATAAACAAACTTGAAGAACATGCTAGTTTTCTAGTGGTGATATATGTTAAAATTGATGATGTGTATACCTTCGAATTTGAATATCAACCTGACCAAGATTACGAAGATTCATAGCTTGTCCTAGATTTGCCATGGTACCAAAAGCTGTTCCGCTTAGGTCAAAATGAAAGGGAACATCGTTGCATCCACACGGGCATTCATCAGTTATTGTCACTGTAACTGGTTTGGTAGAGCAATAAGGCACTCTACTGCATTTGATCTAGTGAAAAATAATCACAATAAACATAAAATTGATTACTTTTGGATTAATTTCATAACTTATTAACTAATCACCATGGGCGGATCCAGACTTATAGGACCAAGGCCTAGGCCACATACAACCAATAAAATTTCTATACTTTTTTACTATAAGTAATTTTCGGGTCTGAAGCTTGGAAATTTAAATAATAAGAGCGGTACACATAGAAATTAGTTATTGTTTTTGCAACCTTTCAATTTTCACAGTATTTATTTAGCCTTAACATTTTTTTTTATTTATAGCGTTGGTTTATTTTTGTTTAATCGACCCATTTACTTATCGATTTGGGTTGTGCTTTTATCCCAAATGGATAAAAAAGATGAAAATAAAAAGGAACTGGGTCAGAGCTCTCCCAATGTTTAAATCATTTTCTTAAAAGAATTAATTATTATTGAACAATATAATTTGTGTAATCATGTTTAACTCACAAGTTACATTTAGCTGCTCGTTTTCCCACCTTTAAGTATTAGTTATGGCATTCGTTTTGTCTTGTTCATGCCATTGCCCCCATGATGAGCTACCAGAGGAAGTCAACTCTATCATCCGGGAATGCCAATAATTTAACAAACGTAGCCATTTCTTTTTCTTGTACCAAGCCTGAAGAAAAACATAATTAAGTTTAACCATATTAATTTTACAGCTTCATTTAAAGAATCATGTAATTACTAAAAAAACCAAAAAATATTCACTCACATTAACCATTCGTCCCGAGTAATCTAGTTGGCAGGGGGGTCGTTGATGAGTTCCCATGCTATGATTGTGTTTTCGTTTTTGCAAGGGAATTTGGTGATTGTATTTACTCTTGTAATAACTCTGCAGTCATAGTTATACATATTAGTAGCTATATAAACATATTTACATACAGTAAACACATATTTTATAACCTTTTTACTTACTTAAACATGGTTCTTGTAATACCCTGTGACTACCATATTTGTGTAGAAATCGTCCTCATTAGTCATTTCTGGGCTGAACTCCCGAGTTTCTAACCCACTCAATGTATTGTGGTCTCCCACTAAAGTCTTTATAATTGTTTACAAAACTTAACACCAAACACAAAGTTACCAGGCTTGAAGATCATATCGTACAGGGCAGATATGATACTGTCCATCGTTCCAGGCTCCAGATCCAAAAGCACAGCGCGTGAAAGAAACTATCCGTCGCTCACCTTACTGTATTAGATGTTGATCCACTCAATCAGATTATACAAAACAACGATTTAAATGCCAACACATATAAAACATATGAGAACTAAACCAAACAATAATGATAAATTTATAGTTCATAGCTGTAACTGTAAGTTTCTAACAATCAGTTTACATTAATCGAAAATATATCATAGACCACCTTCCATAGTTCTTTGTTCTAAAACCATTAATTTACTTAATGTTCAAGTACCAAGAACCCGACCGACAACACCCAACCGGTGAATCGCCTCTGCAGCCGACATTTTTTCCCTCCAAATCACCATTGCCAACCTCAAAGGCAACATTTAATCGATTCATGAGGCTCAGAGAAAGCAAAAGTACGAAGCCACCATGGCTGCAGTAGGGGTTGCAGGCGACAACCTGCCATCCTCCATAGCTGCCACGCTATGGAAACATATTGACCGAATTTTGATAACTCATCACAGCCTCGTGTGCACCAGGCACCAAGCAGAAGTGGATTTTCTCATGCCTCATATCTTCCAACAAAGACCTATTATATGAGATAACATGCATATGAGTAATTTATTTTTGGTCATAGCAAAATCATCCACACAATTCCTTCATATTCACAAGTTATACATGAATAAACAAACATACGGTTGTCTTCAGGTACTAAGGTCAGACAAATTGAAAGACCTGCAGTTTTGACAGACATTACCATCGTGGGGATGTTATATACTGTTTGGTATAACCTGTTAACATGTGAGGTTATCTTGGAAGGAACTCTTAGATATTTAGGTTATTTTAAAGGGGATGTTATTCTGCATACCACCCGTAATAATCAAAATCGAAACATACCGAATAAATCAAATAACCTCGAATCAGTTGTAAACCCTCACTGTTACCTCAAATCCACCGTCAACTTCGTCATCAACGGCCAACCCCTAAATGCACAAAACACATATAAATCTCCACGAAAACACTCATTCAATAATAGAAAACCTAAAAAAGCATGATTACATACACCTGAATACATAAATCATTAGTATCGCTACATATCAAATTGATGACAAAGCAGTTAAAAATATACCTATTCAGAATCAGATCTGTAACTATCGCTTAAGCCTTTTACGAATGAAAATCACGATGAAATCTTCAACCGATCTCTTTAAAACGGCTTCTAATCGATTTGCCGGTGAACGTACGACGGTTGTGGTGGCGGAGGGAAAAGTAAACCGGAGCGGGTGGAAATGAGATGTCATTGAGAAGGGGCGGTGGGTTTTTGGATCCCTGGCAAGTGTGTTCGCAGAAGAGGGGACCATCGCCACCGGTCGGTGGCCGGACGGAGAGCACCACCCGTTCCTCCATCACCGTCGCTCAGCTCTCTCTAGCTGTCTAAACCTTGTCTCTCTCCTGCTCCTCTCTATCTCCCTAATCTGTGTGTTGATACTGAAGAAGAAAATGGGATGGGAAGAGGTGGAGGCGGAGAAGACGCGCACGTGTGTTGGGTTAAATACCTTAAATGCCCCTAATCTAAAATAACTGTTCATTCACTTTGTTTTTTATCATATGTTAATTATTATTATACAAGCTACAATAAAACACAACACATTTAAAGACAAATTATTATTATAAACACTTTTAAAAATATACATCGTCAACAATTTTCTTTTTATACTACACGACTAAACCTAATGTGCCTAACCTTTGCTAATGCATCTTCGTGACACAACTGGTTATCCGTCTTCGTTAAGTGGTTGGCCTTCCAATTGGTCTAGCCTGTCGATCTCGTTTTGGAACCCGGCATTCCCTTGCTGGTGGGTCATTTTTTGGACCTCAACCTTCCTTCTTCGTTTAAAAAACACCGCAGGCTAATTTTTGTTCAGCCTTATAGTTCCGCCATTTGGCCCCAGGAACCGGAAAAGAAGGCCGACGTAGGTTCGCAGGCTCACATTGAAATCCATAAACGGGTACAAAGAAAACAGAGATGAAAAGTAGAAAGCCTACCAATGTGACATAATAATAGCTTTCAAATGAAGTCGAGAACCAAAAACTGCAATATAATATAAGAAAAATAATAAATCATCACACACATTTAAATGTAGGCTACCTATGTTGCAAACTGAAATAAACAATAAAAAAACACCAAATTGTTGAAACAAAGAATCAAGAACGCTAAGACATATGAAAATTACAATAGTTTAAGGACATATGCATAAATAACCATATCAAAGTTTTACAAGAGGCCTAGTTGTTGAGAATCCAGATGGCTATCACACATTACACAATCATATCACCAGGTGGGATGCCCCGCCGAGATAAACGGATAAATACGTCATGGCTGCATAGTTAATGATGACAATATGAAAGGCAAATAAAGCACATGACCATGGTCAACAATGCACTGAAGATACACAAACTGCTATGACCCTCAACAAAACAGTTAAATAATTAAGCTCGGATGTGTAGGATGGCAGAAGCTTACAATACTAAGTCAAATCCTCACCAACATCACAAGTCTGGCTCTCGGAAGAAAACTTTCTTAACCACTTAAGCAAGCCAACAAGTATCTTAGCCAACAACTGTAAGATTAAATATGTATTTAATCTAGTAGCCATCGTTATCATTTATATAATATAGATCAAAATGTATTAAAACCTTATAATATATTAGTTAGTAATTGTTGATGGACCGATCTACCCTTATTAACCAATTAGGTTTTCCCTTAGGTGTATTTAAGGAGATTACTAGAGAGGGATTAGGGTTAGACTCTCGTAACAATAACATCACAAACATAATTCCGACCTGCCATCTCTCTCCATTCATGAGTTCTTCACCCTAAAGAACTCGGTACTACCATCAAGAATATACACTCTAAACGGGAACCAAATCACGCTGACTAGCATGTCGAACTCCATGGATACATTTGTATCTGGACTATCTGCTAGCATGTCTGCTATAACATGTATTATCTATATGTTTTCCATTATGAATAGTACTTTTATTATTATAATAATATAAATAGTTTTTTTAACACATTTATTTCCGTATTATTTTTCTTAAAACCTAATGAATGGTACTTTTATTTTTATAATAATATACATAGTTTTTTTTAACACTTCTATTACTTTATTTTTTTTCTTAATTTTAATGATTTCTTTTTATCACGGGTTGAGATAAATGCTATCGGTATTATTTACTCATCCCTGATCACGGGTACCGTACGAACAACGGTAATGACCCTAATCCATGAACAAGGTGTACATAACATAATATTTGAAACATCAGATTCAGTTGATAAGAACCCTAATTACACATCAGTTATCATCACCCACAAATTTTTTTTGTTGATCTTCTTCAACTTTTAATAATTTTTTTTATGTTTCAGACGTACAACTTTTTGGTTAATTTTCTTTCGGTTATCTTTTAGTGTTTTTTCTACATTTTCTTTTTATTATTGTCAACGGTTCCGTGCGCAACGCACTTGTAGTGATTTCAAAATACATGTAAACACAGACTCAATAACAAAAGAAGTTCGTCGCAATGCGGCGACGATGATAAACCTAGTTTGTTTAAAAATTGAAAAAATAAGTTAATTAAAAATTAATTTTTGATGATTGTTGACAGGGATGGGGGAGAAGAGGAAGACCCCACTATTATTGAAATTTGTAAGTTAATCATATTTAATAGGCTTATCAAACAAACCAAACACATTGTAAGTATAAAATAAAATTATAATATTTAATTTTCAATCATTCACAAAGCTGACAAATGAGGTAAACCTTTTCTTGTGCATTTGGAAAAGTTTAGTCTACCGACAATTGCGAACTGTGGAACAATAGGATTTCTAAAATATTATAAAAACTTTGATTATCTAATTTACTGATGATTATACTTTTAGCTTTGAGTTAAACAAATAAATAAGTGTACAATGTAATAGTCAAAAGTAATCGGGTTGAGGGAGGAAGGACGCTCAAGGGTAAGTATCATAACCTTAACATTTTGGATATCCCTCTAAACTTAAACGAGGTAATATCTTGGGTTAAAAAATCTAAGAATAAAGCCTTCTTATTTAAGATTGATAAAGATAAAGCATACGATACTATCAATTGGCGTTACATTGATGCGGTCCTTGATCATATGGGTTTCCCGAGTCTATGGCGCATTTGGATGAGGGGCATTCTCAAAACGGCAAGGGCATCCGTGCTAATTAATGGATCCCCGACGTGGGGATTCCAATGTGGGAGGGGTGTGAGGCAGGGGATCCCTTGTCTCCTTTTCTTTTCATACTCGCGATGGAAGCTCTCACTGGTTTTGTTAGAAAGGCGGAATCGATAGGGATAATACATAGGATTAAATTTCCAAATAACGGGTCATGTCTCACACATCTTGTACGAATTAGGTTCACCTTTTGTAAAATATAATTACAAAATATATAATAACGAGACTCTCGTTATTCGTAGGAAATATCATAGTACAATACCGGTTGCAATAACTAAATAAAAAGAATATAAAATATAATTATATATACCAATCTTAATTCAAGCCGCATCTCTGGTGGGTTCTTCACGCGCACTTGATAGCATCCTATACTCGAGTATCATCATCTTGAGTCTTGAAAAATACTCCTTGACTGCAACAAAGAGCACACTAAAACGTTGACGATTTTGGTTGAGGCACGTGTTCAACACGCTTCCCTTAAAACAGATTTCGCGCCTCTACTAAAGACAACGCGTCTGCCTCCCAGGGTACAACAGCTGAAGCAGTCTTTATTGCCGGAGATGGCTCACGGGCCCAAGGTTACATCTGGTAATTGTAGTGTTTGAACTCATGTGGTGGAAAACAAGTAGAGAGTACTCATCTCTCTAGTTGGTCTTCAAGTGTTCATCCTCCTAGTATTCTTCATGTATCAAGCAATACCATATTCTTGTTGTACCAAAAGAAGCACATAGCCTACTATTTGTACAAGACTTAAGGATTAGTGAAAGGTTTCACTTAATTAGTCACTTAATTAGAGACTTAAAAACTCTAATAAAACTAATTAAATGTCATTAAGAAGCTCTACTCAAGAGTTTCTCTTTTATTTACCACATGAAGATTCTAATTAATATTTATAATTTTATTAAATTATAAATATATTAAATATCCATTCACCAAATTCAATCCCCCACATGAATGGAGATCGTTCAAAACACTTAAAATTTCCAATGTAACCTCAACAGTTGAGTTTTGCATACGATAGGTAGGTGTTACCCTTTGAACCTTCGCTTATGAAATGCACTTAGCCCACTAGCTCTGAGTAGATCTCGATGTCTTTGAACTCGTCTACCATTTGTGTAGACGACAATACACTTCACACAATACTCTCCCTAGCTGGGTCATCTCCTCATAGTCGTGTCCAATAATGGTCGTGGAACAATTTCCTGGTTCTGCGAGAGCTCTAGGAATTGTGCCCCCAATTCCATTCGAAGCGACCCCACTTCTCTCTAACATAGGTGATTCTCCTTAGATCATTGAAAGCATTGTGGTTATCGTGATTTATCCAAATCATTTACCACATATTATGATTAGCCTCACTCTTTGTCACTGAATATCATAGGAATAGACTAGGACGTATTTAAACACCCTTTTATACTTTGGGGTATGTATAACCATATATACTAGCTTATGCATATCATTTATGCCCCCACAGTGACCACCTTTAGGCATATGAGTTAGTTGTCCTATTGAACTAAGTTAGGTGTCCTTCACATACCCTTTTTCCATGGGCTTCAGTCTCATTCCACAACTTGATCTCTAATAAACCCTCAGGTTGTTGGATCCATAATATTAACAAATAAGTTTGCATATTTGAGATCAGTTGTCATGATGTGTTCTTAACTCGTAAGTTAATTTTGCCTATTGTCAACTTCTAAGACTATAACCTCAGTGGCTATTTGAATCTGGTTATAATATATGTCTTTGTAAGATACGCTTATCGTTTAAGGCAAACACATCTCCATTATGTACTACGACCTTTGTGTCCTCCACATAGTCGTCTGTTTGCAATGTTAGATTGGATTACAAAATCTTTATTGCCAAACTTTTATGATACAAATGCAAGACACCCCCACATTTAAGTGTTATAGGATATGATCCAGATGGGGTAATGAAAACCATTTCTACATATCCTCATAGGGTTGTTTCTAAATGGATCCTCCCCCACATTTCTTGCCATTTGATCAAGATCAACCTCATAGTGTGAATTCAACTCATATTGCATTCCGAGTTGACCAAAGCTACACATGACATTGTCATAAGTTTGTCACCAACTTAGAATAATTCTAATTTAACATCTAGAATAAGCTTAGACAATGAGTTCTCCTCATTAGCTTTTCGAACAAACTCTTAAAAAGTTACATGTCTTTTCCTTTTAATGAATGAAAATTTTCCCTCAACTTTGTCTATACACAAATTCTTTTTGAGTTCATACACATTTGAATGTTTAGAGTTAATTAGTCTCCTTCAAGACCCATAATTAACCAAGTTCTAGTCTAGCATGCTTTAGACTACAATACTTTAGCATGTGAACAGAAGATGCATCATTCTGATTCTTCACAGCCCTAAGGATATCATAATATCACTTTGCAACATTCATCCCTTGTTAAGACAAAATAATGAGACTTATTCATAATCCTGAAACATCAATATTTAGGAAGGTCTCACAAATTATTGTATATAGCACATAGCTAAATCTCATCATTCATTTAAGGAACATAACTTGATTACCTTTGATCTCCAACAATCTACCATTGACTCATAAGTACTTAAACATAAGTCTTAATCCAAGTCACTTGGTGAACACATTCATCACCAACAAGATGAATGTTTCTTGTCTACAATCACTATTATGTGTGAGATAGAGTCAACTAGATCGACACTCAACAACATGGCATTCATAATTTTGCCATAAGTGATTTGCACACATATATTGTTATTCATTAGAAGATATGTATATTTAGGATACTCTCCCAAATGAAGGTAAAATCTCCATATAGATCTAACAATAATCAAGTGGTAGACGCATCTACTTATAAATCTCGCAAGATTTATTAAAGATATACAATAACATATAGTACTTTTACTTTCATATGTTAGAATTCACACTTGTGAATTTTCAATGACTTCTAATGAAGTATGCGACATGAATGTCGTTAGTGTATTTCACCTCAATACATTCACTACGTTCTTTCATTACTCATTCATGATGTGGTTATACATTTGATGTTTCGTCTTTGACTTTTAGTCAATGTAACAATTCTCAAGTTGTTTATGTCCAAGTATTTTCATGTACTATACGTTTAAAACCATATTCTTTTAAACAATGTATAACCGACGTTATAATTATTTTCCACAAAAATAATTTATATGTCACAACCATTAGTGATTTATTTCTTTGTAAAACATTGCATGTGTTATCCGAAGATATTGAACACAAAACAATAAAATACTTTGGAAACTAAATCATAAGTGCCAATCACTTTGGAAATTTAAATGGAAGCATAGACAATATGTAGACATCAAATAGCAAAGTGATATTTTCTTCAACACTTTATAATCTGACCGAAATCTTCTCAACAATATCGTCCCATGGCATGTCTTGAGGTACTCCCTCAATAAGATTCCATGCACTTGTAAGTACAAGTTCCCCATTTCATCTTGAAACTTTAAACTTGGACAATTATGCTCAAAACAACACCAAGTTGTTCCAAATACTACATTTATAAGTAGTAAAGTTGAACAATTAAATTTGTTCACAACAACACCACGTTGTTTTTCACCAAATAACATCCACCAGACTGTTACTTTGTTCACCATTGCTACTTCTAGTAAGAGTAGCGAACCATTTGAATTATCAGTTTTATAAAAAACTTTGTTTTAAAAATAATTCAAAACAGTTTCTTAGTTTTGCAATATACAATATTAATAATCTCAATTAGGGTTATGAAAATATAGATCAAACCCAAAATATCAAATGGTTTTATATTGTTTAGTCTTACTATACACGTACTAAACATTTTCTAATATGCATGTTAAAAAAATGTTATAACAAGCACATTATAGAATCGAACGTTTACATAAAACGTTTTCCAAATATATAGTTTATAAAATAAAACATTTCTCATCATTTTTAATGCACTTACAGGCAATTAAATGTTTACATAAAACGTTTCTGTTCATTATGAACAATCTCTAACCTGATACTCGTGATACACATTTTCTAACACACGTGTCAGAAAATTTAAGTCATTTTATATAAAACATGACAAATCACAAATTAAAGTTGGTGATAAAATCACACACAACTACACCATCACTTTATTGTGATTTAATTCTTGTATTCTTACTCTTGTATTTTTTTTTTCAATCTCATCAAGTTAGGCACATAACCTACTTTTAATACAAGAGACATAGGGTGGAGATAACTCTCACTTAATTAAAGATTTTATTAGAGACATAAATTCTAATAAAAACTAATAAATTGACATGAAACTCTCCTTAAGAGTTTATCTTCTATATGAAGAGTCTAGTAAATGATTTTAATTTCATTAAATTCATATAAATACCACACCATCACTTTATGGTGATTTAATTCTTTGAAGCCAATCAAACATCAACTTCAATGTATGACATTTTATTTCTAAATCATACAAAGCATTAAAAACAATGCTACAACAAATTGCTTATATAAAATGTCTACATAAAACATTTCAAAGCATTTGTATTTTAACCATTTTAACAATCATGTTAAAATGAAAGAAATTCTAACGCACGTTAGAAATATTAACATTTCCACAAAATGTCAATTCGACTTGCTAAAAACACATATATGGTTCAAATAAATAAGTCATTTCTAATGCACACGTTAGAAACTAAACAATTAAAAAAAATTGCTTCCGAACTAACGCTTTTCATGAACGTTTCTAACACATATGTTAGAAGACAAATGATTACAAAAATCATTATAAGACTTATTTGTTCATATCAATCCATGGGTGGATGAAGAGTCTACTTTAAATAAAGACTTAATTAGAGACATAAAACTCTAATAAAGTAATATAAAACTCTTATTTAAAGACATAAAAAACTCTACTTAAGAGAATTTAACGTTTACAAAAAAATGTATGGTTTACACCAATAATTCCGGTCTAATACATATGTTAGAGAATTTAATGTTTACAAAAAATGTATGGTTTACACTAATAAACCCGTTCTAACACAAAAGTTAGAAAAATTAACGATTCCCAAAATCGTTTCAAAACCAAATGTTGGAACCAAAACTACTCGTTTTGTACCACGGTATAGGATTTAAGATTGTATCTCAATCTCAAAAAATCCAAACACAACAAGTTGTACTACATACATATTTCCCAAATTAAATATTTATAAGATCATAACCTCTAAAAATATTTTTTTCTACTATAAATCCTTTCGTAAACTCAAAATCCTTATAAATAAGGTTTTTAAGATTGTACCAACAATATCACGAAATCTGTTTTAAGTTTGTAGGAATTAAGTTCACCTTTTGTAAAATATAAATACAAAATATATAATAACGAGACTCTCGTTATTCGTAGGAAATATCATAGTAAAACGTTAACGATTTTGGTTGAGGCACGTGTTCAACACGCTTCCCTTAAAACAGATTTTTGCGCCTCTACTAAAGACAACGCGTCTGTCTCCCAGGGTACAACAACCGAAGCAGTCTGTACTGCCGGAGATGGCTCACGGCCCCAACGTTACATCTGGTAATTGTAGTGTTTGAATTCATGTGGTGGAAAACAAGTAGAGAGTACTCATCTCTCTAGTTGGTCTTCAAGTGTTCATCCTCCTTCTAGTATTCTTCATGTATCAAGCAATTACATATTCTTGTTGTAACAAAAGAAGCACATAGCCTACTATTTGTACAAGACTTAAGGATTAGTGAAAGGTTTCACTTAATAAGTCACTTAATTAGAGACTTAAAAACTCTAATAAAACTAATTAAATGTCATTAAGAAGCTCTACTCAAGCGTTTCTCTTTTATTTATCACATGAAGATTCTCATTAATATTTATAATTTCATTAAATTATAAATATATTAAATATCCATTCACCAAATTTCCAACACATCTTATGTACACGGATGACATCGTTTTCACGGTCGAATGGAATGAAGAAAACATCAAAAATGTCATAAGCCTAATGAGGTGTTTTAACCTCGTTTCGGGTCTGAAAATAAATCATCAGAAATCCAGTCTCTTTGGGGTAGGGGTTGACGAGGCATCAGTGGAAGAGTAGCTTCTAGAATTAACGGAAACGTGGGGGCATTCCCATGTAAATATCTTGGCCTCTTACTTGGGGCGAACATGAATTTGGCTCGTAACTGGAAGGGCATAATAGATGCAATAAAATCAAGATTATCAAAATGGAAGGAAAAATTGTTGTCAATGGGTGGAAGGGTAATTTTAATGAAATTTGTCTTGGACAACCTCCCGTTACATTTTTTCTCATTATTTAGGGCGCCTAAATGTGTAATTGAGATGTTGGAAGGAACGGGGAGGAGATTTTTCTGGGGTGCCGATGAGGGAAAAAAAACAAGTTGGGTTTGTTGGGAACGCACAGTGGGTCCTAAGGAAAAGGTGGAATTGGACTTGGATCATTACGAGATATGAACGTAAGCCGCCTGCTGAAGTGGTGATGGCGCTATAGAGTGGATAATGGAGTTTGTGGAGGGAATTAATGAAGGCTATTCACTTTAATGCACAGTCATGGTCATTTCTTCCAATCCAAAATGGTATAATAGGTGTGTAGAATGCTATTATAAAAAGTAGGGGTATTGGATTTTAATAATCCCAAGTTTCACTAATTGGCCGGTAATAATCCCAACTTCAAAAATTGCCTACAACAGTCCCAACTTGTAAGATTTTGGCCACCAATGATCCTTGTCTAACTGGGTTATAACTTTGTTGGGCTGGTGACCTGCAACTTATTCCGGCGACCCGTTTTACCCCTGAAACCACCAAACGAGACCACCACCAAACATCTCCGACCTCCTGTAATCTTCTCCGCTTCTCAAAAGTTTAAAATTTCCACCATCTACGCAACTTCGGTGACCTGCAACTTATTCCGACGACCTTCTTTACCCCTGAAACCACCAAAGGAGACCACCACTTGTCATCTCCAACCTCTAGTGACCTTCTCCGCCGCTCAAAACTTCAAAAAACTAACTGGGTTATAACCCAGTTAGGCAAGGATCATTGGTGGACAAAATCTTACAAGTTGGGACTGTTGTAGGCAATTTTTGAAGTTGGGATTATTACCGGCCAATTAGTGAAACTTGGGATTATTAAAATCCAATACCCCTAAAAAGTATGGGCTGATTTTACAAATTTAAGGGGGGTGTTTGGCCTAGCTTTTTTATCCAAGCTTATAGCTTTTTTAGCTTATTTTTACAAAATAAGCACTAATGGATGTTTGATTTAGCTTTTTAAGCTTATGCTTATTAGCTTATATAAGCTAACTAGGTTAGAACCCCGTGTATTACACGGGTTGAATAAATGTAATTTTATATATTAAATAATAAAAACTTATATCTTTATGAACCTTGTAAATTGTACGGGTTAAATAAATGTTATATCAAATAATAAAAAAGTTATATCTTTAAGGGGTATTGGATTTTAATAATCCCAAGTTTCACTAATTGGCCGGTAATAATCCCAACTTCAAAACTTGCCTACAACAGTCCCAACTTGAAAGATTTTGGCCACCAATGATCCTTGTCTAACTGGGTTATAACCTTGTTGGGCTGGTGACCTGCAACTTATTCCGGCGACCCGTTTTACCCCTGAAACCACCAAACGAGACCACCACCAATCATCTCCGACCTCCTATAATCTTCTCCGTTTCTCAAAAGTTTAAAATTTCCACCATCTACGCAACTCCGGTGACCTGCAACTTATTCCGACGACCTTTTTTACCCCTGAAACCACCAAAGGAGACCACCACTTGTCATCTCGAACCTCTAGTTACCTTCTCCGCCGCTCAAAACTTCAAAAAACTAACTGGGTTATAACCCAGTTAGACAAGGATCATTGGTGACCAAAATCTTACAAGTTGGGACTGTTGTAGGCAATTTTTGAAGTTGAGATTATTACCGGCCAATCAGTGAAACTTGGGATTATTAAAATCCAATACCCCTATCTTTAAAACCATGTGTATTACACAGATTAAATAAATGTAATTTTGTATACTAAATACTAAAAACGTCGTATCTTTAAAAAAAACCCGTGTATAATCGGGTTGAATAAATCTACCAAATAATAAAAAATTACATCCTTAAAAACCCCTGTATAATCGGGTTGAATAAATCTACCAAATAATAAAAAATTACATCCTTAAAAACCCCGTATATTACATGTGTTGAATAGATATAAAAAAAGAGTTATATCTTTAAAAATCATGTGTATTACACAGATTAAATAAATGTATTTTTGTATATTAAATACTAAAAACATCATATCTTTAAAAAACCCGTGTATAGTCGGGTTGAAAAATCTACCAAATAATGAAAAAATTATATCCTAAATAAATGTAATTTTATATATTAAATACTAAAAACGCCGTATCTTTAAAAAAACCTGTGTATAGTCGAGTTGAAAAATCTACCAAATAATAAAAAAATATATCCTTAAAGACCTCGCGTTAAATAAATGTAATTTTATATATTAAATACTAAAAACGCCGTATCTTAAAAAAAAACTCGTGTATAGTCGAGTTGAAAATCTACCAAATAATAAAAAAATTATATCCTTAAAAACCTCGCGTTTTACTCGAGTTGAATAAACATAATTTTGTATACCAAATAATAAAAAAAAAGTTATGTTTTTAAATAATTAGGATAACATTTAATGTTAATTTATTATTTATATATTTAATATATGATAAGTAAATAAGAGAGGTATTTGTTTTAAAAATATAATAAATTAACAATTTAAATTTGAGGATAATATTTTATTAAAGTATGATAAGATTTAATATTAATTTATTATTTATTTAGATAAATATAAATTTAAGGATACCTTCAATGAATAAAACGCGTCCAAAAGTTGGTTTCTTTTATTATAGTAGTTAGATTCCAAGAAGCTTATGGGAACATGGTTTTTTAGCTTATTTGAATAAGCTTATTTGAAGAAGATGGTTTTTTACTCATTACACACAATGATATTATACCTCTTCCCATAATACAAAATAATTTAACAAACAACTAAAGATTAATTATTAATTATCAACTTGCAGAATATAAGCTAATACAAACACTTAAAAATAACTTATCAAATGAAAGAAAATAAGCATAAGCTACTTTAAAATATAAGCATAAGCCAAAAAAAAAAAAAAAAAAAAAAAAAAAGCCAGGTCAAACACCCCTAAACATAAGAGGTGGGTGATGATTCAAAGATTCGGATGTGGATTGATAGATGGATTGGGGATGAACCTCTAAAGGACCAGTTTCCAAAGCTTTTTGAATTAGAGACAAATAAGAATGTTACAGTGGCAGACAGGTTCTCTAGTCGGAATCAAAAATGGAGTTGGATCTCGGGGTGGCGTAGGGAATCGATGACCTCGTTGGAAATTCAAGAACTCAACAATCTTAATGGTTTATTAGGTGGGGTTAAACTTTCTGATGAAAAGGATTGCTGGAAGTGAGATTTGGATCCTAATGGGCAGTTTTTGGTTAAATCCATTTGGGTCTTCTTGTCTTGATATGCAGTCCCGTTCTATCCGTTTGAATGGATAAATTGGAGGGCAGAAAAAAACAGGTTAGCTACATTGGTTGGCCTGCACAAGCATAACACTCACCGGGGTGAAACATTATGCAAATTATGCAAGACAGGGGAGGAAACCGTAGATCATTTGTTCACATCCTGTTTGGTTGAATGGAAAAGAGTGACTTTCAGTAGCACATCAAAATTTGAATGTTTAATCTCAATATTTAGACTATTTAGTATGTTGACCATGAACTTTCAACAGATATGATTGCTTAGAAATTACTATACATAACAAAAAGTAACTTGGGTCACCAGTTTACAAAACGCGCCATTTGAAAAGAAATAAAGCAACGTGCCGTTTAAAAAGAAACTCCAAGCCTCCGATGTTGTCTTCATAAAGCAACTTAACGATAACCACCACCGTTACAGTAACCGCTCACACAACCGGTTTCTGTCTAACTCCAAGCCCCACCGCTTTCTTTCACACCACCATTTGACTATTCCAAACAACCATCGCATCACCAACATTACTCAATTACCGCTTCTTTCACAATTAAAGTTCACCACAATTGAACACCATCCTTTCCCGTCTCTGGCACACCGTTCCTACCGTCATGACTTTACCGTTATAATCAAACTGACGCGTCTCCTCCAACACCGTTTCCGTTGTTTCACACCCTATATAACCCCCATCGTCCCATTTAGAAACTCATTCAATCAATTTCCAGCCACTTCAAGCGCCATTCGTTAATCGCAACCAACAATTCGTCAGCCACGTTCAACATCAACGGTATTGTTTACACTTTGTTCAATCGATTCAACAATATGCCTTTTCCATAATTGTTACTTTTCCTTCTCGAAACGCAATTACTTTAACAATTTCGATTTGGAGGATCAAATTATGTGCACTTACTATGTTTGTCGTTATCCCTTTCAGATTTGAACCAGGCGTCGGTCTTAGTGGTTGTGCGACAGCGTATCAATGGTGGCGAGTGACGCGACGAAAATTTTCAACAAAGATACGAAAGATTTGCAGCATAATTTGATTGCGGATCGGTTACGAAAGTGATGAAGAAGGATCGGTTATTGTTCAAAATTGTTATTAGAATTGTTGTTATTTATTTATGTTATTTTCTTTATGTTATTTTAGGAATTTATGAAGTCATTTATGTCCAAAATTGCAGTATATGTCCAAACTTGCCATGCAAGTGTATGCATGTTATGCATGTAGTGGGTTAGAACTGGGTGGGCAAGTTAGCAAGTTTAATATTAACGTTTGTTTTCATGCAATGAAAAATATATTATTTTTGTTGCATCATAATACCATAAGTCCATAACAGTTACAAAAGTTACAAACATAATCATCAGTGTTCATTTTATTTATATTTTCAAAATGAACCTCTGGCATAGGCATGCATTGACGACACGACTTTTAATCATCATCCGTGATGGCTGCATCGGTTGTCTTAAACGTGTTTGCTATGAGCGATGGATCAGGCCATGGTTCAACCGTTTACGGCTACAAATGTTGCCTTCCTTTGATTGATACTTTTGTAACTGTAATGTTAAGAAGAAGAACAAAAATAAAACAAGAATAATAAACCTATGAATTTGATGGAGATAGAGAGTTTATGGCCATGTTTTTTGTTGTAGTACTTTGTGAACCATCAAGGGAAGAATGAGAGTGATTTTGTTCTCCTTTACCAAAAAAATATAGAAGCCGCAACAATTTAATTTATTTATTTAGTACCGTTATATTAATTCTTTCGCATGAATCATTGTTATAAAATTTCAAAATCGTGTGAGACGATTTGGTACGTTATGTAGTTTGGTTTGTTATGTTATTGGTGCATGCATACTTAAGACTTTTATAACCAACATCCCGCAGCAACATGCGCAGGGGCGATGCTTTGAAGGGGCCGGGAGGGGCGCCCGACCCCCCAAACTTTTCGGCCAGTAGTGTTATACATGTAGTTTTCGTATAGAAATTTTTGGGTATATATGTTTTCGACCCCCGGGTTATATAGAAATTTTTGGGTATATACGTTTTCGCCCCCCCGGGTTATATAGAATTTTTTTGGGTATATACGTTTTCGCCCCCCGGTAAAAAATTCAAGCTTCGCCACTGAACATGCGGGATAACGTTTACTAAATAATTATTATGAAAACAAAATCACTCTATAAGAAAGAACATCTATAATAAATAGAACAAGTACTAATATAAAAGATAAAAGTGTATTTCTAGAAAAATGATATGAAAACTATTGGTATTGCATAAACAAAGGAAAACCCATATTGATGATGAAGTAAACTGCTATAACGTGTTGCTAAATGAAAATAATAGACTTCAAAATTTTCACATCCCATATATTGATATTAAAGACATTCATAATCAACATTCCGCTGCAACGCCCGGGTTGCGTCAACTCGTATAATGAGAAAATCAGGTAACTCGGACAAACGCTGGTATAAAGAAAACCAAGTAGCAATTAACATATTATTTTCTTCACAGTCAATAGATACTTGGCCATAATTATGTCGAACTAGTTGCAAGTTAAACCGTATATTTTTTATAGTTTATGTTGTGAAGCATATAAACTGTTGATGGTTTTGAGTAATATTGGATTTTGCAAAGACGATCTTTTTGGTGAAATGTACAATAAATACAAACATGTCTGTCTCAAGTTCAGGTATGTACCATGCACACTCTTTTTTCATTCTTTTAATCTAAGGCAACTCAAAGTGCTTGGCTAGCTCCATGACAATTTTCTTTTATATAGCATGATAATATGTGTCAACAAAAAGTAGTTCTCATTAACACGTGTTTCATTCATAATTAAGACAATGTTACAGTTCCATTCATAGAACTGATACTAAGCCATGGGGTTTGATGTTACAATAAAAAAAACCCTAAACTATGCTAGATTTAAAGATGGAAATAAACCCTATTTTAACACTTCTGAGGCTAGAGACCAGAGCTTATATAAACTAACTAGTTTAAGATCCCGCGAGTTTCGCGGGTGGCTTAACAGAAACATATAATATCTACTGGCATTGAGATGATCTTTGTAATGAAAGAACTTTTCAATATAAACGTATAAAATGTTACTGAAATAAAAAATTATAGATAAATGAGTACATGAAAAGTTTATTTCGTTCCATTAAAACAGTAAAAATAAAACAAACTATATGCCCACCCCTTGCAACCCAACATCAAATCCCCTCCAAATAGGCAAGTCTTCACATTTTATCTTCGATCTCCTCGTGAGCCAAACAAAAAAAAAAATACAGCTCCTTAATTTCTTCAACCACCATATACCATCCCATCCGCTTGCCACCAAAGACTGTATCTACGGTCGGCTCAACCATTTTAGAGGCGTAAAGCAAAGTTTGAAGTTGGGATCCTCTTAGCTAAGAAGTTAAATATTTAGCTTTCGATCACAAATTGTTTGTGACAATTATAATCTAAGAAAATGAAAAAAAATTACAAAAATTGTTTGGTCCATAAATACTAAAATAAATTTGCTACATTTAAAAATGTGAAAAAATACAATGAACATCTTACCTGGTCAATTTTCGGCTTTGGACATAAGGGAGACCGCGATTCAAAATCATACGTCCAAGTCCTATACTCTTGATTGGTCATCATGAAGGTCTTTTGATGTTTGCTTAAATAAAAGAAAAGTTTCAAATAACATGTCAAGATAAAGAAAAGTTTCAAATAATATGTCAAAAAAAATCAAATAATATGAATAATGCATGTGTGTATATAGATTAGATATGAACAACATCTTTGGAGGTAGGATGCAGACCTCAATATACTTGATAATGTAAACTATTTAAGTATGTCTCTATACAGGGGAGTGTCAACAGATTAGGTAGTTGACATAGTGGGCAATAGGTCAATAGATGGTTTGACAATGTCAAGTAACATTGATGGGTTTGACCTTAGATGGGGGGTAGAACACGTAGTTTTGACTTAGCTAAACAATGACCAGGTAAGTAAGTGATGGATCCATTGGGAATAGCCCAATGGTGTTGATGAGTTAGATAAGGTGTAGAATAGTAGGAGGTCATGGGTTCAATCCTCATGGTGTGCAAGTTTAGCCATTCAAAAAAAAAGGTGATGGAACCACCGACCAAACATGGATTCTTTGGTTAAAAAACTTATGTATATTAAATAATCAATACTTAAATCCAACAAAATTTAACATTATATTCTTCTAAACCTAAACACACAGTTGTTATGAAAAAAAAAAGTCAATCTCCTTCTAAAAATAAAGACCTAAGAATGAGTGTGGTAAGTAATAATTACAATTTAAAACTTAAAAAAAAGTATACATATAAATCCCAAAGGAAGAACTCCTAAACCTTGTTAACTACACAAAAAATCATGCCCAAACGTATTGCTAAAACCCCCCAAGCGGAAAATTAGTTCCAAATGCAAGCCCAATCTTAAGAAGGAAACCAATGCACAAATGGAAAAGAGCACCCCACAAATTGGAACTTAACCTCGAATGCAGACTCAAACCCAAAGACGAAAATCAAACTACAAATACAAAGCTCAACTTTCAATAAAGATATTAACCTAAACATTATACAAACACAACTCACCAGAAAACGTGAGAGGCAAAACTCGGCGAAGAAGATCACCAACATCAATCAATCCACAAACCTTGATAGATGAGAGTCACTTGAGAAGATTGGAAACTTGAAACAACATTGTCTAACTGCGACATGAAAACCAATTGGAAAAAAACACTAAATACATACGGCAAGTGCGTGTTTTTAGAGTAATACCATACTAAGCATGTGTCGTACCTCCATCAAAATAAGAATGTAGTATGATGTGGTTAACTTCCCTGAAGTCTGGTGCCTAGCTTCATCCCAAAGGAGAGTGACAACAAGACCCTGAAAAAAGGAAAACAATGAGAATAATATGCATGAAATGTTTTGGTTGGTTGGTGAATTGGTAAAAAAGTGTAATGTCTTAGTCATTTAATGTGGTGCTCATATTTAGACTCGGGCTCGGTTAAACTCAATTCCATTCGAGCTAAGCCCAAAAGAACATTTTTCTACATCTATGAGGTCACTTTATTCAAATACAAACTAAATGGGTCAAGACGACCCATAGACATTTCATGTGGTTATAATAATCAAAATACAACTTAAATGGGTCAAAATGACTCATAGACAATTTATGTGGTTATAATAATCAAGATACAACTTAAAATGGTCAAAACGACATGTCATAACTTCCAATGCTTTAAATTTACTAAATGAACCTTTATAGACATATTTAAGCACAAAAGAACATTATTCTACATCTGAGTTGGCTAAATTTATCATTTACATGGTATTTTTACTTGTACGTGCAAGCTAACAGAACATTATTTGAGTCGAAGGATGTGTTACCTGCAAGCTAATAGAAGCAATGCTCTGACCCAAAAATTCACATGGAAGCTGCCAAAAATTTAAATCAACATGACCTATTAGAGACCCGTTACAAAATGAAAAAATGTTATCAGATGCTAGTTACAATAAAAAACGCAATATAAAATATGAACTATTACTATAATTACCAACAAAATAGAAGCACAAAAAGTTGTAATTTCTCATGTTTCTATTTTTTTTTTAAGTTTTCAGACTATCATGCTTGCACTTTAATTGTAAAACATATAAGAAGTTGGCAAAAATGTATAAATTAGTTTGAAATAAAATTATATGAACGATCCAACCATAAATTAGTTTGAAACCAATAACATGCTATCCTTTTAGTTTTCATTCATTAGAAATAAAAGCTATTAAATGGGATAGAACCAAGTTTCGTAGTAAATATTTTTCGAATATAAGAGCCCTAAAAATTTATACAAATCAGAAGCTTCACAAAAGATTCATATGTTTACTTATGTTATTCAGTGGAAATCGATACAAAATCAGAGATTGATACAAAAACATATTAAAAAAAAAAGCCCTAAAAATTTATACAACATCAGAATAAGTCAATATAAGAAAACCCTAATATAAGAGCCCTAAAAATTGATACAAATCAGAAGCTTCACAAAAGATTCATATGTTTACTTATGTTATTCAGTGGAAATCGATACAAAATCAGAGATTGATACAAAAACATATTAAAAAAAACCCTAAAAATTTATACAACATCAGAATAAGTCAATATAAGAAAACCCTAATATTAGAGCCCTAAAAATTAATACAAATCAGAAGCTTCACAAAAGATTCATATGTTTACTTATGTTATTTAGTGGAAATCGATACAAAATCAGAGATTGATACAAAAACATATTCAAAAAAAGCCCTAAAAATTGATACAGATTAAAGACCAGAGAAATATGCATACAGATTAAAGAATCGTACTTTAAATAATGCTTGACAAATCGATTGACAGCCAAATCGATGTGAAGAAACAGAGGATGTTGATAAATCGATTAACAACCGAATCGATGTGAAGAAACGACTGAATACGTATGGATTTATAGATCTAGGGTTTATGCAACCAATGATCCTTAAATATGGAAACTCATTCATATTTTGGAAAATGATCATAGAGAAAGATGGAATTCGAATCTCTTGTAGAATTATTTGAGATAATATGAGAGAAGGATGGAAACTTTCATTATTTGAGATAAAATGAAAGTGAAAAGCGGGATGCCAAAAGACCTACAATACATTGCAATAAGGTTTTTAAGAATAGGACAAATGGCATAAGTTTTTTTTTTTTTTTGTTTTGTTATAAGGTATAGATCATTCCATTTCCTAACTTATTACATGTGCTCTAGGATAGAAAATGCTTGTTTTTTAACTGTATAAATTAGTGGGTCAATTGTTGCACAAATTCGTATGTAAGTATTGTATGTGGATGCACTTTTATTTTACAATGCTTTATACTAATATACCCATTGATATTGTACAATACTATTATTTTACAATGCACATAAAAATTACATCTAAAAATATTATTACTTTTCTAAATACACGAAGGGTATTGGACCCGGTATGAGACAAAATTTTACAACCGAGTATGAGATTACCAATACCTGGCCAGAACAAGGCCCATTGCCATCCCTAACTGTTCAGTCAACTATCCAGTTTTGACAAAGCTATTAACCAATCTGAAAACTGATAATAATATGTAACTTGTATAGCACATACTAATACAAGCATTTGATTATGAAATGCTAAACTGGTGCACAAAAAAGTGATTTTCCATTCCGTGTCTCACAAAAAGTCATTTGTTGACTTCTTTGACCCATTTTTTACCAGTTCAGTTTGGCACATCACTCAAATGTTCCCCCAATTAAAGTCATATAGCTGATGGCTCAAATGTTTAAATTTATCTACCATATTATACAGTCAATTTACATAATAATTTCATAATTTAATGTATACAATCGGATACTACCAACATCATAATTCTAACAGAAATTGAAACTGAGTTCATGAATTAAATACCTCTGAAAAAGTTAGATTGAGCAGCGACAACATTGATTTGAGTCCTGAATTTTCCTAGTGTGAATAAGTGGAATGATGGATTATTTCTTCGATTTTAAAAGCGATTCGTATGAAAATTACGACCTGAAACTGAAAGCTAGGGTTTGAGATGTTATCCGAACGTCGTAAGCCACATAGATCAACATAACAAGTCTAACAACGATTACGAACAAAACGAAACCCTAGAATTAAATAAAAAGGGTGTAGAGAATTAAATAAAAATAAAAAAGTGTTTGGGGATAAAAAAACACCAAAATTTACACCACTACGCATGGTCTTAGTAATGGATCGATCCGGATGGATCATGGATTGATCCATATAATTAATTGGATAAATGGATCGGTCCATTGAATTAACTAACGGATTGGTGGATATTTTTTATATTCATATAAATGGATCGGATCGGATTGGATATATATCAATATCCAATTCATTGACAGGCCTAGATAGCATGATGACTCTGCAATTAGGTGATTAGAGTGACAGAACAACGATGGTGGTTTGGGATGACAAAGGAGGGTCGTCACCCATGAGAACTTGAGGAGACTGACAAATAAAAGTTAGTAATCAAGTATTGGATTTAGACCATGTGTAGTGGTTAAACAAAATAATGCCCCCACCATGGGGCATTATTCGACACGTGGCAGTCTAGTCAGCATGTGACATTATTGCAAAAGTGGCGTAGTGGGGCATTATTCCAATAACGCCCATGCAATCTTCATTAATTTAAAATAAAAATTACACTACTTGAAATTAAAAAAAAAAACCCGAAAAAAACCAGAAAATAAAAAAACCGAAAAAAACTTAAAATAATTCATTAAATTAAAAAAATACAATACTAAAAAATTACTTTTGGGCCTAATGTGTCAAAACAGAAAATATTAAAGTTTAAAACTATAGGGGCCTAATGTGTCAATATCAAAGTTTTAAAACAAAGGCCCTTCTTCTTCGTGCCTGTGACTTGCAAACCCCCTTGAAATTCCGGCCAAAAATCCGGCCAAATCAAACCCCACATTCCATCTCTCTCTCTAAACCCACATGGCCTCATTTGATTGGCCAGTCAAACACCCTTGAAGCGTTATTTAAAAAACGCTAAATCGAATTTTACCAAAAAAACGCCCGAACACGCCGGATGTAATGGCGGTGTCGGCGTTATGCGGCGTTTTTTTCGAGAATTTTTGAAAGATCACGCCCCATTACGGATGGTCTTAAAGAAGGTTGATACCATGTAAGATTTTATAAAACTCACCTTAATTTATGATGATGTATTTATTAAATATATAAAATACAAATAAATTGGTATGATCAAGTAAAAAGTTGATTTTGCCGAAGTAAGATAAGAAGATATTTAACATTTTATTTTCCAAATCAATAGGGAAAATGAAAATGTAGGAAAATAAAGGGGTGCAAGGGTATTTTTGAAATAGCCTATTTGTTGATTTCTTTTTTTACATGTAAGGCACATGCATCCCCTCCCCCCCCCCCCCCCTTCTCATTTTTTAAAGCGTTCATAACTTTTCCGATATGACGTTATTTTTATATAAAAAAATGCACCATGAAATTGAGCATCTTTTTATCTTTAATTTTAATATCACATTGCTATATAAAATATGACAACTAAAAAAAACCCAAATTTTGTGTTGTATTTTTACGTTGTATTACATTTTTGTGCTAGATTTTTGTACTATTTTTTCTGAATTTTTTGTACTATTTTCTTTACTATATTTTTTGTACTAGATTTTCCGTGCTATATTTTTTTTTTGTACTAGATTTTTTAGACTATAACTTTTTTGTGTTGTATTTTGAGAAAACAAAAAGGGTGACAGTGTGTATTTTATGAAAATACTATTTCATCCTATTTTTAGAGAACTAGAAGTAGTACCCGGCATGTTGCGGCCGGTACTACTCACTCGGGCTTCATTGTTGCGACCATCTTGCATCTTCATATCAAACTAAAATCAAGAATACAAAATTGTTGTTGGTAGAGAATACATCAAGTTTTCACGCGCACCTCCACCTCCACCTTCTCCGACACAAATTCTGCAGTTTCGGTCTTTTTAGAGTTTAAACGATTTAGTGTGAACTACGTTTTTGCTACTTTCTGCACAAATGAAGTTGAGAGTGGATGTTTATATAAAGTGTAGTCATTAGTCAATAATCATTCATCTTCGTGAGCATTCAATGTCAAAATAATCTTATTATATGTATAGAAAAGTTGCTCTATGAGCTAATTATTGAGATGAAAGCAAAAAGACAAGTCATTATAACCTATAATTAGTTTCAAGCACTTCCAGATCAGTCTACACCACTAATTTCGATTGATTCAACCTAAGGTTGATTAATTCAATAAAATTCATCGCGTCAAAGAATCATCCAAACTTGAATATCCTGCCATAAACTGAACAAAGGGATATGTAAATACTCTCAAATCCAAACAATAATAACATAAGAAAAAGTTACTTCATTAACAGAATAAATTTAACATAGGTGGTGCAGGTCTTGTTTGCTGATCAGATCCTTTTCAATACCATTTCTAGAAAGATAAAAAAAATAATGGAAATTCATATATCCGCATGTCAACCTTCATTGAAATTAAGAATTCAAAACGTAAATTTCAAGAAAATGCCTGGTTTTAAGGTTTACCTAAAAAAATAATAAAGATCTTGAATGAGGTTGTAGAGTGAAAATGACATCAACACCCTACAAAAAAAGTTAACGATGTAAGTCTAAAAGAGAGAAAAATATCCATGAATTAATACACACAATTGTGCAATATAAATAAGACTTACAACAGGGCAACTATTGTGTTCTTGTTAAAATATATAAATAACTTTATCCTTTCCAATTCAATTCTCTCATATTTTGTTCCTTTTGTTGCTGTTTTTCTTGAGGTGCTCTTGGGCTTTTTTCTAAAAGAATGGGATGTTTCCAACGGTTGGGCCTTTTTTTTTTCTCTTGGGCTGCTTTTGTTCGCTGTTTTGGGCTAGCTTAGGTTCCCTCGGCTTTTTATTCAGCCGCTCCTCAGCCTGTGGAGATCATCAAAAAGTTGCAGCCTTCTTTCTCTTGCTCTCAAGAACATCGACTCAAAGTCTTGGCGTCTTTCTCCTGTTCGAGAGTGTCCAGTGCCGTTGCTGATCGTCTTACTGTGCAAAATCATTCAGTTGAATGATCTGTTCTATTTTTGCTGATTGTAATCGGTGATTACACCTTATTTGAGTAGTGTTATTGCTTAAAGGCTGTGTAATCTTGTTCTATTTATAAAAGAATTATCTTTTTCACATGGTATCAGAGCCATAATTGGCTCTGTGCTGTGCATTTCAATCCGCTGCTACTTCATATTGATAAACAGATCCGTTTGGATCTAGGGTTCTTCCGATTCTGCTGTTCGTTACTCACTGCTCATAATCTCTGCCGCTGCTGTTTCTCTGCTTTGTATTACTTTCTAGAACATCTGAAGATCGTTAATTTCCTGTGTGTTCGAGAGTTTATTGCTGCCACGTTTTTTATCATCAGTTACGCAGATTATCCGTTGATAATCTGCTGTGTCCGTTCCTAGTTTACGGCACTTTGAAGACAGTTTTACAGCGGTGTTTGTTTCTGGTTTGCGGCGCTTTGTTGTTAGTATTACAGCTGTGTTTGGAGCTGTACAGACCTATTGATCCGCTGTGTCTAATTTACTGGTTGCGCAGATTATACAGGTTTTTTGTACGGCCGTGTTTTTAAAACTGCTTACGGCAGAATTGGTGTTCGTGCCTATTGAAGGGGTTCTTGTTGGTCTCTGTTACAGAGCAAACCAACAGAACTTTCGCTGGTCTTCTTTACCTATAATCAGACTATCGAAGTCACACGCACCCACTGTGAGATCGTTCTATCTCTGTTTTTTATCTATTTCCGAATTTATTTGCTTCTTTCTTTTTCTTGTTATTTGTATTGGTTATTGTTCTTGATTATTCTGTGGTTTCAACTACGTCTGGTGATAATACTGTTTTGACATCTCCTAGTAACTCTGCCGGTGATCCATGTTTCTTCACCCTAGTGACTCTGCCAATTTATCCATAGTCAGTGTAAAACTTAAGGGGTCAGAAAACTATAGAATCTGGTCCAATGCCATGTATCTTGCCTTACAGGTGAAAAATAAGATAGGGTTTGTTGATGGTACTTGTCCTAGGTCAAAAACTGATGAGGTCTTGGGTAGACAATGGGATAGGTGCAACTCTATTGTTCTTACATGGATTCTTAACTCTGTGTCTGAGGAGCTATATCTTGGTCTAGTTTACGCTAAAATTGCTTCTGATGTATGGAATGATTTAAAAGAGACTTATGATAAGATAGATGGTTCTGTTGTGTTTAATCTATATCAAAAAATCAACTCTTTTAGTCAAAATGGCATGCCTGTCTCAGAATATTATCATAAGTTGAATTGTATGTGGAAGCAATTAGACCAATTACTTGCCTTACCTGCTTGTTCTTGTGATGCATCTAAACAATTTAATGACTTTAATCATCTTATAAAGTTGATGCAATTCTTGATGGGTCTTGATAGTTCATATCAATCTGTGAGAACAAATTTATTAACTAGAGAAACTCTTCCGTCTGTGAAGGATGCCTTTTCAGTCATCTCTAGAGAAGAGTCTCATTTACACTCAAAAAAATTTTCTGATAAAACCCCTAATAGTGATGTTGGCTTTGCTGCTAGGGCTAATCAAACTATTGATTCAAAGAAAAAAGGTGCAAAAACTCTTAATCCTAATCTCAAATGTTCTCATTGTAATAAAACTGGTCATACCATTGAAAAGTGTTTTGAACTTGTTGGCTATCCTTATCTAAACCTGGTGGGAACAAGGGTAACAGGGTTAGTAATAATGTTACTGCTGATACTACTGATACTTCCTCTGTTGTGAGTTCGCTAACAAATGATCAGGTAGCTCAGCTGCTTAGTCTCTTGAATGATAAACCTAAGGGTGATCCTCAGAGTAGTAACTTTGCTGGTATGTGTGCAAATTCTATATGTGTAAATAGTTTTGTCAATTTCTCATCCGAACCTACCTGTGAATTTAAACCTATCTACTGTTTCTCAAACTTTGTTGACAATGGGAAAAGGGTAGGATGGATAATTGACTCTGGTGCTAACCAGCATATGGTAGTGACTGATGATTGTCTTATTAATCAAAAGGATGTCACCGAATTCAACATTAAAGTTAAACACCCTAATGGCACTAGTGCCTTGGTAACTAAAATTGGTGATATCAAATTAAGTGACCAAGTCATTCTTTATGATGTGTTTGTTGTGCCTAATTACTGTGTTAACTTAATCTCTGTTCATAAACTTGCTAGAGATTGTAAACTTACTGTTTCTTTTGATGAACATAATTGCTATATTCAGGATTCTCATCTAAAGAAAGTCCTTGTGACTGGTAATCAGTTTGATGGTCTATACTTCTGTGGTAGTTCTTCTGTTTCAAATAAGGTGTGCAATGCTAGTTGTGATGTTAATCTTTGGCATGCTAGATTAGGACATCCTGCTCAACCTGTTCTGCATGTGTTAAAAGATAAATTAAATATTAAAACTAGCACTAAAATAGAACCTTGTTAAACGTGTCATAGGGCTAAACAACATAGGGAACCTTTTCCTTTAAGTGACCATAAATCTAAGTTGTTAGGTGACCTAGTTCACCTTGATGTTTGGGGTCCCTATAGGGTTTCAAGTAGGGATGGGTTTAGATACTTCCTTACTATTGTTGATGACTTTACTAGAGCTGTGTGGGTATATCTCATGAAGTCAAAAGATGAAGTCTTTTACAATATTAAAGGCTTTTATAATATGATCAAAACTCAGTTTAGCAAAACAGTTAAAATATTCAGGAGCGATAATGGTACTGAATTTATTAACAAACAAATGAATAATTTTTGCTATGAAAATGGTATCATACATCAAACTTCATGCGTTCATACCCCACAGCAAAACGGGGTTGTTGAAAGAAAACATAGACATCTGTTAAATGTTGCTAGAACTTTACTTTTTCAAGGGGGTTTCCCTCTTAAATCCTGGTCTGAATGTGTTCTAACTGCTGCTTATCTAATAAACAGGACCCCGTCATCAGTTCTAAGTGGGAAGTCTCTATACGACCTAGTGTTTGGTTTTGCTCCTGTATTAAGTCAACTTAGGGTGATAGGGTGTCTTTGTTTCGGCACGGTGTTAAATAATTCTGATAAGTTTGACATACATGCTGAAAAATGTGTCTTAATTGGATATTCAAATGAAAAAAAGGGGTATAAACTTTGGAGTCTTGATCAAAAATTGATGTTTTATTCTAGGGATGTTAGGTTCTATGAAACCGTTTTTCCTTTTAAAGAAAAGAAAATGTCTTTTGATCTTGATACTTCTTCTGAAGTTAATACCTTAAATTTCTTTGATTTATCTGATTTAAACTATACCCAAAGCCCTAGCGTTGACTCAACTCCCAATGATGAGAATGTTCAAACAAGCACTTCATCAGGTCATGGGTCTGAGCAGTCTGGAACAGATTCAGATGTTACTTTAGGGATGGCTGATAATCAGCAACCTAGTAATGAGGAATCAGTACCAGACAGGGCTGAGCATGATACTGAATATGAAGACAATAACAATTCTGAGGGAGGAATTGAGAATCAACCAAGCACTACTCTTAGGAGGTCTTCTAGAAACATCAAATTTCCGTCTAAACTTGATGATTTTGTAGTAGATGGGAAGGTTAAATATGGTCTAGAAAGGGTCTTAAATTATGCTAACTTGTCCCCTGAAGGTCTGTGTTTTGCTTCTGTCCTTAACAAAAGTTGTGAACCTAAAAACTATTTTGAAGCAAAAAATGATAGTAATTGGGTTGATGCTATGAACTTAGAACTAGAAGCGTTACATAAAAATGACACTTGGGAAATTGTTGATTTACCTCCTAATAGGAAAAAAATTGGATGTAAATGGGTTTATAAGATAAAATATAAATCTAATGGTGAAATAGAGAGATATAAGGCTAGACTTGTTGCTAAAGGGTTCAGCCAAAAGGAAGGCATTGACTTCTTTGATACCTTTTCACCTGTCGTAAAAATGGTCACTATTAGATGTGTTTTGTCCATGGTTGTGCATTTTAACTGGGAACTATTCCAACTTGACATTAATAATGCATTCCTTTATGGTGAGCTCAATGAAGAAGTTTATATGTGTTTGCCTGATGGTTATAACCAATCTGTCGGCACTAAAGTTTGTAGATTAAAAAAGTCCCTTTATGGCTTAAAGCAAGCTCCTAGGATGTGGAACGAAAAACTCGTTTCTGTTCTTCTTAATCTTGGTTTTGAACAAAGTAAGTGTGATCATTCCATGTTTACTATGACAAAAGACTCTAGTTTTACTATTCTTCTTGTCTACGTGGATGATATTATTATAACTGGTAGCTGTCCTAAACAAGTTAATGAAATCAAACTCTTACTTAAGTCAAAATTTTCAATAAAAGACTTAGGAAAATTGCAATACTTTTTGGGTCTTGAAGTTGTTAGAAATACTGCTGGTTTATGTTTAACTCAAAGGAAATATTGCTTGGATTTACTTGCTGAATTTGGTATGACTGGTTGTAAACCAGTCAGTTGCCCCATTGAATCCAATCATGTTTTGACACATTTGTGTGAAAAGGATAATCAATTGTTAACCAACACAACTGTTTATCAAAAACTTGTTGGAAAATTAATTTATCTTTCACACACTAGACCAGATATTGCATACTATGTGCATTATCTTAGTCAGTTTATGCATTCTCCTACTCAAGCTCATTTTAAAATTGCTTTACGGCTGTTAAGATACTTAAAAGGTGCTCCTGGTAAAGGGATCCTCTTTCAAAGGGGGGACTCTTTGGATATGAAGGCCTTCTCTGACTCAGATTGGGCTAAATGTTTAGGATCTCGGAAGTCTATTACTGGGTTCGGTGTTTTTTAGGTAATAATCTCGTTTCATGGAAAAGTAAAAAGCAGTCCACCGTTTCAAGGTCTTTTGCTGAAGCAGAATATCGGTCAATGTGTGCTGCGACATGTGAGGTTATGTGGATTTCAAACTTGTTAAAAGAATTAAAGGTTGACGTTAATCTACATATTCAATTATTTTGTGACAACTCGGCTGTTATCTCTATAGCAGCCAATCCCGTATTTCATGAACGCACGAAACACTTTGAAATAGATCTTTATTTCTTAAGGAAAAATCTCTAAAGGCGTTATTCAAACTATGGGTATCAAATCAGAGGATCAAGCTGCCGATATTTTCACCAAAGGGCTGTCTACAAGTCCACATGAAAAGGTTTGTTCTCTCCTTAACATGTTTGATTGTTTCAAGTATTGAATTGAGGGGGGGTGTTAAAATATATAAATAACTTTATCCTTTCCAATTCAATTCTCTCATATTTTGTCCTTTTGTTGCTGTTTTTCTTGAGGTGCTCTTGGGCTTTTTTCGAAAAGAATGGGATGTTTCCAATGGTTGGGCCTTTTTTTTTTCTCTTGGGCTGCTTTTGTTCGCTGTTTTGGGCTAGCTTAGGGTTCCCTCGGCTTTTTATTCAGCGGTTCCTCAGCCTGTGGAGATCATAAAAAAGTTGCAGCCTTCTTTCTCTTGCTCTCAAGAACATCGACTCAAAGTCTTGGCGTCTTTCTCCTGTTCGAGAGTGTCCAGTGCCGCTGCTGATCGTCTTATTGTGAAGAATCATTCAGTTGAATGACCTGTTCTGTTTTTGCTGATTGTAATCGGTGATTACACCTTATTTGAGTAGTGTTCTTGCTTAAAGGCTGTGTAATCTTGTTCTATTTATAAAAGATTTATCTTTTTCACAGTTCCATTCCATCTATAAAGAAAAAAACAAATAACCAAATTAGCTCAGCCCGACGAAGGATGAAGGCGAGAGTGAGAGTAATACAAGAGTCGCTCCTATCTCTATGATTTATCAGACAAAGAGATAGATGAATTTTCGACAAACCATTAAAGATGCTCTGAGCCTCAGCAGTAACACCAACCCCCATCTTTTCGACATCTATCTCTGCTTGCCTTTAAATACACAATCAAATACATCACCAATCTCAATTTTCCCGACATCATTTAAGCATTTCACAAACACTTGGAATACTATGCCAATTTAAATCAATCGTTAACTAATGAATAAACCATGCTTCATTCAATTATCACATCGGAAAACACAATCTAATCCATTCAAACATTCTATCAAACACCTTGTGGGCATTCCATATGTGTCTAGCCCGAATTCTGTTTAGAATGTTTATGGGCCTAGCCTAGTTCGAAATATGGGTATAGGTATATAAGCATCTTGTTGCAATAGGGTTGAGGTTAGACAGTTTGACAGAAGTGCTAGAGTTTGAGAGAGTTAGAGAAAACACAGGGAAAGGCTGTGAGTTCTTGTGATCTTGAGTGATTGTAAACAATCGGTTTGATAATCACAGAAGATCAGTTTGTGAAATGTGTTTCGTGTTTTTCATCTAGTTTCTTGTTTCTGTTTATTCGATTGATCAAGGGGATTCCACACCCTTGATTAGGGATGAGCAAATAGTACCGGGTACCGGTTCCGAACCGGTACCGGTACCGAATTTATCGAACCGGGTACATTTTCGGTACTGATTCGGTACTGACTTTTGACATTTTCGGTACCGGTACCGAAACGAACCGGGTATATTCGATACCAGTACCGGTAGCCACTTTTGGGGATTTTCGGTACCGGTTCTTTCGGTACCGGTACCGGTTCGGTACAGGTTGGTACCGAGCTCATCCCTACCCTTGATTGATTATCAATCTTGTAATGATCAATCGGAATAGGGGACCTACACATTGGTTTCATAATTCTTGGCACACAACCTACATGACACCGAGCCCACGTTCGCATGCCTCCTACTCAACGCTATTAAATTTGGAAGCCGATCCAGTTCCACCTTCCACATGAATATATTAACCTTCTTCATAACCCATGAATTCCACTCCATAACAATATGAGGAGCCACCACAGAAGCATTGCACAACATTTTCATCATCGGCATCACATAAAACACCCCAAACTAATTGCCCCTCACACTTTAGACCATGAGTAATGGGTATTATAAGGTTGTGAAGTGGCTTGATAATGCCTCCAACACCACCCTCCTGCGCTTTATATGGGCATGAAGAGGAAATGAGCATCTCTAATATAATGCTCAGTGAGGGTAACAAAATTGGAAGGTAATGATGGAATGAGGGCATTAAGGGGGGGGGGGGGGTTAACCATTACACATTTTTAAGGAGAGTTTTAATATTGATGTGACAGAAAATACCCCTTAGAGAGCATTAATCATTACATATGACTTTATGAAATTGCACAATTTGTTGTTTTATAAAACACATGTCTAATTATTGAAAGAGTGAATTTCAAAGATTGTCCTTTATTTTTATACCCATTTTCAGGCGATGTCTTTTATGTTTAAAATTGATGAGTTTTGTACTTTATCTTTTAAAATACATCACGTTTTGTCCGTTAGGCATAACCCAGTTTGTTTTTTCAGTTAAATGTGGTCATGTGCAGGTCATGTGAGGGTGGTCTGTCATTTATCGCCTCTTTTAATACCCAACTACCTACCACGTGCAGACTTCCCCCCAATATAAACCCTAAACTTATCATCTCCCTTAATTTCATCCTAAACCTATTCGATAAATCAATTTTCAAATCAATAAACTCATCATCATCAATTCAACTAAAATCCGCTTCTTTTACCCGAAACCCACTTTTAAAATCCACCGATCCACCTTTGAATCCATTCTTCCTCAACTCAATTCGTTAAAATCAGAATTTTTTGCACTCGAACACGCGATACTACCAACCACATGATGAAAACTACTAAGCGAGCAATCAACAGTACATGATGAATTCCTGTATGAATCCAAATCAGAGCAAGAACAAGAACAGAGTCTCTGTTCTCCACATTCGACACAAACGAGCTCGATCAGCTTTTCGTTTAGACAGTATGCACAGATTCCAACTGATGATTAGTATGATGGGTGTTTCCTACATGGAAAATCTGATGATGAGTGAAAACAGTTGGAATTTGAGAAAAATTTAGTATTCTCTTATTTTATTTTCACTGAACTAACCATAAAATTGATAAAGGATGAAACTGAGGGAAATGATAAGTTTAGAGTTCATATTGGGGGAAGTCTGTAGGTGGGTACTAAAAGAGGCAGTAAATGACAAATCTACCCTCACATCAGATTTGCACATGATGGGATTTTAAAAGGATAAAACATGATGAATTTTAAAAGATAAAGTACAAAACTCAACAATTTTAAACATAAAGTACAACGTCTGAAAATTAATATAAAAATAAAGAACAATCCTTAAAATTTACTCAAATTGAAAACACATAAGTTTATTTGTAATAAATACACATAAAATATGTAACTCTAACTATTATTTAACGCACAATGTATATTACAAAAAAAGTAACAAGAACACCTCCGAACAAATATTCATTCAACAATAAAACATAACAAACTTATAAAAACCTCATCTTTAAAAGCTTATCTTCCAGGAGCAAAGCAACAACAATGGCTGCCCTCAGAATCCAAATCCATCCCACAACCCACAAGACTCACTCTCACCAAAAAACATACACCCCCTTAATCTCTTGTTCAATCCAACAGCCACCTCAAACCAACATTAAGGTAGGTACATTAACCATAATTCTCATTCTCAACAACATATATATCCACCATTAATGAATTATCTGATGACGTCAGGTGGTCATCAATGGAGCCGCCAAAGAGATTGGAATGGCGGCTGTATTAGCAGTTACAAAATCTAGAGGTATGGAACTTGCTGGAGCTGTTGACTCACATCTTGTCGGTCAAGACATCGGAAAGGTACAGGGGTTCGCGGGTTTAGGTTTAGTCTAATTGGTTCGGGTTAGTTTCAGGTTGAATCCGCGAACCCGTTTAGCTAAACGGGTCAGGTTCGGGTCAACCCGGTCGGGTTAATCCGCTTAGCCCATTTATATGATATTTTATTGAGTTAAATGCCATAGTCCATGTGGTTTGAGCCATTTTGCCAGTTTAGTCCAAATGTTTCGTTCTTCGCATGTAGGTCCAAAAAGGTTTCACCGTTGCCATTTAGTCCACTGGGTTGACTTTAACTATTTTTTCTATTAATGAGAAGGGCAGCTCGGTCATTTTATATGGCGGAATCGCCCTTCTAGTTAACAGAATTACATATAAATGACCGAACTGCCCTTCTCGTTAACTAGAAGGGCAATTCCGCCATATAAAATGACCGAACTGCCCTTCTCGTTAACAGAAAAAATGGATGAAGTTAATCCAGTGGACTAAAATGGCAACGGTGAAACCTTTTTGGACCCACATGCGAACAATGAAACCTTTGGACTAAACTGTCAAAATGACCCAAACCACATGGACTAAAATGGCGTTTAACTCTATTTTATTTTTTTACAATTTGTTTTATGTTATAAATTAATTTGGGTATACTTTATGCATAATTATAACTTAAAAAGAGATATTGTTATAAAGTTTTATAATTGAAATGCAATTGTATTATATACATTTTTGTTTTTTATGTAAATTTTTTATTTTAATATATTAATTTGCAAAAAAAAAATTGAAAATTCGGGTTGAACGGGTTGTGTTCGGGTCAACCACAAGGTCTTCGGGTTCGGGTTGGGTTCAGGTTCGTCTAAAATTTTCGGGTTCAGGTCGAGTTGGACCCGCCAACCCGTGAACCCGACCGGTTTAGCACCCCTAGTTTTATTTTTGTGCTGGTTGTTACATTATAAACATGTGTTAGTGTTTTGTTTGGTTTTATCAAAGTGTTTGGTTTGTTTAAGGTTTGTGGGATGGAAGAAGCTCTAGAGATACCTATAATTAACGATCTGACGATGGTTCTTGGTTCTATATCTCAGGTGATACAAGAGTCAAACTTAGTAGTTTTTGAATTCAAAATTGAGTTTTATGTGTTGTTCATTTTGTCTCTGGAATCTTTCAGTTTGCATGATTTTTAACGAGTTTAGATATAACTCTATGACTTTTACACCAAAGAAAGTAATTTGTGATTACTTGAAAGGTAAATGATGAATGGTTTGACTCTTAAAGTCAAACTATGCTCTAAAGAAGTAAGGGTTGTGCTAAACTTAAGCCACATAGAGACAATGATCTTACTCAATGTACACCTTTTTCAATGGGCAGTCATAAAAATGAGCGTTAATGAGACGATCAGGCCCTTAAACGGGTGATCAAAATTCGGAACTTGTACTTAAACAGGCGTTTAAAAAGTTAAAAAGGGGCTCTCAAATGGGCGTTTAAACGATGGACATGCTCTTTAACAGGCGTTTAAGAATTGGAACTTTTCCTTAAACTGGCGTTTTAAAAATTGGCCCGCTTAGAGTAAAAATAAAAAACCAGATAAGTAATAACTATAATTAGTGACCAAATTTGTAACTTTTTGACAGTCAAAAGCAACATCAGTTGTAGTCGATTTCACCGATCCGTCTACAGTCTATGACAATGTCAAACAGGTTTGTTATATCCTCAACTTCTAACCTTACAACAAACAAATGAACACAATCGGATTATTGTGATGTTTTGCTGTCGGTTTGAGGTTAACAGGCAACGGCATTTGGTATGAACAGCGTGGTTTACGTACCACGAATTAAGCCTGAAACGATAGCAGCATTATCCGGCTTCTGTGAGAAAGCGAGCATGGTGAGCACCGGGTGAGACGTTGCGTGTCAACCTTAAAATTGTCAAAACACATTTACTTTCCAATCCGAAATAAAGTGTGGGATTTGTGTTTCAGGGCTGTTTGGTTGCACCAACGTTGTCGATAGGATCGATACTACTCCAGCAAGCTGCAATTTCGGCTTCTTTTCACTATAACAATGTCGAGATTGTCGAATCTAAAGCTAACACAGGAGTAAGTTAAAAATATGGTTAAGTAACGGGTCAAAACAGTTGAGGTTTATACATAACAAACCAAGTTGGATTGATCAGAAACATATTATATTAAACATGTTTGACCCATTAAAAAAATAAAAAAAAAATAACCTCGAATCGAACAGTTTATAAGTAAATTTAATAACTGCCACCTCTAATCAAGCTGATTGAAACTGACATAATTGGCAATGGACAGGCATTTCCGTCGCAAGATTCGGTGCAAATCGCCAACAACCTCTCGAACCTCGGGCAGCTTTACAATAGAGACGATCTGGAAACAGATCTTCCAGTAAAGTTTACTTCAAACAATCAGTTAAACATCGAACGTTAAACGACTTAAAATCAAGTAACATAAGATCATCTTTGGTGTCAGGCAAGAGGGCAACGACTAGGAGAAGATGGGATTCGTGTGCATAGTTTAGTTCTTCCCGGGCTTGTGTCTAGTACATCGGTCCATTTTTCGGGACCAGGAGAGGTATTTTTCTATAACGCATGTGCTTTCTCAAAAGTCGACAGGGTGGGTGGGTCAGGTAACGGGTTTAAATGAGTAATATTTTAATATAAAATTGCAAAAAGATAGGTGGGGCCGAGTTGGATTAACATTCTTTTTTTTTCCAGAAAGTTAAAAAATTACTATAAAAATATGTTGTATACATTAAAACATATTTGACGCGTGAGATATAAAGAAAATGTTGAAATTGACACCTTTACTTTTTTTTTTTTCTAGAAATATAATGCGTACGCTTGTTGGTTACGGCAGGTGTACTCTATCAAACATGATATCACGAGTGTTGAGTGTCTCATGCCCGGACTTATTCTAGCGATCAGAAAAGTTGTACGTCTAAAGGTAAGTTAAAGAGAAAAGTATATAACTGATGTAGACTAGAAAATGGGATATGAAATCGGACCTGTTGATTCACACAGAATACCAGGAACGATTCTTCCAAAATTCGTTGATTCTCGTAGAATACCGAAAATTGGGGTTTGACACTCAAAACACTCACAAGTGAATTGGGACAGAAAAAATGACTTTTCATAAACTTCAAAACTGATTATCTTCCTCCCTTTACATCCATATAAATAATAACGTAAATTGAAAACGGGCCTCAAAACACACTTGGGCCAAAAGCTAGAACGAAATAAAAGTCCACGAAAAGCACTAAAAACATGAAAATATAAATAACTCTTAGAAATAAGCGTTTTTGGGCCCGAACGATGACCCAAACCACCTACAGAAAGATGGGCTTCGTTCACAAGATCGTTTCGCCTGGTCGCGCGCCCAAAACGGACACCTGTAGCCCAAGTTAGAGCCATTTTAGTGAAGCCCCTTTTGTCACGCGATCTTGGGCCTCCAAATACAAGATGGCCCGCTCCTCCACACTTGGGCCCGCATCAATAACCATTTAGCTGCTTTCAAAGTTTAATTTCGTTACAATTGTTATCTTGCAGAATCTCGTTTACGGTTTAGAGAAGTTCTTGTAGTGAAGTTCCCAATTTGAGACGTGTCGATGATGATGATAGCTATTTGTTTCGCCTTTGGATTACCGGATCTGTTTAAATGAATGAGAGTTCTTTTTACCTTATAATACAACCGATATGTGTATACCTTGCATAACTAATCTGAATGTGCATAACTAATTTCAATTGCCCGCATGTTTTAGCATCAAAAACTGGTTTTGTATCACTTGCATAACTAATTGAATGTGCATGCATATAACCAAATAACTAACTACTTAACCACATAAATGATGATGCAGATTAAGGCAAAAATCAAATGCTATGACTACAAAATGTTATGATTACATTAATTATTATGTATTATATATAACGAATTGATAATCAAAGTTAATTGATAATCAAGTTGATCAACTAAAAACTTGTTTAAAAGTATATAGCTGATGTAAGCGAAAATGCACAAGTTTTTTAGTTAAATTATCACCTATTTCTAATATGTTTTGTTAACGAAATGTTCAAAATAGGCTTAAATTGGTTTATATTGAATTTTAGGACAAAAATAACCCAAGATTAACAAAGAAAGCAAAATTGGGCGAAAAACAGTGAATTATTAGAAGAAATTGTCCAGACACACCCCGTGTCTCGGATCCAGGGGTGTTTTGGGGGTTCCCGGGAACCCCCTCGGTTTGGAAAAAAAATGAAAAAAGTTAGCGGAAACCTTGTATGATTTGAAAAAAAAAATAATGAGATCTAGTGATAATCTATCAAAAGGAACCTCGTGGAAAAAAATTATGGATCCGCCACAGACACCTATAGAACCCCAACGCACAAAGATCAGGCGGAAGAAGTCAGGCACGCCCCGTGCCTCGGCAGTACAAGACAAAGAAAGCTTCTATAAGATTTGGAAGATCCGGTGGGGCCCACAAAGTTAATCACAACCCGTGTGTACGAGACACGACCCGTGCCTCGCCTGCAACTTCCTATAAATAGAACGTCATTTCCACCATTTCTACTTCTCATTCTCTCCTCCCTTCTCCATTACACACTTCTCTTCTACCCACACTTTCTGATCATTGTAATCATTATGAAAAACTCAAGATCTTTGAAATCACTGAAAGTAATTGTTATTATTTACTGAAAAAATACAAATTGATTCATACACCATTGGGACCTCTACTTATGGTAGGTAATTACTCCACGTATCAAAGGAGATAATTACTCAATATTTGACTAAATCTTTAATAAAAAATAACATATTCTAACATTCCCCTCAAGTTGAGTAGTGGGATTGCCGATACCCAACTTGGCAAGTGTACTTTTGAAGCTTCTTCCGTTCACCGCCTTTGTTAGAATGTCAGCCAGCTGATCTTTAGATCGAGTATACGGCAGCTCAATTAACTTATCTTCTAATTTCTCCTTTATGAAGTGTCTATCTACTTCCACGTGTTTTGTTCGGTCATGTTGCACAGGGTTCTCTGATATGCTTTTAGCCGCCTTGTTATCACACGAGAGCTTACATGGTATTTGAGATGGGAGGCCGATTTCTTCTATTAACTTTCTTAGCCATAATATTTCAGTAATTCCCTTAGCAATACCTCTAAACTCAGCCTATGCACTTGATAAGGTAACGACCTTTTGTTTTTTGCTTCGCCATGTAACAAGGTTCCCTCCCACGAAGGTGAAGTAGCCTGCGGTAGACCTTCGATCATTTGGATTTCCAGCCCAATCTGAATCTATGTAACCTAGTATCTCTAAATTGCCATTTTTCTGAAAGATTACCCCATGGTCTGGGGTGCCCTTTAGGTACTTAACAATTCGAAGAGCCGCTTCCATGTGTTCTTGTTGTGGGTTGTGCATAAATTGACTCACAATTCCGACCACATATGCCAAATCTGGGCGGGTGTGAGCAAGGTATATCAGTTTCCCAACCAATCTTTGGTATGCTCCTTTGTTAGCTGGTTTTCCTCCTTCTATCATCTTTAGCCCATGGTTAACTACCATAGGCGTTTCGGCTGGCTGGCAATCTATCAACCCGGTTTCAACTAGAAGATCCAAGACATATTTTCTTTGTGATATGAAAATAGCATTTTCAGATCTTAGGACCTCAATTCCCTAAAAATACTTTAGGGCTCCAAGGTCCTTCATTTTGAATTCTTCAAACAGTTTGTTCTTGAGGTCCGCGATTTCTTCTGAATCACTTCCTGTTAGAATCATGTCATCAACATAAATTATGAGACATGTTATCAAATTTCTCCTCTTCTTAAGAAACTGTGTATGGTCCGAATTACTTTGCTTGTATCCAAATCTCTTCATTGTTGCAGTGAATCTTCCAAACCATGCTCTTGGTGATTGTTTTAAACCATATAGAGCCCTTTTAAGCCGACACACTTTGTTGTTTTTGAATTCTTTCACAAATCCAGGAGGACCTTCCATGTATACTTCCTCCTTTAGTTCGCCATGGAGAAATGCATTTTTTACATCGAATTGATGAAGGGGTCAGTCTTGATTAACGGCAACAGAGAACAATACCCTGATTGTATCAATCTTTGCAACAGGGGAAAAAGTTTCTGAGTAGTCGACCCCATATGTTTCAGTATACCCCTTAGCCACTAACCTTGCATTGTACCTTTCTACTGTTCCGTCTGACTTTCGTTTGATCGTGAATACCCATTTACACCCCACCGGCTTCTTATCTCTCGGTCGATCACATATTTCCCAAGTTTCATTATCTTTTAAGGCATTAATTTCAGCTTCCATTGCATCTTTCCATTCTCTAATAGACAAGGCTTCTTCCACATTTCTCGGGATGTCTTCTCTAAGCAAGGCTGTTGAAAACGCATATGCATCTTTTGATAAGTTTTCCTTAGCCATGTTTCCAATTGGATATTTCGAGCTTCTTGGTTCATGTTCAGGCGAGTATCTTTTTGCCGGTATTCCTCTTGTAGTTCTTGGTGGAAGCGCATATCGCTCTTCCCTTTCCACTTCTGATGTTTCTGTTGGTGTTATGTTGTCACTGGTTGTGTCATCTGACTGATACATATCAACGTTAGTTTGATCATGGGTATTGTTAGGGACATGATTAATTACCTCTGTCGTCTCTTCCTCAGGAGATTCATTGGTAGATGGAACTGGCTCAATTGGTTCTACAATGTTATCAGAGGTTGGTTCGGCGGGACCGTGCATTTGTTCTGTTGGGACCACCTCAGGTGAGTCGGGCATGTCGGGTATGGACAACCAACTAAGCGGATTATTAGCGGTAGTGCTACTTTCCCCCTGATTCGTTAGTGGGTTGGAGTAATAATATTCCGACTCAACAAAGCCATAGTCCATTGTAACATACATGCGACGGGTTAGTGGGTGGTAACACCGATACCTTTTTTGATTAGTCCCATACACCAAAAAAAACACATTTCCGTGCACATGGGTCAAACTTGGTTCGATCCGTCTTAGGTATGTAAACAAAGACAGTTGAACCAAAAATCTTTGGTGGAAGGTAAGGTGTGAAGGAATCCTTATGTGAGAGGATAAGTTTGTAGGAATCTGTTTGTGTAAAATAAATAAAAATAATTTCTTAACTTGAATTACAAGAACAAAACAGAATTACAACTGAAAGAATAATACTATTACAACTGAAAAAGGGAGAAAACAATAACAGAAACTCGAACAGAAGAAACTGTTCTTGGCTGAGGATCGTGTTAGACACGGGTCCCTTAAAACAAATTTCGCGTCTCCCAGGAGAAAATGTTTGTTTCCAGGATACAACAGCCGCAAGCAGTTGCACTGCCGGTCTTGACTCCAACCCGAAGGTGTACCTTGCTGCTTGAGAGAAGATGAAGAATTCTGTAGTGAGAAGATTGTAGAGAGCTTGTGTTTTTCGGTGTATTTTGTCTTCAATAGGATGCTCCTACTTATAGTTGCAGGTCTTGAAGAAACTGAAAAACGAATTAAATGGGTGAATTAAACTGCATTAAACGTCTTTAATGCACTTTAATTCGTCACTTAATTCTCAGTCAAACCCATTAACTTCGTCAGTTTCAAATGCTGAATGTAACTGCACTGGCATTAACTGCAGCAGGAAGCTTCCGCGCGCGCGCGCAAGACACACTGGTGCGCGCGCAGGTCTGCACCCACACGCGCGGTGCGTCCACTTGGCTCAATGCCATGCGCGCGTGCGCCATACTCACTCAGGTCCATGCGTGCCTGCGCGTGTGCCACGTCACCTGTGAGCCTCTACGAGCACTGTAACAACTCTCACTAAAATTAACAATTAGGATGATAATTATCCAATAAGGAAGCCCTAATTGAGACACCCAAGTGATTCTGCATAAACCCTAAAATTTCTGAAACAATCGGAATCAGGATAAGGGCCCCTAAAACTCAAGGGGGGTAAAACCCTAGCTGACGATTATCCAGATAACTCGCTGTAAAATTTGAATTTATCAAAACTGTCGACTCAGCAAGGAAGGCAGGTGACTAACCTACCCTACCCTACTTGGTCACCCCAGGCGATACGCGGGAGGTGCCACGAATTCTTCCACGACACGCGGGAGATGCAAATTTTGGGTATAAATAGAGGGGCCTGGGACTTGAATTCCGGTGCTATTTCGACGTAAAAGTTCTAAGTATACGTTGAGATATTAGCTGTTTACTACAAAAACACACACTAATCACGAAGTGCTGCCACAATCAGGGTAATAACTCGATCGCTATTACGATTCAACGTCCGATCGATTATAACTATCCAACGATTGTCCGAGTGCTGCTCAAATTGAGCTTCTACTTTGATTATTCGTCGTGATTTCGACTTGAATATCTGAGTGCTGTTCGAATTCGGACTATGCTCTGTTATTCGTTGTAAATCCGATTGAATTATTAAGTATTGCACTTGTTAATCATTGTGAGGGTTTAATCTCGTGAATTGACGTAACTGCAGTATTAAGTTACTAACCTATTGTGTGTGCATTATTATCAAATTAGGTTTAATCAAGGCTAATCAGTAGGCTTATACCTTGCCCGTTAAATCTGCAATGTGAGTCATTCTCTTTTTATCAACTGTTTTACAATACCTCAAATTATTTTCAAAATGTTATAAATACAGGGATTAAGTCGTGGTTATCTTGACCGCTGGCTAGTGGGGTACTGTGCACATTACTAATTTCTCACGGTTAGGCAGTAAGCCCTAACAGGGGTTAGGCTAATAAGACCTACCAGTGACAAAACGTCACTAATTGGGTGACTGGACCCAATAGTGGTATGACCATCGTCACACGGGTGGCAAGGCCAGATATTAATTAAGATACTGCCATAGTAATCGCTCTTATGCTGTAATTTATAACTATGTGTCATTTTATCAAAATGAATGATTCACTCAGTATTTCCCCGTTGACAAAACCTTTTTACAACATGTTTCAGGTGACCTACTGAATTAAGTACATGTGCTACGGAGCACTATCAAGCTTGAAGTGGTGGCTCAAATAAATAAATAAACATGTTTGTAAAATAATGAAATTATGATATTTACGGGGTTTATCCCAAAGTGTAAATAAATAATACTCGGGCATATTTTCAAATTTAAAACGATCCTGTTAAGACTTCCGCTGTAAACATGAATACCACGGGTTTTCTGTCCCGCGGCTCCTGGACCGGGTCAAACCGGGCACGGGGGCCGTGACAGAAAAAGGTGGTATCAGAGCCACTGGTCAAGCCACTGATTTAAGCCTATTAAGTATTTATTTAAACTTTCCAACTATTATTCTATGAATATATGTTTTATTATCTGATTAATTGAGTATAGGATGGACAGATCTTTATAGGCTAGCCAATGTAGCAAATAATGCAATTCCTGACCTAAGCTTTAGCACCTTTATCTTATTCAGTAAATAAATAAATTTATAAATAAAACCTAGGATGTTTTAAATTTCATTTGTTTAGATTGTTAAACAGTATGAAATAGTATTTCAAAATTTTCTATCAAATTTATTATTAATTCTGATTTAGTCATTGTGTGTATGTTGCTAAACAGCATGAGTGACTTGTTTGATGCCCCTCAGAATTTAAATCTCTACCCAGTAAGAATAGAAGTTTCCAGAGATTTCAATAGATATATACCAGACATAGACATAGAGGAACCCATAGAATTCAACGCTGTACCTCTCGAAAAACCCACGCCTAAGAAAATAGAAATTGGGGAAAGCTCTAGGAAAATTGAGGAGTTACCATCTCAGGAAGAGTTAGATTTTATAATGACAAGCTATAATACTATTAAGCCTGTTAATGAAAATATTTTTAATTGCTCTCTTGAAACACAACTACCAATAAACTTAGAACCAGCTATTCCAAACCCTTCAATCCATTCACAAATAGACGAATGGTTGACTAATAAAATACAGTTACAAAACAATCCCTATAAGCTTTTCCCTTAGTACAATCTAGAACCTTTAACAAGAATACGGCTGAACTTTGCCTTAGTGAAGAACTAATGGATACTGGGGATAGGATCCAAGAGATTAGGGGACAGATCTCCTGGAATTACGATGAGAAGGAACGCCGTTACTAAAATATCATCTGACAAATGATAGGGGATTTATGATAGTAAAATCAGTACGTGTAAGATAAATAATAAAACATAGAAGCATGAAATTTTAGAAAATTTATAAATTTTGTTCGTATACGTGATTGTGTGCAATTAAGTGTGATATTGGATTACTTCCAGTATACTAATTATTTATCTATAAAATTAGTTATCCGATGGAAAACGCTAATAATGAACCAGTTAACGAGGTTAATCAATCTGAGCAACAACCTAGGGATCAATATATGACTAGGCAGGATATAGAAAATATCGTTGCTCGAGGGATAGCCAATACTATTCCAACAATAATTGCTCAAAGGATAGCCAACGCTATTCCAGCAATCATTGCTGCTGTTAAAAATCCAATAGAACCACAACAATCATTCCTAGCAAACGTAATTCTGAAGATAACTTCAGTAATAGCGTAAACGGAGGCAATGATCATGTTAATCATGATGAGGAACCACAACAAGCTCCGCTCCCTAAGAAAAGGAAAGCTGCAACGTCTGGTTGCACTTACAAGGAGTTCCTTGCCTGTAAACCTGTAGAGTTCGCAGGCAATGAAGGGGCAACTGCGGCACTGCGTTGGTTAGAGAAAACCAAGGCAGTGATCTGAATAAGTAAATGTGTTGAGGAAGATAAAGTTATGTACGCTTCGCACCTTTTCAAGGAAGAAGCGTTAGAATGGTGGAACACAGTGTTACAAGCCAAAGGAAGTGACGTGGCCTATGCCATAAGTTGGGAAAAATTTAAGCAATTAATAGAAAGAAAATTCTGTCCCGAATATGAAAAAGAGCGGATGGCGAATAAGTTTTTAAGTCACCGAATGGTAGATATAGATTGTCGAGGGTATACCTCAAAATTCTTTGAGTATGCCAGAATTGTACCTACTCTGGCTTCGCCGGAACCGGTACTTATCTCTCGCTATATCTGGGGTTTGATTAGCGAGATTCGTGACATTGTCAAAGCTGCGAGACCCCGCACGATTGACGATGCGGTAGAATTAGCCAACACTCTAACTGACGGACTGGTACGCACTCGGGAAGAAAATAGGAAGAAGGAGTTAGCCCAGAAAATTTCCCATGAATTTTGTTTTGGTCAAAAATCACACAAGGATAATGCAACCAAACTTTAAGTAAACGGGGTATGATGCTTGGTTTGTAGAGAAAGTAAAGGATCACTTCAATGTGAAATGTGCAAAGACACAATGATTTATACGAGGAAAAAGCCCTTGATCAATGTATGATCTCCGGCATAAAAAACCTCGGGTGATGGCAACTACCGATCACCAACTTCAATATAATAAAAATGTAGTTACAACTTTGGATGATAATGAGCTGAGTACAAGGATCACTGAGTGTCTAAGTGTTTGAGAGTTGTGTCGTATGTCGTGTGTGTGTTCTTCCGAATGAAGAAGAGTGGTACTTATACATGTGTGGGTGACCTATTTTAGGTAAAATGACTAGATATCAGCTCATTACCCCTTTAGAAATAAAGATAATCTAGCCTAAATCGCTGCCCATGAATTAAGCCATGTTTCCATATCCTGTGCAACGCCTATCTCTGATTTAGCTCTTGCCATATTTGTGAAGACGCGTCCCTGGATCATGATCTTTAGAGCATATCCTGCTAGATGTTCCTGCAAAACAATATTGTAGTAAGCAAAGGTGACCGTTAGTATAAGGATCACCATAACGTCCCATGATCCTGATGTTGAAGTCCGGCTGAGGATCACTGCCTGCCAAAGAAACAAGGATCACTGGTTAGGATCACGTATAAGGATCACTTATAGTAAAAATCCAGCCCTAACAATTGCCCCCAAAATATAAGGAGTTAATTGTAAATAGACGAGTTATATTTTGTTATGATCTTATCTCTAACGGGCGACTCCAAGAAACTAGCCGTTATGCTCGGACTAGCCGTTATGATCATTACGTCACAGATGTGACAATCCCTGCAAATCATCATTATAAATAGGAGATAGGGTCAGGATCAGTTTGTGTTTAAATTCAAGATACACTCTCCTTATATTCTGCACCGAAGGTTGTCCAGGTATCCTCTTCTTCTCTCTTTCCCTTCTTTCTTTTCTTTACTCTGTTTTTTCTACTCCGTCTCTGTTTCTATTCCGTCACGAAACATGTTGCTCCGGAATTCTCCACACAATGATTCCAAGAAGGATAGTCCCTTAAAAAGCCAGGGGATTATCAAGGATTCTCCTACGGAGAGGTGCTGCTTTACTGATGTCCACATAGACAAGATTCGCCATTGCTTTCCGGCGAATGTTGTTTTTAAATCCTTTGATCCTACTGCTTTGAGCGACTTTGTCTCAGATGTCTGGGTGGCTTTTCCTGCTACTCCGTTTGCTATAGGTTACTCATATCCTTTTCCAGACTTTACCCAGTCTTTCTTTTCTTTAACCGGCATCTCTTACATCCAAGCTATGCCGATGATCTGGAGGGTTCTTTATACCTTCGAGAGGATCATTGAGCAGGAAGGAATTGACCTGGGGATGGCGGAGCTAGCTGAGCTCTATGATCTTACTACGTTTGGATCACATCGGTATCTGCTGAAACGGAAAGCTGGGGAGGATCACCCTATCTTCAAAGTTACCAAGAATGATACAAACTGGAAACGTCGGTTTTTCTTTGTTAAGAGGGATTCCATCCCGGATGGGAAGGATCTGCCCAAGGAATGGGCCACTCATGGTAGGGTAGAGGATCCTCGAAGGATCACTATCAGTCCTGTTCTCATATGATGAGGATCACTGATGTCTTTTTTCTTTTGTCTTTTTTATGCAGCTATCTCCGTTGCTCACTTAAAGTTGACCCCTGCTGCCAGAGAAAGAGTGTTAGCTTTTAAAAAGCTTGATCCTGAAGTCAGAAGCTTCCAAGTCACCATCCAAGATTCTCAAGAAGTATCCTCTGCATCTGCCACTATGTCAAGTAAGTATCCTTACAGAAAATAAATTATATGTAGGATTGTTTGATTAATAAAGCAACTTATCTTGTTTTTTTTGATTGTGTAGGTGCTGGAAAATCTGCCAGGTCCGTTAAATCAGCCTCCAAATTTGGGATCAGTGATCTTGCCAATGTCACGTCTTCAAAGAAGAAGGCTCCTGCTGCCAGTCCTTCAGTCTCAGCTCCCAAGGCGTCTATCCGGGGCAAGGGGAAGAAGAGGAAGACTACTGAAGATCTACAAGGATTTCCCCTCCTCCGTCAGCAATTCCTTGACTATGTGAATGAGGTAAGGATCACTGCCCCTGTAGGTTATCCGCCTATCATATCCTGTTTGTGTATCCTGCTTTTCTTGAGGATCACCTGAGTCTGAGCTTGTCCTTATTCTCTTGTTTGCAGAAACTTGCTGAGATTGAAACTTATCTTGGCAATGTTGAGGACCAGGAGAGCCAGATTGCTGACCTTCAACAAATGGGCGTGCTTAAGGATCTCAAGATAGGAGATCTTGAGAAGGAACTCCGGGTCATGAAGGCTGAGGCTGCTCAGAGGTTGATTGATATGGATAACGAGAAGCAGGAGATCACCCAAGATGCTAAGGTCTCCGCGGCAATTGCTATGTATAAGATTCAACTTCAGATGGCCGAGGAGGCTCAGGATCCTACCTTTGACAAAGGCTCGTGGGATGTTGAAGGTTGGAAGGCAAGGCTGGCAGACCTGGAGGACGAGGATGAGGCTGAGGAGATCCCCATGCTGGAAGGTGGTGATGCTGAGAAGGATCAAGGTGGAGATGCTGGTGGTGATGAAGCAGCGAAGGTGTAGGCTGCATGATTGGGCGATGATGGATATTTCGAGACTAGGCCGGAGCCCAATTTTTTAGGATTGGTAGTGGTTTTTTGTGGTAGTGGTGTTTGTGAACAATTATGGTTTGTAATTTCTGAACAATAGTTTCTTAGGGTTAAGGATCCTGGATCCTTTGAACAATGGGCAGGATTGCTAAAGGTGGAGGGATCCTCTGTTTGGGGGATGAAGCCTTTGTGATCCTGCCGCTTTTACTTTCCTGCAAAAATGCTAAGACCGCATAGACAATGGACACCCTTTGCCAACCCATGTGGACGGGCCACGTTTTGCTGGTAGAAATGTGGGTTGGCAATTTTGACAATCTTTTGAAAGGGTTAATGATCCTTTTGTTTAATAATATAACTTAACTTTTTTGGCTTATCTTGTGTTGTCATCCTTCAATAATCCTCTTATTTCTCAATTGATATGTTTGTTAAAATAACAAGAGTTGACAAAGTGTTTAATGAACTTAGGATATGATCCTGGATCAAATATCCTCATATTGAAAATTCTCAAAGCGTTTTAGTTCAAGGATCATAGGTCCGGTTGTCAAAGTATAAGGGTTGGTTAGGATAAAGAGTATAATCAAAAATAGTCAAGGATCATACCTGAGGATCCACGTTAGGATCCTATCCTTTAATCGGAACAACCATAGGTAAGACTTTAATGGATAATAAGGATTAAGGATCCTTAATTGTTTAACTTCGAAAACCTGAGAAAATGGAACATAACCTGGGACTAAGCCAATATAAAAGATAAGTTAGTAACTGGGGACAAGCCCAAAGGATAACTGAGAATGATCCCAGAGGATCACTGGGGACAAGCCCAAAGGATAACTGGGGACGATCCCGGAGGATCACTGGGGACAAGCCCATAGGATAACTGGGGACAAGCCCAAAGGATCGTATGTAAACTGGAGTATGGCCCTTTCTGGCAACTATCCAAACTTAGTGACATGAAAATGTCAAAACCTTAGCTAACGTGAAAACGTTAGAAACCTTAGGAACGGATGTATGGTGCGTCCACCATTATACGTAGGATCCCTAATATAGCCAGTACGATGAGGTTGTCAGCCCCGAAAGTGGGTACTGGTCCCAAAGACGTGAACTATACCAGGATCATCGTGCGCTGCTGGCGGAAACTGGGGATAATCCCAAGGATAACTGGGGTTGTACCCAAGGATCTTTGGTGCTTTTGGAGATCTTTGATGATTTGCTGAAGATACCTGAACTATCATAACTCAAATGGTTTGTGAGTAGAGGATGAAGGATACGTGATCCTTATCCTTAGGCAAAAAGTAAGAAAATGCAATAGTTTTTAGGATAAGCATATTACCAGAGTAAGGATCACCGATATCTCCAGGATCCTTCAAGGATACTTCAATGTAAGGATCACATGCAGGAAGGATCATGTTCACATGAAATATTTCTTTAAGTGAACAGCATTCCAGGCTCTTGGTAACAAGTTCCCTTCCATGGTTAGCAACCTGTATGCCCCCTTTCCTGCTTCAGCTTCAATCAAGTAGGGACCTTCCCATTTTGGTGCTAGCTTCCCGTCAGCAGGATTGATAGTATTTTGAAATGCTTTTCTCAACACCATATCTCCGACTTGGAACTTCCTTATCCTGACATTCTTGTTGTAGGCACCAGCCATCTTTTGTTGGTAGCTTGCCATCCTTATCCTGGCTAGATCCCTGTTTTCCTCAATAGTATCTAAATCCTGAGCCAGGATTGTAGCATTTTCTTCAGGATCACGAGCACTTGTTCTAGCAGTTGGGATCACCATCTCTGTTGGGATCACTGCTTCTGCCCCGAATACTAAAGAGAAGGGTGTCTGACCGGTGGCATTCTTGGGAGTTGTCCTATCAGCCCATAGCACATAAGGTAACTCTTCTGCCCATTTCCCTTTCTTGGATCCTAGCTTCTTCTTCAGATTGTTGATGATGATCTTGTTGGATGATTCTGCTTGACCATTGGCTTGTGGGTGAACTGGTGTTGATGTGATCATCTTGATTCCCCAACTGTCACAAAAGTTAGTGGTTCTGCTTCCAATGAATTGGGAGCCATTATCACATACAATTTCAGAGGGAATGCCAAATCTAGTTATAATGTTTCTTTTAATGAAGGATATGACTTCCTTTTCTCTGACTTGAGCGAAGGCTTCAGCTTCTATCCACTTGGAAAAATAGTCAGTCATGGCGAGCATAAATACTTTTCCACCAGGTGCTTTAGGGAGCTTGCCAACTATATCCATTCCCCATCTCATGAATGGCCAAGAGGATGGTATGGGGTGTAGTAATTCAGCTGGTTGGTGAAGGATATTGCTATGTCTTTGGCAAGGATCACACCTCTTAGCATACTCTATAGCATCCCTTTTCATGGTTGGCCAGTAGTATCCTGTTCTAAGGATCCTTGAGAATAATGCCCTGCCCCCAGTGTGGTTTCCACAATCTCCTTCGTGGAAGTCTCTCAACACTTCTTCAATTTCAGGATCTTCAATACATCTTAAATATGGTCCTGCAAGGGATCGTTTATATAGCACATTATTTAAGATTGCAAATTGAGATACCTTAATCCTGAAGGCTCTAGGATTTTCTCCCGTTGGAATCTCCCCATGTTGCAAGTATCTCATGATTGGTGAGATCCATGATCCTGAATAAGATTGGGCTTCTTCACTAGGGATCATTGCAGTATCCTCTTCTATTTCCATGGCCACCTGATTTTCAATAGCAGGAGCCAGGATATGGATGATAGGGATACTTATATCTTCTGGAATCTTCAAGGATGATCCTAGGTTGGCCAATGCATCAGCTTCCGTGTTATCCTCCCTTGGTACCTGTGTTAAGCTAAAAGAAACAAAAGAGAGTGCCAATTCTTTGACTATCTCTAAATATTTGGTTAGTTTTTCACCTTTAACAGCATAGGATCCATTAAAGTGATTGGTGATCAATAATGAATCTACATATACTTCGAGATATCTTACCCCCATATCCTTAGCAATCTGTAAGCCAGCAATTAAGGCTTCATATTCAGCCTCATTGTTAGTTGCTTGGAATTCACAGGCTATGGAGTGGGGTATTATGTCCCCCTGTGGCGATTTTAGTAGGATCCCTAGCCCTGTGCCTTTGATATTTGAGGATCCGTCAGTGTGCAGGATCCAAGGATCCTTGGTCTCATCCAACTGCTGAACCTCCAATTCTGCTTCTTTTTGTAGATCACTACTGAAATCAGCCACAAAGTCAGCTAGTGCTTGAGATTTAATGGCTGTTCTTGGTTCGTATCTTATATCATGGGCACTAAGCTTCACTGCCCACTTAGCCATTCTCCCTGACATATCCGGTTTCCTGAGGACATTCTTAATTGGAAAATTAGTTTTAACAACAATAGTATGGGTTTCAAAATAATGCCTTAACTTAGTGGATGCCATGATTAATGCAAGGATGAGTTTTTCGAGGTGTGAGTACCTGGATTCGGCATCAAGTAGACTTTTACTTACATAGTAGATAGGATATTGTGTACCTTCGTGATCCTTAACAAGGACAGCACTTACAGCGGTTGAGGATACCGCCAGATATAAGGATAACACATCTCCTTTTTCCGGTTTTGCTAATGCTGGTGCTGAGGACATATACTCTTTTAGGGCTTGTAAAGCATTCTCATGCTTCTCAGTCCATTCGAACTTCTTATTCTTCCTTAGGATATCGTAGAATTCTTTGCACTTTTCTGAGGATTTCGATATGAACCTGTTCAAAGCTGCTATCCTGCCTGTTAGTCTTTGAACATCCTTGGCATTGGCAGGAGATTTGATATTTATTAATGCTTTGATTTGTTCCGGGCTTGCTTCAATGCCCCTCTGGGTTACCATGTATCCTAAGAACTTTCCTGCCTTAACACCAAAATGGCATTTCGAAGGATTTAGTTTCATGTTGTAACTATCAAGGATATCGAATGCTTCTTCCAAGTCCCTTAGGTGATCCTCAGCTTTCTTTGACTTGACCACCATATCATCTATGTACACCTCCATAGTTTTTCCAATTTGATCTTTGAACATCATATTTACCAGCCTTTGATATGTTGCACCTGCATTTCTTAGTCCAAAAGGCATGGCGATATAACAATATAAACCGGTTGGGGTCATAAAGGCTGTATCCTCTTGGTCAGATGGTTCCATCTGGATTTGTTGGAATCCAGATGATGCATCCATAAAGGTTAACAGTTCATGCCCCGCTGTTGCATCCACCATGGAGTCAATGTGGGGTAATGGGAAAGGATCCTTGGGACATGCCTTATTCAAATCAGTGAAATCGACACATACCCTCCACTTTCCGTTTTTCTTTTGGACAACAACCACATTGGCTAACCATTTTGGATACTTTACCTCTCTGATCATACCTGCTCGAAGTAGTCTCTCTACTTCTTCTTGGATAATGGCATTCCTTTCTGGTGCAAACTTCCTCCTTTTTTGATGGATTGGCTTGATAGACCTGTCAATGCCAAGTTTGTGAGTAATAATATCCTTGGATATACCTGTCATATCTTCATGTTTCCATGCAAAGGTAGATTTTCTTCTTTTGAGGAAGGATATCATGTCTTCTTTCATCTTGCCAAGGATCCCTGATCCGATATAGATTTTTGATTCAGGATCACTAGGATCCAAGAGGATTTCATCTACATCTTGTTCCCTTGCCTCCAAGACATTCCTCGGAGGATACTGTAATTGCTATTGCTCCCTTGGCTTCGAGGTTGGCTTCATGGATGAGGTATAGCAATCCTTAGCCTCTTGCTGATCACTGTCGATCTTGATTATCCCCCATGGGCTAGGGAGCTTCACACATTGATGGTAGGTAGATGGAACTGCTTTCATGTCATGTATCCAAGGCCTGCCAAGGATAACGTTGCAACAAGATAAACAGTCAATAACACAAAATTTTTGGTAATTATGTAATCCTTCCACGTAGATTGGGAGTTTGATGTCCCCCAGAGTTTTCTTCGTTTCCCCACTGAATCCTACAAGCATGGAGGATCTTGGTGTGATGTCTGATTCTGGGATTCCCATCTTCTTCAAGACATCAAGCTGGATAATGTTCACTGAGCTCCCTCCGTCAATAAGGATCCTGCGGACAAAATGGTTAGAGATAAAGAGAGTGATAACTAAGCTATCATGGTGAGGATCCTGAACATTGACGCGATCATCCTCATCAAATGTTATCATCTTCCCTTCTGAGACACTTGAGGTTCTAATAGGCCTTTCTCCATTATCCATTTTTGATTCTTTTGCATGTCTTTTGGCCGCTGAGAAGGATGTACCACAAATGTCTGATCCTCCGGATATGAAGTTAATCACTTGTGCGTTTGCCGGAGGTGCTGGAGCCTTTTCAGGGATCCTTTCAGGATCCTGGGTCCTTTGCTTTTTTCTCCCCAACAATTCTTTTAGATGCCCCTTGCTTAGCAGGTATCCAATTTCTTTTCTTAAGGCTATGCAATCTTCAGTTAGGTGCCCGAAATCCTCATGGTATGCACACCATTTGGACTTGTCTTTAGTCCCGGATGGTTTATCATTCTTCCTGGGCCACCTAGCCTTTTCACCTAGATTCTGCATTGCAAGGATTAGTTCATGATTATCAACGGAAAAACAATATTCTGAGATGGGAGGATATTCTTCATCATCCTCTTCTTGGTCGACAGCATGCACATTCTTGTTCTCGTTTCTATGGTAGGATTTGAACTTGTTGTTTTTGAAGGAGGATCCTTGCTTATCTTGTTTTGAGGATCCTACTTGTCTCTCCTGGATCCTTTTGTCATCCTCTAGCCGGATAAACCTGAGTGCTCGAGTTCTTACTTCATCTAAATTCCTGCATGGTGTCATAACAAGATCATCATAGAATAATGAATCCTTAAGCAGTCCCATTTTGAAGGCTTCAACAGCCGTAGCCATATCCAAGTTGGGAATGTCCAAGGATTCTTTACTAAATTTAGTTATATAATCCCTTAATGATTCATTATTATTTTGAGTTATCCTGTACAAATCACTAGTTAATTTTTCAAATTTTCTACTACAAGAGAATTGGTTATTGAATAAATTAACTAAATTAGCAAATGAAGTAATAGAGTAAGGGGGAAGACTTAGCAGCCACTTAAGAGCTGATCCAGTTAGAGTGGATCCAAATCCTTTACATAGGCATGCTTCCTTCAACTTTTCTGGGATAGGATTGATTTCCATCCTTTCCCTGTATTGTGCTATATGCTCCTCTGGATCCGTTGTGCCATCATACAGCTTCATGGTAGGGATATGGAACCTTTTGGGCACCTCTGCATCACAGATTGGTGGTGCAAAGCGAGATACCTTGTGGCTTCCATCTGCAATCTCTGGGATAGGCTTGACTACCCCTGGAACACTTGAGATCATGTCCTTTAGTTTCTGTAATTCCCTGGCCATAGCGTGATTGGTACCTGTATCCTGCATGAATCCATGGTTAGTGGTAGGATAATTATTTAAAGTGTTACCTCCCATTGGGTTCAAGTTAGGGAATCCATATTGCTGGGATTCTGGAACAACGGAGGGACCAGTGGAAGCAATGGTCTGCATTGGAATGAAGTCCCCTTGATGGACATCTAGACTCCCTGTTTGCAAACTTTTTAGGGATCCTGGCATCTGTAAGGATCCTGGTATCTGGGATGATCCTGGTATCTGGGATGATCCTGGAACGAAGGAGGATCCTTGAACCTGGGATGATCCTGGAACAAAGGAGGATCCTTGAACCTGGGATGATCCTGGAACAAAGGAGGATCCTTGGCCCTGGAATGATCCTGGAATAAAGTAGGATCCTTGAAACTGCTGTGCCCCCGGATAGGCTCCCGGATTCATGAAGGATCCCATGTACTGAGGATAGGATCCTATTGGCTGAAAATGTGAATCTGATGTCTGAGTCATTGCTGCCGAGTTGAGACGTGATCCTCTTGACTCCCCTGTGATTTGCACGTCCGGGATCCCTGATGACTGGGAAGTGATTATTGGAGTATCAAAGCTCAAGGATTTGGGCATTAGTGGAGAATGATCCTCTGCCGCTTTCTTTTGTCTTTTGAGATCTCCAATTTCCCTGAGGATCCTTTCGTTAGTTTCATCTTGCCGCTGCATACGATCCTTCATCTGCAAAATCAAAGCAAATACATCACTAGTACTGGGAATAGAAGAATTCATAGCAGAAGAAGATAGAGGTTTAGAGAAAGTGGGAGTTGATCTCTTCTCAGTATTTTTCTGAGATCCTGCCGGTGGAGGAGGCAAGGTGATCTGTGATGAAGTGACCGCAGACATCGCCGTGGACGTGTTCTTCAATGATGAAGCTATGTAACTCTTTGAAATGATTTCGAACAAAAGATTTTCTTATGAATGAAGCACCAATTGCCCCACGGTGGGCGCCAAACTGTTTTGGTCAAAAATCACACAAGGATAATGCAACCAAACTTTAAGTAAACGGGGTATGATGCTTGGTTTGTAGAGAAAGTAAATGATCACTTCAATGTGAAATGTGCAAAGACACAATGATTTATACGAGGAAAAAGCCCTTGATCAATGTATGATCTCCGGCATAAAAAACCTCGGGTGATGGCAACTACCGATCACCAACTTCAATATAATAAAAATGTAGTTACAACTTTGGATGATAATGAGCTGAGTACAAGGATCACTGAGTGTCTAAGTGTTTGAGAGTTGTGTCGTATGTCGTGTGTGTTCTTCCGAATGAAGAAGAGTGGTACTTATACATGTGTGGGTGACCTATTTTAGGTAAAATGACTAGATATCAGCTCATTACCCCTTTAGAAATAAAGATAATCTAGCCTAAATCGCTGCCCATGAATTAAGCCATGTTTCCATATCCTGTGCAACGCCTATCTCTGATTTAGCTCTTGCCATATTTGTGAAGACGCGTCCCTGGATCATGATCTTTAGAGCATATCCTGCTAGATGTTCCTGCAAAACAATATTGTAGTAAGCAAAGGTGACCGTTAGTATAAGGATCACCATAACGTCCCATGATCCTGATGTTGAAGTCCGGCTGAGGATCACTGCCTGCCAAAGAAACAAGGATCACTGGTTAGGATCACGTATAAGGATCACTTATAGTAAAAATCCAGCCCTAACAAATTTCATGTGGGTAATAGTAGCAATTTCAGAAAAAGAGGAACCGGACGATTTTCCACTATCCCATTTTGCAATAACTGCAAGGGAAAGCATTTTGGAAAATGCAAAGGATGCTGCAATTACTGCAAAATTCCGGGACATCGAGAAGAGGATTGCTAGAAAAAGAAGGCAATAACCTGCTACAATTGTGGAGAAACCGGGCATTTCAGACCAAACTGCCCGAAATTAGGCAACCTAGCAGACGACAAGGCAAAACCGGCAGAAGGAACTACCAAGAGAAACGCAAGAGCTTTTCAATTAACTACGCAGGAAGCTGAACTAATTCCTGACATCATAGTTGGTACGTTTTAGTTCACAAACGTTTATGCAAGTATTATTTGACTCTGGTGCAAACCAAAGTTTTATAAATACTTCATTCTGCCAAGCCCTTAAATTACCCTTAACCAACCTCAGGAAGACTTTTACGATTGAAACGGCAGATGGGAATTCCGTTAGAATAAATAAGATTTTGCGAGAAACAAAGATAGAATTAGGATATAAATTTTATGCAAAACTTGTTACTAATAAATTTAGCCGGATTCGATGTTATATTAGGAGTAGATTAGTTAATAGCCAACCATGCTTGAATTTTCTATAATAAAAGTTCCATAGAAATCCATAGAACCGCAAGAGTATTAGTAATAATAACCGGAGATAAACGACAATAGTCACTGAAATTTAATTTCAGTAATGAAGTTGGCCAATTATTCAAAGAAACAAGGAATAGCATATATATATGGTATCGATAATTGTTGATACCAAAGAAAAGAAAATAGAAGACATTCCGATTATATCGGAATATCCTGATATTTTCCCCCAAGACCTACCAGGATTATCACCCAATAGAGAAATAGAATTTAGAATTCATCTAATTCCAGGAACGGTACCGATAGCTAAGGCACACTACCGATTAGCACCTACTGAAATATTAGAATTCAAGAAACAATTAGATAAATTAATAAGTAAAGGATTTATACGACCAAGTTCCTCCCCGTGGAGAGATCCAGTGTTGTTTGCAAAGAAGAAGGACGGATCAATGAGAATGTGTATCGATTATAGGGAATTAAACAAAGTTCCAATTAGGAATCGATACCCATTAACTAGGATTTAGGAAGCTAGGTATTTTTCTAAGATAAATTTGCGCTCCGAATATCATCAATTGAAGGTACAAGAAGAAGACATACCTAAAACTGCTTTCAGGACTAGGTATGAACATTACGAGTTTACAGTCATGCCCTTCGGATTAACAAAATGCTCTAGTAGCATTTATGGACATGATAAATAGAATATATAAACCGTATTTGGATAAATTCGTAATTGTTTCATCGACGATATACTTATTTATTCCAAAAATCAGGAAGACTATTGTAAGCATTTGCATGCACTCTTAACCTTGTTAAGAAAAGAAAAGTTGTATGCCAAATTCTCAAAGTGTGAATTCTGGCTTCAAGAAGTGCAATTCTTAGGACACATGATGAATCATGAAAACATTCACAAAATTGAAGCAATCACCAAATAAAAGGCCCCGCAATCAGTAGCAGAAGTTAGGAGTTATCTAGGGTTACCTGGATATTATAAGCGTTTTTATCAAAGATTTTTCTAAGATAGCTGTACCATTAACTAAGCTAACCTGTAAAACAGTTAAGGTTAAGTAGGGTCCTAGACAAGAAGAAGCCTTTAGGATTCTAAAGCAAAGATTAACCAATGCACCAATCTTAGTACTTCCAGAAGAAACGGAAGACTTTGAAGTATATTGTGATACTTCTAATCTAAGATTAGGATGTGTGTGAATGCAACTCAAAAAGGTAATTGCGTACGCCTCAAGGAAATTGAAAAAGCATAAGGAAAAACTATACGACTCATGACTTAGAATTAGGAGCAGTAATTTTTGCCCTTAAGATTTGGAGACATTAGCTGTATGGAAGTAAGTTTACAGTCTATACAGATCATAAAAGCTTAAAGTACATTTGGGCAAAAGAAAGAATTAAACATGAGACACAGAAGATGAATGGAAATTATAAGTGATTACGACTGTGATATTCAATATCACTAGGAAAAAGGCAAATGTAGTTGTAGATGCCTTAAGTCGTAAGTATCATGAGAAGCAAAAGCGAGTTCGTGCTCTTAGAGTAAATCTACAGTTAGATTTAATGGAACAATTAAAGAGTGTTCAAACAACAGCAATCAAGAATGATACTAAAGGAATGAAAAGACGAACAAAAGAATTGGAACAAGGAAGTAATGGAATTTGGAAATTCCACAAGAAATGAAGTTGGGTACCAGGAATAGGATTTTAAAGGAAGCCCATAAATCTAGGTATACCATACACCCTGAAAACAATAAGATATACCAAGATTTAAGAAACAATTCCTGATAGATAGAAATGAAAAAGGATGTAGTTAAATACGTATCTAAGTATTTTACCTATTCACAATTTAAGGCCAAACACCAGAAACCTTTAGGATTACTACCACAATTAAAAGATCCCTGTATGGAAATGAGGACTCATAACAATGGATTTTATTACCAAGTTACCCAAAACTAGAAAAACTAGGCAGACAATCTCCGCAAGCCATTAGAATTCCAAGTCGGAGATAAAATACTTTCTGAAAGTTTCTCCTTGGAAAGGAGTAGTACGATTCGGTAAGAAGGAAAAACTGAGCCCAAGGTACGTTGGGCCATTCCGATAATTCAACCTATAGAACCAATAGCCTATAACTACCAGAAGAGCTAGCTGGAGTACATGATGTATTTCATGTATCCAATCTCAAGAAATGTTTATCCAACAAATCTCTGGTAGTACCTCTTCAAGATGTAGAGGTAAACGAAAAGTTAAAGTTCGTAGAGAAACCACTACAGATAGAAGATAGCAAGGTCAAGTTTCTTAAGCATAAACGACTAGTATTAGTCAAAGTCAAGTGGGACTCAAAGGGAGGACCCGAATATATCTAAAAACTGGAATCAGAAATGAAGCGAGAATACCCTCATCTATTCCAGTAAATCTCGAGGACGAGATTTTTCTTAAGATGGGGAGGATGTAACAACTCTCACTAAAATTAACAATTAGGATGATAATTATCCAATAAGGAAGCCCTAATTGAGACACCCAAGTGATTCTGCATAAACCCTAAAATTTCTGAAACAATTGGAATCAGGATCAGGGCCCCTAAAACTCAAGGGGGGTAACACCCTAGCTGACGATTATCCAGATAACTCGCTGTAAAATTTGAATTTATCGAAACTGTCGACTCAGCAAGGCTAGGCAGGTGACTAACCTACCCTACCCTACTTGGTCACCCCAGGCGATACGCGGGAGGTGCCACGAATTCTTCCGCGACATGCGGGAGATGCAAATTTTGGGTATAAATAGAGGGGCCTGGGACCTGAATTCCGGTGCTATTTCGACGTAAAAATTCAAAGTATACGTTGAGATATTAGCTGTTTACTACAAAAACACACACTAATCACGAAGTACTGCCACAATCAGGGTAATAACTCGATCGCTATTACGATTCAACGTCCGATCGATTATAACTATCCAACGATTGTCCGAGTGCTGCTCAAATTGAGCTTCTACTTTGATTATTCGTCGTGATTTCGACTTGAATATCTGAGTGCTGTTCGAATTCGGACTATGCTCTGTTATTCGTTGTAAATCCGATTGAATTATTAAGTATTGCACTTGTTAATCATTGTGAGGGTTTAATCTCGTGAATTGACGTAACTGCAGTATTAAGTTACTAACCTATTGTGTGTGCATTATTATCAAATTAGGTTTAATCAAGGCTAATCAGTAGGCTTATACCTTGCCCGTTAAATCTGCAATGTGAGTCATTCTCTTTTTATCAACTGTTTTACAATACCTCAAATTATTTTCAAAATGTTATAAATACAGGGATTAAGTCGTGGTTATCTTGACCGTTGGCTAGTGGGGTATTGTGCACATTACTAATTTCTCACGGTTAGGCAGTAAGCCCTAACAGGGGTTAGGCTAATAAGACCTACCAGTGACAAAACGTCACTAATTGGGTGACTGGACCCAATAGTGGTATGACCATCGTCACACGGGTGGCAAGGCCAGATATTAATTAAGATACTGCCATAGTAATCGCTCTTATGCTGTAATTTATAACTATGTGTCATTTTATCAAAATGAATGATTCACTCAGTATTTCCCCGCTGACAAAACCTTTTTACAACATGTTTCAGGTGACCTACTGAAATAAGTACATGTGCTACGGAGCACTATCAAACTTGAAGTGGTGGCTCAAATAAATAAATAAACATGTTTGTAAAATAATGAAATTATGATATTTACGGGGTTTATCCCGAAGTGTAAATAAATAATACTCGGGCATATTTTCAAATTTAAAACGATCCTGTTAAGACTTCCGCTGTAAACATGAATACCACGGGTTTTCTGTCCCGCGGCTCCTGGACCGGGTCAAACCGGGCACGGGGGCCGTGACAAGCACGCCACACATTCGCGCCGTTTTGGCTCACTTTGGTGTGCCGCGCACGTCACATCAGGCCCATGCACCATGCGCGCAACCGCGCCCTCATGTATACTCGCTCGCGCGCGTATGCGCATGACTGCCACGTCATGCGCCAACATGCCACATTACCAACCACTTGGTCCTTGCAACCCTTGTGCTTCCACCACTGCGCGATGTGCAAAGTGCGCCATCAAAGCACCACATTGCGCCTCATCGCCCACGCCACGCGCGAGCGCGTGTGCGAGTACGTGTGCGAGTGCAAGTGCGAGTTAGGGTGCTCCACACCCTTCGCGAGTACACTAGTGAGTGCTTCCATGAAACAATAAGGATGGAGAGTTCCCACTTAAATACCCCTTTAAGTTCCATCTCTCATCCGATGTGGGACAAGGTGCCACTTTCCCACATTTTCAGCATTCAAGTTTCAAACACCAAACTTTGAGCATCGATATCTCATTCATCTTAGCTCCGTTTTGGACGTGGTTTAGTTCGTTGCGAAGCTCTTCCAACATAGAACACAAACCCACAAATAAATATATAAAACCTGCTCATTTTATTATATTTATTCTTAGTCCAAAATAGGAAAAAATCTTTTTCCTATATTTGTGAAAAATGCTATTTTCACAAAATTTCCAACAATCCCCCACATGAATAGAAATCGATCTATCAAGTTTCAACGATACACGTTCAACAGTTGAGTTTTGCAAGATAGGTAGGTGTAACCTTTGAACCTTCTTTTGTGAAGCATACTTAGCCTCATAGGGTCTTGTAGACGCGGTGTCTTTGAACAATCCCCCATTTATGTAGGCGACAATATACATTCACACAATACTCTCCCTAGTCGAGTCAAGTCCTCATGGTTGTGTCCGCTCATGGTCATGGAACACGTTCCTGGTTCTGCGAGAGCTCTAGGATTTGCGCCTCCCCACAAATCCATTCGAAGCGACCCCACTTCTCTCTAACATAGGTGATTCCTCTGAATCATTAAAAGCATCATGGTTAATTTGGATTTCCTCAAAATCCTTAACCTCAACATGCTTTACCTTTCCTTCATGTCACTGATTGGAATGGACTAGGAAGTATACAACTCCCTTTATTGATTTTGGGGCACCCCCCTCCACAGTGACTCCGTTTGGGTTTATGATTAAGTTTGCCTATTGAACCTAGATCTTGGGATCTCCAGTCAACTAGGTTAGGGTTCCCTCATATTCCCTTCATCTATGGGCTTTAGTCCCATTCCTCTTGACAACCTATACACCTTATCTGTGCTTAAGCCTTTTGTTAACGGGTCCGCAATGTTCTCATTTGACCTCACATAGGCAACTGAGATAACACCCGTTGAGATAAGTTGTTGTACCGTGTTGTGTCTACGTCGAATGTACCTTGATCAGCCATTGTACATCATGCTTTGTGCTCTAGCAAGAGCAGACTGATTGTCACAATGTATGCAAATCGCCGTCAACGGCTTTGGCCATCTTGGAATATCTTCCACAAATTGACGTAGCCATTCCGCCTCTTCCCCGCTTTTATCTAAAGCGACGAATTCGGATTCCATCGTGGATCTTGCTATAACCATTTGCTTGGAAGACTTCCAAGCTATAGCTGCGCCAACAAGTGTAAACACGTAACCACTTGTTGATCTGTGATCCTTTATATCCGATATCCAGTTCACGTCAGTGTATCCTTCGATCACTGCTGGATCACGGGTATAATGCAATCCATAGTCTCTCGTGTATCTTATGTATCTGAGCACCCTCGTGATAGCCTTCCAATGATCCTCGCTCGGATTACTGGTGTATCTACTTAGCCTACTTACAGCATATGCTAAGTCGGGTCTAGTACATGTCATTAGATACATGAGACTACCAATGATCCTTGAGTATTCTAACTGAGAAACACTCTCGCCTATATTCTTCCTTATGCGTTATCAATTGGAGTTCGAGCTACACTCGTATCATCCAAATTAAATTTCCCAAGGATCTTGTCCACATAGTGAGATTGACTCAACACAAGACCATTTTGGGTTCTAGTGATTTTAACTCCAAGAATCACATCCGCGAGACCCATGTCTTTCATGTCAAACCTCACTTTCAACATGTCTTTCATTGAGTTGATCATGTTAGCATCACTCCCAATGGTAAGCATATCATCTACATAAAGACATAAAATCACATAACCTCTTGGTGTGTCTTTAAAATAAACACACTTGTCGCACTCATTTATTTTGAAACCATTGGCAATCATGACATGATCAAATTTTTGGTGCCATTGTTTGGGAGCTTGCTTCAAGGCATACAAAGACTTGACCAATTTACATACTTTACCCTTGTTACTAGGGGCGGAAAAACCCTCAGGTTGTTCCATGTAAATTTTTTCTTCTAAATCGCCATATAGAAATGCGGTCTTTACATCCATTTAGTGAACTTCCAAATTTCTTAGAGCCACAATTTGCAAGAACCAATCGTATAGAGGTTATTCGCGTTACAGGCGAGTAAGTATCAAAATAGTCTAGACCCTCCTTTTGTCTAAATCCTTTGATCACTAACCTTGCCTTGTATTTATCTATACTTCCGTCAGCTTTCATCTTCCTTTTGAATATCCAACGATATCCAAGTGGTTTGTAACCAGGTGGAAGATCTACTAACTCCCAAGTATGATTTTGCAATACAGAATCAATTTCATTCTTAATTGCTTCTAGCCATTGAGGTCCTTCCGCGGAGGTAACCGCTTCGCGGTAGGCATTGGGCTCACCCTCAACCATATAGCTCATGAAGTCTGGACCAAAGGATTTTTCAACCCTTTGTCGTTTGCTTCGTCTAAGCTCACCCTCCTCGACCTCAGGTCGTTCATGTCTTTCATATATCCTCGTAGACGAACTTGGTCCTGCTTCATCTAACCATGTAGACGAACTTGGACCTGCTTCATCAATCGCTCTTGATGAAGTCGCATGTGGGTCCTAACATAGGAAACACATTTTCAAAATATGAGACAATGTTAGGATTAGCCTCCATGATAGTGTGTTTATGTACATCGGGATTCTTGGATTCATGTACAAGAAAACGATGCGCACTACTTTGATGTGCATATCCAATGAAAATGCAATCAACAGTTTTGGGTCCTATCCTAAGAGCCTTAGGAGGTGGTACAATCACCTTAGCTAGGCACCCTCACACTTTCAAGTATTTGTACGAAGGATTCCTTATTCTCCACAACTCATATGGAGTTTCGTCCCTATTTTTCAAAGGTATCTTGTTCAAAAGATAGTTTGCTGAGAGAATGGAGTCCCCCCACATTTCTCAGTTCACTCCCGAGCTTATCAACATGGCGTTTATCATTTCTTTCAATGTGCGGTTCTTACGTTTCGCAACGCCATTTGATTGTGGAGAATAAGGAGGTGTACACTCGTGTACAATGCCACTTTTTGCGCATAAATCCGCAAAAGGTGCAACATATTCACCTCCTCGATCGCTTCTTAAAGCTTTTATCTTCTTTTTAAGTTGATTCTCAACTTCATTTTTGTACAAGATAACCTTCTCTATTGCTTCGTCTTTACTCTTAAGTAAATACACGTAGCAATATTTCGTACAATCATCAATAAACGTGATGAAGTACTTATTTCCTCCACGCGTGGGAACCGCTTTTAAATCACACACATCGGTATGAATTAAATCAAGGGGTTCGGTTATTCGTTCAACCGATTTAAACGATGATCTCGTAACTTTGGATTCAACACATGTGTCACATTTGTGATTGGACTCAATATGGAATGTTGGTATCAAGTTTAATTTAATTAACGTCGTAATGAATTAAAATTTACATATCCTAGTCTACTATGCCAAACATTAGAAGACTCAACCATGTAAGTAGAAGTAGAAGTTTCATTAAAACTTTTGTTTTGGTTTACAACCATTACATTCATTTTAAACATACCATTAAGGGCATAGCCCTTTCCAACAAACATTCCACGTCTAGACAAGACAAAATTGTCCGATTTAAACACTAGACGAAATCCATACTTGTTGAGCATCCATCCCGACACGAGATTCATCCGTATCTCTGGGACATAAAGCACATTTGTCAAGGTAAGCTCCTTGCCCGAAGTCATCTTCAAGATGACCGTGCCTTCCCCCTTGATGCTAGCGGTAGCTTTATTTCCCATATAAAGCTTTTCTTCACCCGACGCTTCCTTGAATGTAGAGAAAAGAGCCTTGTCTCCACAAATATGGCGGGTTGCACCCGTGTCAACGAACCATCCTTTTGGGTTTTCACCCATCGCGTTGACTTCTTCAATCATAGCCGCTTCCTCAGTTATCATTGCAATCAGAGGCATACCATCCTCATCAACCATGTGCGCACGCTCACGCTTAGGTTTCTTGCATTGGTTAGCATGGTGCCCCGTCTCGTTACAATTGTAACAAGTACCTTGGAAAGGCGCATGTTTCTTTTTCACAGCCCCCGTTTTCGGCCCAAGGTTGTTAACCTTTGCTTTCCTTTGTTGTCCTTCTTACCCCGTTTTGCCTTATTACCCTTTGAGGACTCCCCAACTTCCACCATGTTAGCCTTAGCCGAAGCTTGCAAAATGGTGCCTTTTAGGGCCACCCTGTTGTCCTCCTCTATACGAAGACGGATGACAAGATCCTCAATCGACATTTCCTTTAGCTTGTGTTTAAGATAATTCTTAAAGTCCACCCAAGCAGGAGGTAATTTCTCGATCATGGCTGCCACTTGAAATGTCTCGCTGAGTACCATACCCTCAGCATGGATGTCATGAAGTATAATTTGTAACTCTTGGACTTGGTTCATAACAGTGTTGTTATCAACCATTTTAAAGTCCAAGAAACGGGCGACAACAAATTTCTTTGTTCCCGCATCCTCCGTTTTGTACTTTTTCTCCAAAGACTCCCATAATTCTTTGGAAGTCTTGATATTATAGTACACATTATACAAGGCATCCGAGAGACCGTTGAGAACATAGCCTCGACATATAAAGTCCGAGTGCTTCCACGCCTCTACCGCGCTCAGAGCCTGAGCCTCGGTCTCCCCTTCTGCAGGTTGGGGAACGGTCTCATTCAAGAACATCGCAAGGTTCATGGTGGTCAAGTAGAAGAACATCTTCTATTTCCACCTTTTGAAGTGGAGACCCGAGAACTTATCGGGTCGTTCAGCATGATTTGCCACTGTGGACGCTCCCACAGTATTGGCAGGGGTACCGACAACGACGTTAACGTTGGTATTTTCAGTCGACATTCTGAAAAATTCCACAAAACCAAGTTAATAAAATAATAAATGTGCTAATTTATTATTTATCCAATGTAAAGAGTTTTTGAAACCACCGCGCAGCTTCTAAGTCCAACTTTGAAGACTACAACAGTAGGTTTTTAGAACTCAGTGACAGAAAGGAGTAGAAACAGAGTTCTGTTTTGAAAAAGTCGCTACTTTGAATCAAAACAGAAAAAAGAAAATCTGTTTTTTTAAAACAGAACTGTATGAATTCAAAACTGGTTCGAATTCACAGCAGAATATGTTTGTGATTCTACACGAACGGTGTTTTAAAAAAATTGTTTTAAGATTGTAGGAATCCGTTCGTGTAAAATAAATAAAAATAATTTATTAACTTGAATTACAATAACAAAACAGAATTACATCTGAAAAAATAATACTATTACAACTGAAAAAGGGAGAAAACAATAACAGAAACTCGAACAGAAGAAACTGTTCTTGGTTGAGGATCGTGTTAGACACGGGTCCCTTATAAAAATTTCGCGTCTCCCAGGAAAACACGTTTGTTTCCAGGATACAACAGCCGCAAACAGTTGCACTGCCGGTCTTGACTCCAACCCAAAGGTGTACCTTGCTGGTATCTCTACCCTTCAGGTCGGTCGATCGGATGGTTGTTCGATCGGACAGCAATCCGATAGGTTGACACTTTAGTGAGAACAAGTTCGCAGCATAGATATTCATCTTAGATCTGTTTTGGACGTTGTTTAGTTCATTGCGAAGCTTTTCCAACATTGAACACAAACCCACAAATAAATATATAAAACCCGCTCATTTTATTATATTTATTCTTAGTCCAAAATAGGAAAAAATCGTTTTCCTATATTTGTGAAAAATGCTATTTTCACAAAATTTCCAACAAAGTTTTGAAGGGGAGTTTGAAAATTGAGGACCATTGTGGGTAGTCTGTTTAACAAGTAAGTTGCTGTGGCAACCGCCTCTGGCCAAAAAGACTTTGGGACCTTGGATTCAAGCATGAGAGACCTAGTCATTTCGAGGAGAACTCGATTTTTCCCTTTCGGCCACCCCATTTTGTTGGGGTGTATTAGGACATGTGGTCTGATGGATCATCCCATGTTGTGAAAAAAAAAACGTTGGAGGTCATGATTCACATATTCTACTTCATTGTCTGAACGGAGTATCTTAATTTTATGATGATATTGAGTTTGGACCATATGATAAAAGTGTATAAATTTTTCAGTAACTTCAGATTTCTTTTTCAAAAGATATACCCAAGTCATGCGTGTAGTGTCATCAATGAACAACACAAAGAAAGGGAAAGTTGAATTCACAGAGTTTGGGGCTGGCCCCCATACATCTGAATGGACTAAAGAAAAAATTGAATCCTCACGTGTGTTATTTGGTTTAAAAGTAGCTCTATGACTCTTTGCCAAAATGCAAGTTTCACAAGACAATTTGTAATCAATGTTTGTAAATAAAAACGAAATTAATATCTTCAAATACCCAAACGATGGATGACCCAACCTTCGGTGCCATAGCCAGATTTGCCTGTCGGTTGTCCCTTGAGCAAGCCTAACAGTCCCATGTTGAACCACCTCATCAACATAGTAGAGCCCTCCTCATTCAGTGCCACGCCCAATGATCTCCTGAGTAAGAGTATCTTGTAAAAGACAGAAGGTTGGATACATTAGGACCCTGCAATTTAGTTCCCTTGTAACATGGCTAATTGAAAGTAATTTGCAAGAAAGGGCTGGAACATATAGGCAATTTGACAACTCAATGGTTGGAGAAATCTTCACTGTGCCTGCCCCTTTTACCACTGAGAAACCACCACTTGCATTTTGAATTTTTTCCTTTATTGAATTTTGTGTGGTTTGTTATGTCAGATAGGTCATAAGTCATTGTATCCGTTGCTCCACAATCAAAGATCCACCGTGATTCCTTGTCATACTTATCAAGATTATGGGTTCTGGGATTACCTGATTCTTCTATGTTATTTGCGACACTTAGTGCAGCAAATCCTTTCTGACCATCACTATCACGCTTTGATTTTTCAGTATTGTTTTCACTATTGGTTACCTCTTGGTCTCCTCTTGCAAGAGATGTTTTTCCTTTGCCACTCTTCCTGGTCTTGTGTCCATCTTCCCACCATTCTGGGTAGCCGACAAGTCTGAAACAAGTTTCCTTAGTATGCTTAAACATACCACAGTGGGAACATTGTAGTTTGGATTTGTCAACCAATTGTTTCCCGGATCTATCGGCTCGTGGTTTTTGGTTAACACCACCTAGTTTCTCGCCAAGACTTCGAGTAGCAAGTCCCGATTCAATTCCTCCTGTCGAGTCACCTTCATGAGTGGTTTCTGGTTGTAGGATACGAACCCTCGCTGCCTCCTTTCTCACTGTAGCGTACGCTAATTCGGGAGATGGGAGAGGGTCCATCCGAAGTATCTCCCTTCTAGTGACATCATAACAACTATCAAGTCCTCCCAAGAAGTTGAAAAGTCGGGTTTCTTTGGTGATTTTGTTGTATTCGGCGATATCACCATCAGATTTCATTAGATTTGGCCTCCTTCTATCAATTGCAAGCCAAAGCCCTTGAAGGGTATTCCAGTACTGTTCCAAGGTTTGACCTCCCTGAGTCTGTCGACTTGCTTGATTGTGCAGATCATATATCTGCAGTGCATCTCCCCCGCTACCGTATGTAACAGCCAGAGCATCCCAAAGGGATTTGGATGATTGATACTCAGCCACATTCCCAACTAGGTTTGGTTCAATATTCTGGAGAATCCAAGAGAACAATCCAAGGTCTTCTTGTTCCCATTTAAGGAACGTCGAATCGTCCGAAGGAGGGGCTTTAGTTGCCCCTGTTATGTAACCGGTTCTTCCTCTGAGACCGATCTCCACCTTCATAAGCCGAGCCCACAGAAGGTAATTTTCGCCATTTAACTTGATGCTTAGGGTTACTTTTTCTGAATTGGTTGATTGATTAAGATTTGGAAGATTGGTTTTTAGGAATTTTGCGATTTGAAGGGTGAGTTCATCGGTGTTTGTATTATCAATAGACATTGTGATCTTTGAAGGATTTTTTTTATTTCAAAGATGATTATCACAACAGGGATCGTAAAAGCTCTGATACCATCTTTGAAATCACTGAAAGGAATTGTTATTAATTACTGAAAAATACAAATTGATTTATACACCATTGGGACCTCTACTTATGGTAGGTAATTACTCCACGTATCAAAGGAGATAATTACTCAATATTTGACTAAATCTTTAATAGAAAATAACATATTCTAACACAAGAATCATTAGTGTAATCAAATGTTTTTTTATGATCTATATAATCTTTACAGGTTTTATCATATCTTCTTCCATGGCCATTCTTGGCTAGATACTTGAGGGTGTTTTGGGAAAACTTACCCCCTTGATGTCAACTAAGGAAGATTATGGGTAAGCAAGGTGTGTGTGTGTGTGTGTTAATAATTTTAATTAATTAAAATAGTTTATTGAAAGTGAGTGAAATAATAGTGTCGCTATTAACTTGGGTCATTAGAGTTTCCGCCTAATCCTTAAAATCTACCAACAATCTTGCAACGCCATTAACTTGGGTCGTTCATGTTTTCTATGTCTATGTAGAGTCAAAACATGTTGATGCTCTTAGCGAAAGTTAAAGATTTTGGATCTGACTTTGGGTTGGGTAAGCTCTTGCCTTTGCGCGAAGATAATACCAAAGTGTAAAGGACTTGATATATATAAAAGTAACTGCCTTAGGGGGCTTGATGACTCACTGACGGACTAATAGAAACAAGTAATATATATCCCTTGGACTATCTAACTAATTAATACTATATTCCAACCTCGAGTGGCGTTTCCCTGCTGGTTCAAAGCGGAAGAATCGAGTGTCCTACGATTCTGACCTAGACACTGCATAATAATACGCAGTTTCACACATAATCCATCGTCTGACAATCGAGCCCTTTCGACCCCATGGTCCGATCTAGTTAATGGAGCATCAAGAGGTAAGTTGATTCTAAACATCCATTTTCCTATCATTGATTCCAATCCTTTTTATTTTCCTCTTGAGCCATTTATTTTCTTTTTTTTTTATTTTTATTTATTCTTCTTAAAACTCAACTTTTGGACTTGATAGAGGTTAACGACGACTCGGTACTAAAACTCGTGCATCCTTGGACGACCTCGGTATCTTACCATCATTATATCCAACGATTGGTGCACTTTCCCAACATGAACTAGTGCATAAAACAACCTAAAAATAACCATCATTTTATAAGCACACCAACACACGTCAAGTTTTTTTGCGCCGTTGCCGGGATACAAAGATTTTGGGAAAACTCCAGGCTAATGGCCTAGCCTAAAAACCTTTTTTTCCAAATTCTGCCTGGAACCCAGACACGGGCCATGCCTCGACCCAGTTGTAGAACGCTAAATGACCATTTTTTAAACCTGCCTGGTTCCTAGACACGGATCATGCTGTGACAATAGGGGTCGTGCCGTGACAACATGGGCCTTGCCTCGAGCCAAGCAGTAGTTTCTGTCAAGATTCTTAACACGGGTCGTGTCTCCTAGACACGGGTCGTGCCTCCACTTCCAGCATAATACTTTTGCTAATTTATTTTGTTTTTGGAACAATTTATAAATTCGTTCTTGTTTATCTATGCAGGTTGTGCATTACCTCTACCCCCTTGGGAGAATCAACGCTCTACCCTTTTATCAGTGAACCAGAACGATACTTTCATAGCAGACTTCATTAAAGAACCAAAATCGCAACTAAATTGGTAGAAAAATCGATGGCGAAGGAAAGGACACTTATGGACTTTCTAAGGCCTAGCCTGGATAACTTTGGGGCCGTGATCACAGCTACCAGGTGAACACGAACAACTTCGAACTTCGGCCACCCCTTATCCAAATGCTTCAGACTTTGTCCACATTCTACGGACTACCTTATGAAAACCCTCATCTCCATATTTCCAACTTTTTGGAGATATGTGAGACCTTTAAGATTAATGGCAAATCAAACGATGCCATTAGACTTAGAATGTTCCCATTTTCATTAAAAGATAGAGCAAATGTACGGCTAAACAGCCTTCCCAATGGTTCCATAACTGTAAAGCCTCGCTTTTTGAACCTTCCTTAGTTAAAAGTTTGTCTTGTATTCTATTTCTGGAAACTCGTATTCTCTTGTAATCGTATTTCACTTCAACTCGTCGTAATCCGAGGCTTTAATCGTAATAAAACTTGATCATTTTATAAGAATTATACCTTGATTATTCATACCTAATTATCATTCGATTTATTCATATACTTGATACATATTCATCATTCACGCAAACACGTACTTGTTTTACATGCAATCAGTCATAACTACGTGATTAATACTCATTATACGCACGATATACATAATACTGCATTTGCAGTACTTGATTTATACTTTAATACTCGATTCGTACTTAATTACATGTCTTATACAAGTTACACCTCAAAATATCAAACTTACCAAACTTCAGGGACTATAAGTGACAATTGATGAAAGTACCTGGTAGAGGGCGCGACGCTACGCCTACCCCCCCAGTCACTTCCACGGGGCGTCTAGCCCCTGAATCCGCAAAAAGTTGTTTTATGTTCACGGATTGGTCACTTGTGCATCTCCAACTCTCACCTAATTTCATTTAAAACACTCTTAACTCCTAACCCTAATCCCCCACTATATAAACAAGCTGCCTAACACTCATTTTCACTTTTTTAACTCATTTACACTCTCAAAATGCTCCCAATTCAGCTGGAAATACTAGTTTTGGCAGATTATTCTAAGTGCCAAAGTGAGCACTTTTCTTCACTTTTCTTTAACTTTCTTCAGCAAATCTTCTTCTACAAAGCTTGGAACACCTCTAGGAATGTTTCCACAAGTTTACCATGGTAAACCAAGGTGGAACAACACCATTTTGAGGTCCAAACTTTCTGTTTTGGAAGAATACTTGTTAAACTTTTATAAAACTGTGTTTTTCTTGATCTTATCTTATGCCTACTTGTTCTTGAACCTATCTAAGGTTATGAGAGTTGTTAGGAGTAGATTCTTATGGGTTTAAGAGGTGCAAACACCTCTAAACTTTCTGTTTTAATAGGGTTTAGACACCCCAGAAGTGTTGAAACCAACCAAGGCTACCATAGTGCTTATGGCAAGACCTGTGTTATGGTACAAGGTGTAAATACTTGGAAGCCTTGGCTATCCTAACCTCATTCCACTGCCTCACTTGATGTTTTACCTTGCTATCCCAAGTAGTTTGCTAGACTTAAAGTAACTTAACCCCGTCTAGCCTACAACAATTAGTTAACTCTTTCCATGTCGAGAACGGCTCACCCGAGTTAAAGCTTACTTGGCTACTTGCTATGGTAATTAGTATTTTATTTCCATTCATGACAATCCGAATCATCCTTGAGGTGATTTGTGCATCGGTGAATCATACAATGAGGTGTTCAACCATCCATGTTTGACTTCCATGAACTCTGTAGGTCCCTCGGAGGATGAGGTCAAACCTTAACCTTGTTATGTGAAACACACTAGCAAGTGCGGAATCCAAGCTAGAGTGCAAACCGAGATGAAACAAGCACAAACACAAGACACACAATATTCACCGATTAACACCACTTGTATTAATGCGAATGAAAGGTTCGGTTACAAGCTCAATGTTTACAAATTTGTTTTGCAAACTCTCTAAGTGTGTGTGTGTGTTCTTGACAGAATACTCTCTCTATGTGTATGTCTATCTTTCTGTCTCTCTGTCACTTGTGACTTTCTGTCTGAGTGTCTAAAATGAAATGAACACACCGCATGGGTATATATACCCAACACTGGTTGTATGGTCGAAGGATCAAACTGACCGATCGATAGATCATCTGTCGATCACAAAGCCATCGAAGGATCCACATATACTTCGAAGGATGGCATATCCTTCGAAGTCCATCTGTATCCATCGAGTGATATCTTTCGAGCTCATCGAAGGATATACACAATCCTTCGATGCCTTATCCTTCGACACAAAACATTATACAACCATAATCTAACTGTTTGTCCAAGTCAAACCAGGAGGATGGTTGACTTGGTCAAACTTACAAGACTAACAAAGACATCGTTTTACATCGTGCCCGAATACAGACAAAGTACAGACACAAGTGCACCAACAAACTCCCCCTTGGCTGTAGCTTTGTCTCGATCTTGATCATCTTTGATTTTCGTGTCTTCAAGACTCTGATGTCCTTTTAAGTCTTCAATGTCGGAGGATCTTCAAAGTCTTCACGTCTTGAAAGCAGAAAGTGTATCAACAAACTACCCGTATCATGTAGGAAGTGTGTTGACAAACTCCCCCTTAACATAAGCTCCCCCTTGAGTTATGTTCGCGAAAGACTTGATCTTTATAGCCTGAGATCCTTGTGGTGTTGATGATGGTTAGCGGCAACTCGATCATCTTCATCATTTGAGTGCCTTCACGTCGTGTCTTCATTCCGAAGCTTGTCATCGACCATGTTCTCCTTGCCTTTAGAATCTGCACATGCAAGAAATATAAACGCGTAATGAGAACAACTGCTTGGAATATAGTTAGTATAAACAAATGACACACGAATGACCATGTCACAATCAAACACCGTCCGACAGTTTGAAAGTTTAATAAATTTGTTAGTTTTAGTGTCTAACTTTCAAAACTTGCAAATTTCGACCATTTATGAAGATTTAGTCAATTCGGTTTTCGTTCAGGTTTCAGGCAACGAAGACTCGAGTTCCAACATCGTACGATCGAAAATAAAATAGAAATAAAATCTTTTTGGCTTTTATAAAGTTTATATTAAAATTTACCTAAAATATTTTTGGAATTTTTGAATTTTTCAAATGTAAAGACTGAAAGCAGTAAATAAACATATACAGACATTCTTTTTGCGAGTTTCGAGGGTAAGAGAATCATATCAGTGTACGGTCATGCCAAAACACTCTTGTTGTTCAGTTAGTTAACATTAAGATAAGCATCCTATAACAATTATCGGTATTGTTGTCCACTTAAGCTCAACTTATCAGATGTAATCATGGCGAGGGGATACGTTAAGGTATGATTTATACTTACCGACCGGTGTTCATCCACATCACGACACATTCCCGTATCAAGGTATGCACGAGGGTTCATCTTACCGGTGAGTATACCGATTATCATCTGTTTGACCGTATATGATGTGAGATTCTCACTTATTTTGATTTGAAAACAAGCCCTATGTGATAGAATCACTTATTGATGAGGAACTTGATTTTCATATGCATGAGGGCACAGGAGCAAGTCCGTGAACAGGTCAGTACTTTCGTATAGCAGAGAGACGAACTTGACTCCCGGATAATGTGATATATTATCACTTATTTGTTTGGACATGTGATTGTTTATCACTTATTGAGGTCGAATGCAGTATGTAATATGTACACGTATGTATAGTATCATGGAAGATCTAGACTTGCGTCCCCGTTATTTTTCGGTAAAAGATACAACCATGATACCCAGATGATAAGCAGCATAAAGACCGAATATCTCAGAACCTCGGCAATCTATCAAACGAAATTTCGGTACTAAGACCATATGCCAATGAATGGTTCCCACCTGGTCTTCAGTCGATTTAAGTTTATATCACCCTGCACACTTTAAAATGATTGTGAGCCTACCGATACATCTTATATAGAGCTGCTTATCGTTTTTCATTTAAGTTTTAAAGAGGTTTGGATAGACCAATGATGTACTATCATTTTCTCTTTTGCTCGCCAGGAAACTCATTTTTGTTTTTCTATTGTTTTTGTGTTTTTGAAATTTTTCGATGTTTTTGGATTTTCAAATTTTTGGATTTACTCCCCCTAAAATCAATAAACTAAGACAAATTGAAAAACACAAAGATATTTACAAAAATGATTTTCCGATGTTGGTTTTACTCTTGCTTGACCTTAATGCCGTTTACCAATAATAAAAAGTCAAATCTTGATTTGTCAAATGCTTTGGTAAAAAGGTCGGCACGTTGGTCATCGGTGTGGACCATGACAACATTGACGAGTTTCGAGGAGAAACAATCACGTGTGAGGTGATATTCGAGATCAACGTGTCAGGTCAAAGAGTGCTGTATGAGATGATAATAATTTATAAAGCAACTTAAATATCGACAAGTATAGGAGAGATTAGAAATTTAAAAACCGTATCCTGCAACTGCTTCGTGCATTGCAAGGAATCTGAGCACTCTCCCAAAATAGATATCCACCTGGTGTGGACTTCAAAGTCGATTTTTGTAGCTACTGAGAAATCTCTTCACAGCAACAAGATCAAAAACCTTTGGTTCCGGCTGGTCTTCCACATTGCACCAGTGAAGGTCTTTGTCTTCCTCTTGAGAAGTAGTGTGTGATTGTTCAATCCACGCCCAGACATTCGCACATCCGGTGTAGTTCGTTCAACAAACACATTTTCTTCAATCACACCGCGAAGAAATGTACACTACACGTCCATTTTGTTGATTTTGAACTTCAGACGTTCTGCAGGTGCGTACATTTCATTGGAATCTTTCCTGAGGACCTGATCAAAAACCATAACAACCAAATTTTGGCACTTTCTTCATCTGGTCGAATTTTGCAACTTCATTCAACCACATTCTTTCACCAACATATTCTTCTTCTTTTTCTTTCCTCTCTCTCCATCAATGGCAACCACATTCTCCTAGATATAACAAGATTTCGGAGATTTTATGTCGCCAATCTTGTGCATGGACGCTCCACTATCAACAATCCTAAGACTATCAATAGTTCCTCCTGGAACATCCTGCACACTCATTCAGAGATTAGTTGGAGAGGGGGACCCAAGCCTTCACAGACTTGGGTCGTCCGTCATCATCGAGAATTGTAACATCCATTTCCCGATGATTCGGAATTGATGCAGCTCCCCCTGAAACAGTTACCGGTTTTGGTATCCAAATCTGTTTCTGTTTTTCATGTTTAACATTCGATTTAACAGATTTTGTTTGGATGACCTCCGATTTTAAAACTTTTTCAACTTCTTTTCTTTGTTTCTTTTTCTGTTTCTTTTCTCGTTGTTTAACAAAACGAGGGTCCTGTTTTGGTGAAACAGATCGTTTATGGTAATTATTACCATGGGGGGCATCAACTTTTGACTTTCCCTTGGTGAGATATGGACAATTCTTAATGATGTGTCCATACTCACAGCATTCAAAGCATGATCTCCGCTCAACAAACCTCGGAGTATCATAACTGCAATAGCTGGATGATGAACTTCGTGATCTTGAGGTACTTGGTCCTACATCACAACCGTTTGTTTGTTGTGTATAGTTGTTTTGATTGTTTCTTTTCAAAATTTTACTTTGTTTAACAGAATCCTTGTTGGATTTGTTTTTGAAAGTATCAATTTTATCAGTCCCTCTTGATTTCACGAAGTTTATTTTCCGATCCTTTTTCTTGTTTTCGCCCTGTTTGCCTTTTCTATTCTCTTGGGCGGCATGATTTTGTTCACGGGGATCATCAACCTTTGCTTTCAACTTATGAAGATATGGACAATTTCGAATTATATGTCCAATTGTACCACATTCAAAACAATATCTTCGTTCAACAATCCCCGAAGCATCATGTGATCGTCTTGCCGACGATGATGAACTTTGTGATCCCGAGGTACTAGGTTTTGAACAGTTTGGATCATTTCTTTTCAACACTGTTGCTTGTTTAACAAAATCTAAGTTAGATTTGTTCTCAAAAGTTTCGATTTTGTCCGTTCCCTTAGATTTCACAAAGTTCACATTCTTGTTTTTCTTTTGGGTCTGTTTCTTCTGACCCTGAGTCGGTGCTTTTCCTTTAGGTTTGGTATGATTTGGCTGCCTCTTCTCTGTTGGTAATTTCTGATTGCCATATTGTTTTCGAATTTCAGCCTTTGGAATAGGAGGACACTGTGTAACTGTAACACGTGATCCTGTCTTTCCCAAAAACTTACTTGTCGAATTTTGAAAGACTTCACTGATTAATGATTGATTAACATTCTTAATCGGAAAATCTTTGTCAGAGTAGATTTTATCATCACCAACAAGAGTGTACAGCAAGTTCACACCCTCCGACTCTTGTGCAGACGAGGACTCGATTGCAACAGTCTTAGCGGGTTTTGCAGGAGGATCACATAGAATGTAATTCTCGAGAGGTATGTCCCCATCTTTGACTACGGCATCAGACTTTGCTGGGACAGCATCATCAGATTCATCATCAGAAGAATCAGCATCTTCAGTAATGACTGGAGGATCCTGATTCAGTTCAGCAGAAGACACACATGTATCTGCTGACACATCTGAATCAGATGATACATCTTTCTTATATCCGAGTCCTGTTGCAAACTCCTTTACATCTAGAGGAACAGATGGTTCGAAGAACACTCTATCCTCCTCGTCAGGCAATGCATCATAATTATGTCTCACTGGTGGTGGACATTTCTTGTAGCCTATGCATGTGACATCCCGTTTTTCTTTCTGAACGTCAATGATGTGATCCAACACATAGCTAGAGCTCAAATAACTGTCTAGCTTAAGTTGGATCGCCTCACTTTCGGTTTTCACACAAGCCATCTCTTTTTGCATAGTCTCAAGGCGAGATATATACAAATTTATGTCAGTTTGTTTTCTGGAAACCATTTTTGTTAATTCGGTTTTATCTTTCTTCAAGTTCTCAATTACCGACTTAAACTCTTTTTCATGGTTCTCATAAAACATGTTGGCTTCAGTGCATTTTGAAAGATCCACGGTCAACTTCTGGTTGTGGATAAATGTCACATCATATTTCTCTTGCAAAGCTTCGTGTTTGCTTTGCAATTCACACCACTTGGCATTCAATGAAACATGTTTGTCTTGCAAGTCAAACAAACTAGCTTGTAAAGCATCATGTTTGCCTTGTAACTCAGACATGTTTGCTTCTAAGTCAGCACACTTAACTCTTAATCTAGCACAATTATCACAATCTACAGCAGTGGGTTTATCGACACATACCTGACTGGAATCACTCTCAGGTGTTGGCCTTTCTGCATCAGAATTAATAACCTCCCTTGATGATTTACATTCAGATCCATCCTCGCTTGAACTTGAAGTTGTATCACCCTCAATTGAAGTTGAAACATCTTCATCTGAACTTCTGTCATGTTCAGAACTGTCATCATTTCCCGAGGATTCACCATTGTTTGCATCTTTGACAATTTCAGCATACAACGCCGATTTTGTCTGACTACTGTTCTTTGGATCAAGAGATGATGGTTCTACAGTAGAACGATGGTGTTGTAAACCAACTGGGGGTAATGGATTTCCATACAAGTCTGTGGTTAGAGCTGGCTTTACAGGAACTTGTATTGGATTGCCAAACCAATCTGTTGTTATTTTTGGTTCACTTTGCTTTTGATTAGTAACCGATGCCCACATTTCTGCAGTAATTCGAGGTGGTGTGGGAGATTCGGCCCATGATGGAGATAAACTTGTACACGTGTATTTTCCACTATCTGGAGCCGGAGTTCCCCACCAACTTGGATTCATCTTTTATGAAAATGAATTCCTGGAAATCACACTCAAATCAACTAAAAAGTTATAAGTGAGCAGCTGAAGGATCCCTGATCGAAAGACACGAAAAACAGAAACTTGTTAAGTCTAAACAGACTATGCTCGAAGGATAAAGACTTGTTCGAAGGATCAACAATGTTCGAAAGATCACTGTTGAATTTCGAACAACAATTTCGAAAGATTCTCCAATCGAAGGATCCTTATCTTTCGAATATATATCCTTCGAAAAGATTCCCTGGATCGAAGGATAAGTCCCAGACTTCGAAGGATGTTCGAAGGATAACTATCTATCGAACTCCCTTTGATCGAAAGGTGGTCTTTCGACTTCGAAGGATATCCTTCGATCTCTTCTGACACAGCTGACACAGAGATGACAGGTTGGTGAAAAAGGTGATGGGTTGGTAGTCAACTTTCGGCAGAAAGGTATGGTCAGACCATACTTTTTGTACCAATCCCGATTTGACCAATAAAATATGCTTAAAATGGAAGGTCCTTTACCAGAAACCAGTCACCGGAATTATGACCGGAATTTGGCCGGAAATCACCAAATTTCTTAAAAACAAGTTTTAAGTTACCCAACCCGTTCTTTAACACACCCGGTTAGTTTAGAACACGTTTTTATGACAAGAAATGCAAGAAAATCACTAAAAACGGGTGCTAAACCAAGTGTCCAAACACTCCAAATTCTTGTACAAACCCGGTTTTAACAAGGAAAAGAGCCTTAGCTCTGATACCACTTGTAGGTCCCTCGGAGGATGAGGTCAAACCTTAACCTTGTTATGTGAAACACACTAGCAAGTGCGGAATCCAAGCTAGAGTGCAAACCGAGATGAAACAAGCACAAACACAAAACACACAATATTCACCGATTAACACCACTTGTATTAATGCGAATGAAAGGTTCGGTTACAAGCTCAATGTTTACAAATCTGTTTTGCAAACTCTCTAAGTGTGTGTGTGTGTTCTTGACAGAATACTCTCTCTATGTGTATGTCTATCTTTCTGTCTCTCTGTCACTTGTGACTTTCTGTCTGAGTGTCTAAAATGAAATGAACACACTGCATGGGTATATATACCCAGCACTGGTTGTATGGTCGAAGGATCAAACTGACCGATCGATAGATCATCTGTCGATCACAAAGCCATCGAAGGATCCACATATACTTCGAAGGATGGCATATCCTTCGAAGTCCATCTGTATCCATCGAGTGATATCTTTCGAGCTCATCGAAGGATATACACAATCCTTCGATGCCTTATCCTTCGACACAAAACATTATACAACCATAATCTAACTGTTTGTCCAAGTTAAACCAGGAGGATGGTTGACTTGGTCAAACTTACAAGACTAACAAAGACATCGTTTTACATCGTGACCGAATACAGACAAAGTACAGACACAAGTGCACCAACAAACTCTATGATAGTATATGACGGACTTAATATTAGACATACTATATAACATATAAATATAAACATAACCGAATTCTTGATGTTAATCGGATCATGATCATACGTCGCGAATAAAAGTTATATTATCTTAGTTCTTTATTCCTCGTTTGTGATTCTAATGGGCACGTTAGGACCCACGAAAACACTTTAAAACTTAGTGTCCAAACGAGTTTCTAGACGAGATATACTTTTGCATACATATACTTTTATACTTAATTTTGAATCCAAACATTCCATAAACTCCAAACACCCGAACACCTTCATTCTCCTATTCTCATCAACTCATCAATACATGGATAATCAGAAAGCTTTTGCAAACTTGTTAGTATACTCGACGCCCTTTTTACCGTTTTTACACTTTCGGGTGCAACATGTTTACTTATACAAAACACACTCAACATACATACTTTTACGCAATCATACAAACAATCCAATACATGCATGCTAATACGTTATACTTGATTCATTATTCTGGGGTAATTTTTTGTGATAAACGTGTCATTAACTTTGTACGAGCCTACCCTTAACATATATAGCGCTATAGGAGTAACGCACCGCCCGTGTTCGTGAGGTCATGTTAAGTCATTCATTCATACTTGTGTAATCTTTGGGTTGACTTATTTATTCGCATGCCAGTTTATACGTTAATCTTGATAACTGAGTTTGCTATGTGGATTGTTCAAACTCTTAATATTATATGCTAGTACTCAAAAATTGTATACTCGCCAATACTTTTTGTATTGAACTATACTTTAACACATGTTGCAGGATAATGATGATGATGCACGAAATTTAGTAGGATGCCTAGAACGCACCAAATTTAAAATTGTGTTTATTAGTTTAGCCATTCGATAATTGTTGTAATTTTTTCGTTTCAAACTTGTTGTATTTCAATTTCAAACAATGTACTTGTTATAGCAATGAAATGAAATTATTTATTAAATACTTGTCACATTTAGCGTTTTGAAGTCTTGGGCAATCTCATTTTCGTCTCACACCGATGTTTACGCCATCGTTGGGGTGTGACAGATTGGTATCAAAGCCATAACTATAGGGAATTAGGAAAAACTGCCATGCTTTTGACCTAGTCTATAGTTAAGCATCATACTCGACTATACTTGATTTATTTGCTAATTCTTGAAACATCTTTTATGTGTTCGTATTTGTTTTTCCTATTTCAAAACATATGCCTTTCCTAAGGCAACTTTACACGATTATGTGATAACATGAAAACACTCATATCATACAAACGAGACGACTTCACCAAAATAGGTGTGAAACCCACAATTTGGTGAACGACTCTCAATCCACTTTTTCGTTTTTGCACAAAATTCGCCGTCAAGTTAGGAGTGAAATCCTTACCTTGATGGAAAAAATTCCATTTCAAATCTAGTGGATACTCCGTCAACTTTCTTGACCCAATGAGTACTAACCACACTTAGGGTACAAGGTTGTCAAGTTAGGTGTGAAACCCGCACCTTATCAACTAGTCCCACTCCTCGATTTTTCAAAATCCCGCCAAGTCTTGAACTTTCGATTGATTAGGAACATGTAGTAACCGGAAGGGTGAATACCGTTAAGCAAAATTTCGGCGAGAGTATTCTACCTATTAGGCCGAAGCATGCTTCCCAAACTTAAAAAAACTTTCGACCACTTTGGTTTAGTAAAAGTTCCGTTTTGGAACAATCCAAGTTTTAATCAAACCTCCGTTTTACTAGTACCAATTTTACGCTTATCACGATCCAAACTCTTCTTTTCAAAATTCAAACTATTTTCCCAATGGTTACACACACATCATGCTAAATCTTTTCATATACCCATACGTTGTTTACATACATGATTCAAAACGTCACCAACAAGATTTACCCTACTCATAATCCCAAAACGGAGGCATCTCATCAAGATAGGAGTGATTACCTTACCTTGACGATTAGCTCCGCTCCTTCCCTTCTTAAAACGACCTCACCAACCGGCTAGCGGTGATTCCCTAACCTCGGTGATCGTTATCAACTCTTTTTTTTTTAAAGAAACTTTATCATGTCAACCACACTATCAAGTCTTATACTTAAACGTTTTATCATTTGTCAAATTTCTACTTATGCAAAAATCTTAAGCCTCATTGTTTTATCAAGCGTATTTCTTACAACTTATTTAACATAAATCATATGCCCAAAATTCATAATCATACCTTAAATGTTTTATCGCCCGATTTTCAAAATTTTATGAAATACTACCTATCAACCTAATCGGCCTAATGAATCTCTTGCCCATAAACTTCATACTCGACCTAAACTAAAACACGCTCACATTATATTATTATACTAAAGACATTTGTTCTCAATCGGGAACCAAACCAACTTTCTCTCACATGCTTATAAAATCTTATAGATGTTATAAGATCATTTTGCTAAAACTCTTTTCAAAATCAATAAGATCAGTTTGCTAAAACTCTTTTCAAAATCACTAAGCTCACTTTACTAAAATTCTTTTCAAAGACCAAAGTTTTCATGAAAAATTCTGAAATACAACTCTTCGTATTTTAATATGAAATACTTTAAATGAAATAAACTCACTGTTTTCAAAAAATCTTTTCAGATACCGCTAAATACACAATTACAATTCCAAACACGTGGGCAAGGAGACTTCATAGGAACCTATAATCTTCGACATACGTAAATTTTTTTTTACAAAAGTAGCATTTCCTCTTACAAAACACATCTCGCGTAACAAATAGATACTTTATATTCTCTCGACATTCACAAACTTGATTCTCCACTCCCGACAAACTCAACCTATTTTGATTTAATAAACCTAATGATTTACTCAAACAACTATACATGCATATTATCGTACACGTTTTAGTCAATACTTCACGACAATCTCACACATATCATTCGTTTATACATACTCAAAATTTCTTGATCATTTTATATGCTTAAATTCGTTGTGTTTCAATTTATACTATATACGCAATCGTCATCATTCATACTTATACTCATACTCATACTCATACATTCGCACCTATACGGAGCATAACCCGAGTGGTTCTCTTACGTTGGTCACATACATACTTAAACATAATCATGCTTACGTGCTTTTTATACGCTATCACACGCACACATTCTCACTTTTAATGTTACTGAATACCCTGACTCATACACTACTAATACAAATTATGAGGATCATGCAATGACCAATATAATCGCGGGTGCACACGGGATTATAGTGGTAGGCGCATGAAAACCATAGGGTGTTCTACTGTGTATGGTAAGACACGTAACGTAACATGACACCAAATAAAGAAACGGACGTAACATGGGTAGAACATGGTGGATACGCCGCTGGTACATCCTATATATAAGTGTTCTTACCATATTACCAAACTTTCGTAAAACATGCCATGAGAAATTCGATGTTTTCCCATACCCTATTTAAACGCAATTAAACAAACTTTAGTAACACACAAGCGCACTGCTAAACGCGCGATATCCGATTATCCATGACGAAACCTCACCCTCAACACTTCATATTCGCATTATATCACACTATATCTGATAATCATACCATTCCTACCCTTGTATTCATCTATCAAATCGTTCGATCACTCTCCTACCCTGATTATTTTCAACTATTCTTTCGACATTATATCCACAACTTATTTACAATAAATTGGTCTACACGTTCAGTCCCTAAAATACCTCTTTACTTTTAAAACTATCTTCCATTCTTTATTTATGCAGAAACATATTTAGTCGGCCCGTACCACCAAAACTTTTTCATAAATACCTAACCTTCTCGTTTCTCACTAATAACCACTTTTCTACAAACATGTGATTTTACTGATACTCCTTAATACCGATAAAACTTTCTTACAACCTACGATGCGGGCCGCACGTTTCATCGAAATGTATACTACTTCATACGAAAACTTTTCTTCTTAGGTAACTTCCTTTCAAAATATTTCTCCCATCGATTTATTCAAACTTGCTCAAACTCACTTGCCTATGCCCACACATGCACGTTTTTACTCACACTTATGATGGATGCCTCAAATCACCTTAGTCAAACGAACTACTTTTACAAACCTATCCTTTTTGTTCCTCAAATTTCGTACATTCTCCACACACTTCAAAGTTCAAAATCTCGATTTTAGTCAACCATCTTAGGCAAAAAGTTTTTTTTTCCAAAAGTCTTCCTCTTGAATAAATTTCAGGACGAAATTTCCTAAAGGAGGGGAGACTTTAACGCCTCGCTTTTTGAACCTTACTTAGTCAGAAAGTTGTTTTATGTTCACGGATTGGTCCCTTGTGCATCTCCAACTCTCACCTAATTTCATTTAAAACACTCTTAACTCCTAACCCTAATCTCCCACTATATAAACAAGCTTCCTAATACTAATTATCACTTTCCCAACTCATTTACACTCACAAAATGCTCCCAATTTAGCTGGAAATACTAGTTTTGGCAGATTATTCTAAGTGCCAAAGTGAGCACTTTTCTTCAACTTTCTTAAGCAAATCTTCTTCTACAAAGCTTGGAACACCTCTAGGAATATTTCCACAGGTTTACCATGGTAAACCAAGGTGGAACAACACCGTTTTGAGGTCCAAACTTTCTGTTCTGAAAGAATACTTGTTAAACTTTTATAAAACTATTTTTTTTGACCTTATCTTGTGCCTATTTTTTCTTGAACCTATCTAAGGTTATGAGACTTGTTAGGAGTAGATTCTTATGAGTTTAAGATGTGCAAACACCTCTAAACTTTATGTTTTAATAGGGTTTATGTCACACTGACGGGTGGTCCATTGGACAACCCTTTATGATGATTAAAACACAAGTTTATCCCTCATTTAATTGCGTAATTATCTTGAATTAGATAACTACTGTTGCTTATGTTTCAGGTGTGGTTCGGGAGCTTAAAGAGGAGAAAACGCAGCTTTGGAAGGATTAGAGATGAACGGGTCGGTTGCGGAATAAAAGATGAAACAAAAACAAAATTCAGGCTACCACCGTAAGTTACGGTACCACCATAATTTACGGTTGACCTGAATTCTGCCTGATCCTTCCGTAACTCAGACTAGATCCACCGTAACAAAACATGGTCCACCGTAACTTACAGTGGCACCGTAAGTTACGATGGAGGCTGCGAGGAAATGTGTAACTGCCTCATTTATTCAGTTTTATGGTGTCTTTTCACCTATTCTCATCATTGAACGTTGGGGAAGCATCCTAGGGGCGAATTTGGCTATTCTTGCTTGGTTCTAAACAATTTCTAACATTCGGTTTTTGATTTCGATTCGTATGAACATTGAACTTATTGTTATGATGATTCACCAAGCTATGTGTGGCTAAAACTTATGGTGATCATCCTGAATTGAAGGTTTGTCTATGACTTTTGTGCTTGGATTCGTATTTCTAGAGTAATAGACTTGCAATGTTTGTTTGTTTATTATGGTGTGTGAATGTTTGTTTGTAAATTGATGATTAATGTTATGATCATATTCTAAACCGTACGTTCTTGGTGTCGTTGACAATCGAGATATCACGGGAGGGATTAGGCTTAGATATTAATCAATTGGTTATCGGGTAACAAGCTCGCATTGTCATAATCCGAGTACTTAGTTCCCTTTTATCACAACAAACAATTATACACGAATCATGTCTATATGATTCTTTCTAGTGAATTTAAACACAATTGTCAAAAGCAAATTGGAAATTTAGGGTGGTCACTTGTTCCTAATCTGTTTACAACTAAATCTTTGATTTGCAATTTAAGTAGTTAGTAGTAGTTCATAAAACCAAAGCAAACAACTTTCGAATTTTAATTTCTGCATTTTAGTATAATTTTAGTTTACGTACAAAGCTATAAAATTCACACATTTTCCATATACTCCCTGAGTTCGATACCCACTTACTGCTAGCTATTAGTTGTATTTGGATAAAATTTGCGTGTACCTACGACAGCACGTCAAATTTTGGCGCCGTTTCCGGGGAGTAGTGCGCAACGTGTGTTAGTTTAATAGTTTTGTTTTGTTATTTTCGGGTTTACGCTGGTTATGTTTAGTGTGCAGGTACTTTAGGTGTATGCATACTAGGGGCTCTCACAGGTCATCACCGCTATCATTTGATCCGGAAATTGAAAGAACGCTAAGGCAAAACAGAGTTTTAGTATGAGAAAACAAGATCATTGGTTCACCCACTTCACCCATCACACCGAGAAACATCATGGCTGATTCACAAATTCCACCTACAACGGGTCAAACGACCTCATCCTTTATACCTACTTCCACCCAACCATCACCAAACACCACTTTACCTAATACCACTGTCGAATTCACACCAACCAATGTTACTCAACCGATCACTACCCAAGTCGAACCCGCCATTACCTTTAACCGTTCTACCACAATCCCACCATTATCCCACTTCTTTCCCCCAACTACAGGTCAATCATCATCTAACTTCACAATTGCACCAAATTCAACTATTGTGCATGCTATGCCCTCTTTTAGACCACAACACCAATCGGGTTTTCAGTACTCGACTCTCCTATTTGGGCAATCTTCCGGAATTCAAGGAGATGGGTATGATGAAGGATATGAGGAGTTTGAAGGTTTTGATGAAGACGGGTATGCTTATGGGGGTGATGGAAATCAAGGAGAATTCGGATACATGCAAGGTTAAATGCAAGTAATGCCAAGTGTTGGTGGAGTACAACAACAACAACAACTCATACCACAACACATTCGGCCAAGACCACAAGGGCCACAAATGCAACTCCCTACACCATTGCAACAAGTTCGACCGCAACACGTGCAACCACAATTCCAAAGACCACTTCAACGCCCACCAATGCCATAACAACAGTTTCAACAACCAATTGCACCACAAGGGCATGTACAAAGGCCAATGGGTCCTATTCCTCCAAGGGGTAGGTTCGGTGTACCAAGGAGGCATCTTAGAGAAAATGTGAGGGGCATTGAAGCACATTTTCGGCCGGTCATCACTCATAATCCTTCACCGGTAGTCATTCCTCACAACGTTCAAGGGAGGACATTTGAAGTGAGAACTAATTATTGCAAAGCTTGCTAAAATATAAAGGTTTAGCAACGGAGGAGCCATACTTTCATTTGGAGGCTTATGACTCGATTTGCAATACTCTTGGGAGTCAAGGATTCTCAGCCGATGATATTAAATTGGTACTATTCCAATTTTCTTTGGAAGACAAGGTGAAAAAGTGGTTCTACACATTACCTTCAGCATCTATATATACATGGGGGGAAATGCAACAAAGCTTCTTGGATGAGTTTTACACCGCCCAAAAGACCAACGATGCGAGAAAGGGCTTGAGAAGTTTTCAACAACAACATGGTGAAATGTTTCATGAGGCTTTTGAGCGTTTCAATATGATGATCAAAAATTGCCCTCACCATGGAATTGAATTATGGGAATTAATGAATGCTTTTCACGAGGGGTTGAGTGCTGAAGATGCTCGTGATTTAATGTCTATCACCGGTGGGACTTTTGGTACAAACTACGAGAATGATGATTGGGAGTTTTTGGAAAGCATGGCAACTACATCAAAAAGAAAAGCTCAAGCATCGAGGAGAGCACGACCGGCCATTGCCCGACCTCAAGTGCACGCAATAGATGACGGTAATGTTCAAACCACTAACCAAATTTATGATGTTTATGCATTGTGTAATGAAATAGGTCATGCGGCTGAAAATTGCCAAGGGATGGTGGAAGGGCAATATGAAGAAGTTCATGCCGTTCAAGGTCAAGGAGCGGGTGGTAGAAATTATAACAACATGAATTCTAATACTTACCACCCCGGGTTGAGGAACCACCCAAATTTTCGGTATGGCAACCCTTCAAATCAAGCTAACCCGAACTTTCAAGGTAGTCAAGGTAATTTTGGTTCGCGTCCACCTTATAACAATCAAAGTGGGTATAGAGGTGGAAACAACCAAGGCTATCAAAGGCAATACCAAACGGGTCAAGAACAAGGGGGGTCATCAGGTGGAAATGAAATGATGGAGATGTTGAAGAGTATGCAAGCAGAAATGCAAAAGAGAAATCAACTTGATGAAGTCCGTATGCAAAAAGATGAAGTTCGTGACAAGACCATCCAATCACTAACAACCCAAATGGGTCAATTGGCAACCGATGTGGCGGAGTTGAAGACGGCCAAAGGTCAACTTCCTAGCGACACCAAGGTAAATCCTTCACATGGTTCGTCACGAGGTAATGTTAATATTAATCATGTTAGTGTTTTGAGGAGTGGTAAAGAGTTTAAAGCCAATTTGTCACCCGAATTGGTTGAGGGGGTAGTTGAGGATGTCACGGGTGTTGAAAGTGATGATGAAGTTTCACCGAAAAAATCAAAAGAATTAAATGTTAACAAATCAGGTTTAGGTGAAAATGGAAAAAAATAAAAAAGTTGAGGGTGAAACGAGTCAAGTCCCGTTTCCATCGGCTTTACTTGACCCGGGAAAGAAAAACTTTATTGCATCGCGAGGTCCCCAAAAGGAAGAAATGTGGGACATGTTTAAACAGGTGAAAATAAATCTTCCACTCCTCGATGCAATAAAGCAAGTACCCGCTTATGCAAAATTTTTAAAAGAGTTATGTACACAAAAAAGGCAAAACAAGAAGAAAGTGCCTAAGCGGGTGGACTTAACCGGGCAAGTGAGTGCAGTTTTGAATGGGGAGCTTCCTCCTAAGCTCCAAGATCCGGGTACGCCATTAATTAACATTCAAGTAGGTAATTTTCAAATGGCAAAAGCGCTACTAGATCTTGGAGCCGGAGTTAGTATTCTACCGGGGGGTTTATATGATAAATATGATTTTGGTCCGTTAGCTAGGGTAGAGACAACGGTTGTTTTAGCCGATTTGTCTCATAAGTTACCCCGGGGGATGGTTCAAAATGTAATTGTTAAAATTGATGAGTTCTATTACCCGGTTGACTTTTTAGTCTTGGACTACTCATCGGCAGACCCAAAACAACAACAAAATGTAATCTTGGGTCGGCCATTTTTGAGCACCGCATATGCTGTCATCGATTGTAGATTTGGTACAGTGGATATGACTTTTGGAAATAGAAAAATGCGTTTGAATGTTTTTACTAACAATTCTAATGCTAATGGTGTTGATGAGTGTTTCATGGCAGATATAGTTGAAGGATGTAACCCGCATGAGTATGAGGAAGATGGTATGGATATGTGTTTGTGTAATTTTTCTGAATAGGTACATGCTTATGCGCTACGGGTTGAAGAGGAGAAACCAGATGCCATGGCTTTAAAAGAAGGTCGGCCGCCATGGACCCATCAATTTGAAAACTTACTGGCGGAAATAGATTCGGGAACTAAACCGTCATTGGAGGAGCCGCCAAAGTTGGAACTTAAAGACTTGCCGAGCCACTTGAAGTATGTGTTTTTAGGGGATAATGACACTTTACCGGTCATTATTGCCTCTAATTTGGAGTTGGCACAAGAGCAAGCATTGTTGGAAGTCTTGAAAGAAAACAAGGGAGCTATCGGATGGACAATTGCCGATCTCAAAGGAATTAGTCCATCAATCGTCATGCACAAAATCATTACCACCGAAGATGCCAAACCGACATGAGAAGCTCAAAGGCGACTGAATCCGAACCTAAGGGAGGTAGTTAAAAAAGAGGTAATCAAATGGTTGGATGCGGGAATTATCTATCCGATTTCGGATAGTGCTTCGGTGAGTCACACTCAAGTTGTGCCTAAGAAGGCCGTCATTCAAGTAGTCAAAGATGAAAGTGGTGAACAAATTGCCGCCCGACTAGTTACCGGGTGGCGTGTATGTATTAACTACCGAAAATTGAATGCCGCCACTTCTAAGGATCATTTCCCGCTACCTTTCATTGACCAAATCATTGAAAAATTGTCGGGTCAAAAATATTACTGTTTTTTGGACGGGTATTCGGGTTACAATCAAATCGCAATACACCCGGATGACCAACACAAGACCACCTTCACTTGTCCATATGGTACATTCGCCTTTCGGCGAATGCCCTTTGGCTTGTGTAATGCTCCGGCTACTTTCCAACGATGTATGATGAGTATCTTCTCGGACATGGTTGGAGAGTCGCTTGAAGTGTTTATGGATGATTTTTCAATCTTTGGCACTAGTTTTGAATCTTGTCTCAACGAATTACAAAAAGTTTTAAAAAGATGCGTTGAGAAAAACTTAGTGCTAAGTTGGGAGAAAAGTCACTTCATGGTGCAAGAGGGCATTGTGTTGGGTCATGTAATTTCTGAAAGGGGAATGGAGGTGGATAAGGCAAAAATAAGGGTAATATCATCTTTGCCACCTCCGAAAAATGTTAAGGGTGTAAGGTCATTTTTTGGGGCACGCCGGGTTTTATAGATGGTTCATAAAAGGTTTTAGTGTTATCACCAAACCCTTATGCAACTTGTTATTAAAAGATGTCCCATTTGATTTTACTAACGAGTGTATGCAAGCTTTCACTGTTTTGAAGGAACACTTGGTCAAAGCTCCTATTTTGCAACCACCGAATTGGTCAAAGCCGTTCGAGATAATGTGTGACGCAAGCGACACTACTATTGGTGCAGTTTTGGGTCAACGGGTTGATAGAAAGCCGGTGGTGATTTACTATGCAAGCAAAACTTTATCCGAAGCACAACTCAATTACACCACAACTGAAAAGGATTTATTGGCGGTGGTGTATGCTTTGGATAAGTTTCGTGCTTATATTTGGGGGAGTAAAGTGGTGGTTTATTCAGATCATAGTGCGGTCCGATATTTGATGGAGAAAAAGGACGCGAAGCCTCGTTTTATTCGGTGGGTATTATTGTTACAAGAGTTCGATTTAGAAATCCGAGACAAAAAGGGAAGTGAGAATGTAGTGGCGGATCACTTGTCTCGGATTCCTGTGGAAGGGATCGATGATGTTAGTCAAATCAATGAAAGTTTTCCCGACGAGCAACTCTTAGCCGTTTCCACCGTTGTTGCACCGTGGTATGCCCACTATGTCAACTACTTAGCCACGGGTGCCATCCCAAGTCATTGGACCAAGAAGCGTCGACAACAATTTATGGTTCAAGTGAAGCAATATATTTGGGATGAACCGGATCTTTTCAAGATTGGACCGGATCAAGTTATACGAAGGTGTGTGCCCGAGACAGAAGTGTTGGAAATTTTGACCCATGCTCATTCGTCCGCATGTGGAGGTCATTTTAGTGGGCACAAAACAGGATATCGGGTTCTCTCATGTGGGTTCTATTGGCCCACAATTTTCAAGGATGCATGCGAATTCGCTAGAAATTGTGTAAACTGCCAAAAGATGGGAAGTATATCGAAGAGGGATGAGATGCCATTACAACCAATCTTGGTTGTAGAGATATTTGATGTATGGGGTATAGACTTTATGGGTCCCTTCCCGAATTCGAATGGCTTTCTATACATTTTGGTAGTGGTGGATTACGTCTCGAAGTGGATTGAAGCCATTGCAACACGAACAAACGACCATTCGGTTGTTTGTAAATTTGTTCAATCCAACATTTTCTCTCGTTTTGGCATCCCGCGTGTTATTATAAGTGATGGTGGTTCGCATTTCAAGAACTTCAACTTCGGGAAATTATTGAAGAGGTATAGCGTGAATCACCGGATTGCCACACCTTACCATCCGCAAACGAGTGGACAAGTCGAAGTGTCCAACCGTCAAATCAAGGAAATTCTCTTGAAGACGGTAAGAACGGATAGGAAGGATTGGTCGAGCAAATTGGATGATGCATTGTGGGCATACCGAACGGCCTACAAGACTCCTATTGGCACAACGCCTTACCGGATGGTGTATGGAAAGCGTTATCACTTGCCAATGGAGCTAGCACATCGGGCACATTGGGCAATTAAGACGGTAAACGCGGATTATGACGAGGCGGGAAAGTTGAGAAAGCTACAATTAAGCGAGATAGAAGAGATTCGAGATGAGGCATATGAATGTGCATCGGCTTAGAAAGACAAGCTCAAGAAAGTACACGATGCTAAATTGAGGAAGAAAACGTTCGAAGTGGGTCAAAAGGTCTGGTTGTACAACTCAAGACTCAAGATGTTTGCGGGCAAGCTTAAAAGTAAATGGATGGGCCCGTATGTCGTTCGGAGAGTTGGAAGATTTGGTGATGTAGACATCCAAGACGAGCAAACATTAAAACAACAAACCAATGGTCACCGGTTGAAACCGTACTTGGAGGGGAACGACATAAACACTTTGGAACTTGATAAGGTGGGCTACATCTTACGCCCGATCGATGAGGAACAACAATGAGAGGCCCAGGTTTGGTAGTGTAAATAGTAGCATTTCGTTTTATTTTGTTTTGTATAGTTTGTGCAATTACCGTATTTCCTTGAAGTCCGTGTTTGAAACAAGTGTGGGGATATTCGTGTCACGAATTGCTCTAACATTGTGTTGAGGACAACACAGAACTTTCGAGGGGGTAGGGTGATTTTTATATGTTTTTTTAAAAAAAAATTAAAACACGAAAAAAATCGAAAAATGAGAAAAATATGAAAAAATATACTTAAAATAGCATTTTTCAGCAATTCCGAATCGCCCAGATGCCACCGTAATTTACGGTATTACCGTAATTTATGGTGGAGGTGAAAAACATATGGGCTTTACGGCAGAAACTTCCTGAGTTACGGTAGAAACAAGTTGCCAGATTCCACCGTAATTTACGGTCCCACCGTAATTTACGGTCCCACCGTAATTTACGGTGGACCTGGCGAGTCAACGCATCTGTTCGGGGTCGAGTATATACATAAAAAAAATCAGATCACGTGAATAACCCCAGCCACTCGATTTCATTCCACTTTACCATCTGTCTATTATCATCCATCACTTTCTCAAGTCCCCACAAAATCCACAAGAACTTCATAGCCTTCTTTAACCTCCAATCACCCATATCTCTTTCAATTCTCAACCAAATCAAGTGAAATAGGAGTCAATCTTGGCTATTTTTTCACACACTTTCTGATTTTGAGAAGAGATTGGTGAAAAAACGAAGTTTTCGGGTCCGAATTCCAAACCCTAGTCCGAAAATTTTTGGGGGTTTTTGGAGTTTTTGTTTCACAAGCATTCTTGTATCTTCAAACAAAGGTATGGAAGTTTATTTGTTGTATTTTGATGATGCATTGTGAAGATTGAGGTTATTTTTGATATTTGTTCATACCCACTTGCTTGTTCATAGTTTTGACTTGTTACTTGTTACTTGAACATGATTATGGTTTGTAGATGTAGGAATATTAGAAAAGTAGTGAACTTTTGGGAATCTCTACATTGTAGAGACACCATGCCCAAATTTAAAAAAAAAAGATTTATAAAAGTTTTGGTTCACTAACATCTACAACCATAGTAACAAGCAAGTGTGGGGATATTTTGGAGAAAAGAGTCTAATTTTGTTTCGTTTGGTTGTGTTGTTTGCTCTAATGTGTGTAGGAAAATGGTTAAGACGAAAGAAAAAGCGGGATCTAGTTCGTCTTCATCATCAAAGGGAAAGGGTAAACAGCCGGAACAACAACCGAAAAAGAGACAATATTTGGGCCGAGTGGATGAAAGTGAAAGTGGGAGTGAGGAAGAAATGGAGTTGGACCCGGCTGAAAAGCCAAAATGGGATTCAGGTCCTTTGGATGAACAGCCGGAGCATTGGCAACCAACGTTATATCATGACCGTATGAATAAATTGAAGAATAAGGCAGCGGCCTTTATATGTGAGAGGGAAGTTCGGGAAGTTGAATTTCAACAGTTCGGTGTGTTTAACAAGTTTCGCGCTCTAGGTTGGGAGTCGGCACTTAAATGTTTTGACAAAGATAAAAGCAACTTGTTTATCACCGAAATTCAAGAATGGATGGCAACTCTCAAGGTTAACACATATGAAAAGCCATCGCAAATGAAGTTGATTGGTGAAGTGCACGGGTTTCCAGTGGAGATGTCCTTTGATACGTTGAAGAAGCTCGAGAAATACGATAGCCTTCCAGCCCGTGATTATATGATTCCCACCCTTGATGACCTTTTGGTGAAGGCGGAGAAGCACCCCCGTTGGAACGACATGTTGGCAACGCTATTTTTACCCGGTACTTATCATGGAGTTTTGTATCGGAAGAATTTAAAAATCGAAGCGAAATTATTGTTGGCAATTTGTTTATTAAATGTTATACCGCAAAGGGGGGACAAAGAGCAAGTGAGGTTTCCTTAAGTACCAGTCCTCTATTCATTACTTACTGGGGGCCCGCGTTTCCCAATCTGTTATCTAATCATGAACCACCTGTGGATCTGCCAAAACAAATATGGAAGGGATATAGTTCCATATTGCCGAATCATCACGGGGTTAATGAAGCAGCAAAAGGCACTTACGTCAGAAGATAGAGGAGCAACAAAAAGACATCAGCCTTTTACTCTAGACAAGATGGGGATTGGTTGGAATTATACGCAGTCGGAGCGGTACCATAAGCTTAAGTCGGAGGGGCAGAGATGGAGAGCTTTAAAGGCGGGGTGCGAGAGATTTGTTACCGGGTGAAGAAGATGAACCCGAGAGTGATGCAGAAATCCCAAGTGGTTACGATGATTATGTGGATGCACCGCAAGGTGGTGTGAATTTGAATTTGGGGCAAGGGGGCCCGGGTGGAGGTTATGGTGGCGCTTTCTACGACTATACGGAGCGATCTTATGTGCCCGGGTGGGCTTATGAAGGTACCATGCAAGAGGTGATAGCAAACCAACGTCCTCCGGCTTCCGTTTTTGAAACTTGGTTGGGTCCGGAGCGGACATTATATGATCAAAATACCATGATGAGTGCAAGCATAGAGCGGTCCTTGAAACAAAGCTTTGATCGTAGTGAGGTGTGGAATCGCACCTTTGCGTATTCCCAAGAGGTGGAAATGAATAATCGGTATCACGATGGTTAAGAGAGAATGATGCATGCAGATTGGCATGCCGGGCGGCCAGTGGTTGTGGATCCACAACATGTGGATTATGCCTCTCTACCACCTTATGATGGTAGTGTGTCGTATCCGTCTCCACAGCTTCACCACTCACAATGGATCGACCCAAGGCAACAAGAAGGAGCTCAACAACAAGGAGGGAGTAGTAGCGGCTCATTTGCGTTTTGAGAATGGAACGACGTGATGTCTTCCATTTTTGGACCTTCGGGACCGCGCTATTATTAGTCAGGTTGTGTTCCTCCTTTGTATATTTTGTGCATATTTGTTAGTGTCACGTCCCCCGACCCGGTTTGACCCGTTTCAGGAGCCGTGGGACAGAAATCCCATGATATTTATTTATGTGATTTTAGCAGCGGAATTCTTTAACATCAGGATCGTTATAAAGCTAAAAACTTTTCCCGATTATTTTATTTCACAATTCGGGCTAAAACCCCGATAATTTACAATAATAAGATTTTTCTGATAAATCTTTATTTCAAAACATATTTCTTTATTTTATACTGAGCCACTATCTTAAGCTTGAAATGCTCCCCGACACTTTTCCTGAATTACAGTAGATCACCTGAAACATGTTTGAAAAAGGTTTTTGTCAGCGGGGAAATACTGAGTGAATCATTCATTTTACTAAAACGACACGATTGTTTATAATTCACAGTGTTAAGATCTTTTACACATGTTTCTGATATCAACCAACTACCCACAGTATTTGTCACTCGACCGGATCTGTGACAGTGGTCATATCACCATTGGCTGCCCCAATGAATGACGTATCACTAAATTTTAGGTTCGCCCACCTAAAGTGATAAAAACAGTAGTAATGTGCACAATACCCCACATACTGGCTGTAATTTGGTGATTACATAAACTTAATCACTGTAAGTTATAATTCTGAAAATAATTTGGAGTATTGTAAAACAATTGATAAAAAGAGAATGACTCACATTGCAGATTTAACACGAACAGAATATGATTTAGCTTGGTTAACCTAATTTCAATAATAATGCACACAAAACTGGGTTAGTGATCAATACAGCAGTCACGATAACTCACGAAATCAAATTCTCACAATGAACGACAAAGTGCAATACTTAAACATTCATCGATTTAACGACGAATGACAAAGTATAACCCAATGTGGGTGGCACTTAAACATTCTTTGGATATATTGATCTCGGAAAATGAATCGTAATAGCGATCGAGTAATTACCCTGTTTTGCGGCAGCGATTCGAGTGCAGTGTGTGTTTATTTGTAGTAATTTGGTGCTAATTCGACGTACAGACAACAACTTTGCGTCGTTTCGACTTCTAATTTCAAGTCCCAAGGTCGGCTATTTATAGCCAGAAAATAGCCTCGCTTACGGACCGTAAGCCGTAACCCTTACGGTCCATAAGGGTGCGGTCTAATTTGTAGAATATCCTAGTCAGTGGTATAGGCTTGATGAATCAACTAAAATCGAATTTCAGTATGTACAACGCAATTTTGTTGATAATTATCAACTAGGGTTTATCCCCCCTGAGTTTTAGGGGCCCTGATCCTGATTCTGATTGTTCCGAAAATTTTAGGGTTAGTGCGGAATTAGTTGGATGTCTCAATTAGGGTTTCCTTATTGACTAATTATCATTCTAATTATAAATTTTAATAAGAGTTGTTACATCCTCCCCACCTTAAGAAAAATCTCGTCCTCGAGATTTATTGAAATAGATGAGGATATTTCCGCTTCATTTCTGACTCCAGTTCCCAAGTATATTCTGGTCCTCTCTTTGAATTCCATTTGACTTTCATCAGTACTAGTCGCTTGTGTTTGAGAAACTTGATTTTCTTATCTTCTATTTGTAAGGGTTTCTCTATGAATTTTAGCTTTTCATTTACCTCCACATCTTGAAGAGGTAATACCAGGGATTCGTCTGATAGACATTTCTTAAGATTGGATACATGAAATACATCATGTACTCCAGCTAGTTCTTCTGGTAGTTGTAAGCGATAAGCAACTGGTCCGATTCGTTGAATCACTGGGAATGGTCCAACATATCTTGGACTCAGTTTTCCTTTCTTACTGAATCGTACGACTCCTTTCCAAGGAGAAACTTTTAAAAGTACTTTATCTCCTATCTGGAATTCTAGTGGCTTGCGGCGATTGTCTGCATAGCTCTTCTGGCGATCTCGAGCCGTCTTTTGTCTTTCCTTGATTTGTGTTATCTTGTCAGTGGTTTCTTGCACGATTTCTGGACCTGATAATTGACTTTCTCCTATTTCTGCCCAACATACTGGAGTTCTGCACTTGCGTCCATACAGTGCTTCGAATGGAGCGGCATCAATGCTTGAGTGATAACTATTATTATAGGAGAATTCGATTAATGGTAAATGGTTATCCCAATTACCACCAAAGTCAATTACACATGCTCGGAGCATGTCTTCTAGAGTTTGGATCGTCCTTTCACTTTGTCCGTCTGTTTGCGGATGATATGCAGTACTTAAATTGAGTCGGGTTCCCATTGATTCTTGGAAACTTGTCCAGAAACGGGAAGTGAAACGACTATCTCTATCCGATACAATGGAGAGTGGAACTCCATGTAAGGATACTATTTCATCTACGTACAACTTGGCTAACCTTTCCATATTAAAGGTTTCCTTTATTGGTAGAAAATGAGCGGATTTGGTTAATCGGTCTACGATCACCCAAATGGCATCATTACCTTTTCTGGTTTTGGGTAACTTAGTAACAAAGTCCATTGTTATGAGTTCCCATTTCCATACAGGCATTTCTAACTGTTGTAATAGTCCTGAAGGTTTCTGATGTTCGGCTTTAACTTGTGAACAAGTTAGACACTTAGATACGTATTCGGCTGTATCCTTCTTCATTCCTATCCACCAGAAATTCTTTCTTAAATCTTGGTACATCTTATTGTTTCCTGGATGTACAGTATACCTAGATTTATGAGCTTCATCTAAAATCTTTGACCTTAAATTTCCCTGTTTAGGTACCCAAATTCTGCTTTTGTGGAATTTCCAAATTCCATCATTTCCTTGTTCCAATTCTTTTAGGTAACCTTTCATTCCTTCGGCATCGTCCTTGATTGCCGTTTCATGAATTTCTTTCAATTGTTCCATTAGATCTACTTGTAGATTTATCCTAAGAGCACGGACTCGCCTTTGCTTCTCATGATACTTACGACTTAAGGCGTCTGCGACTACGTTTGCCTTTCCTTCGTGATATTGAATATCACAGTCGTAATCACTCAGGATTTCCATCCATCTTCTTTGCCTCATGTTTAACTCTTTTTGTCCAAATATATACCTTAAACTCTTATGATCTGTATAAACAGTAAACTTACTTCCATACAGATAATGTCTCCATATCTTAAGGGCAAAAACTATAGCTCCTAATTCTAAATCATGAGTCGTATAGTTTTCTTCGTGCTTTTTCAATTGTCTGGAAGCATACGCAATTACCTTCTTGCGTTGCATCAACACACCTCCATATCCTAATTTTGAAGCATCACAATATACTTCAAAATCTTCTGTTCCTTCTGGTAAGGCTAAGATTGGAGCATTGGTTAATTTCTGCTTTAAGATTCTGAAGGCCCCTTCTTGTTTAGGTCCCCACTCAAACTTAGTGGCTTTACAGGTTAGCTTAGTTAATGGTATAGCTATCTTGGAAAAATCCTTAATAAACCGTCTATAATATCCAGCTAATCCTATAAAACTTCTAATTTCCATTGCAGTTTGCGGAACCTTCCAATTGGTAATTGCTTCTATCTTAGCAGGATCTACGTGAATACCTTCGTGATTCACCATGTGTCCTAAAAATTGCACTTCTTGTAACCAAAATTCACACTTCGAGAATTTAGCGTACAACTTTTCTTTTCTTAACAAAGTTAAGAGTGCATGCAAGTGCTGACAATGTTCGACCAGACTTTTTGAATAAATAAGTATATCATCTATGAACACAATTACAGATTTATCCAAATATGGTTTACAGATTCTGTTCATCATGTCCATAAATGCTGCAGGTGCATTAGTTAATCCAAAGGGCATGACTGTAAACTCATAATGTCCATACCTAGTTCTAAAAGCAGTTTTAGGTATGTCTTCTTCTTGAACCTTCAATTGATGATATCCGGAGCGCAAGTCTATCTTAGAAAAATATTTAGCGCCTTGTAATTGATCGAAAAGATCATCAATCCTAGGTAATGGGTATCGATTCTTAATTGTAACCTTATTCAGCTCTCTATAATCGATACACATTCTCATCGATCCATCTTTCTTTTTCACAAACAACACTGGTGCACCCCAAGGGGATGAACTAGGTTGTATAAATCCTTTGCTTAGTAATTCATCTAATTTCTTTTTCAATTCTACCATTTCGGTAGGAGCTAATCGATAGGGTGCCTTGGCTATCGGTGTAGTTCCTGGAATTAGATGAATCCTAAATTCTACCTCCCTATCTGGTGGTAACCCAAGTAAATCTTCCGGAAATACATCTGGGTATTCTGAGACTACAGGAATTTCCTTAAGTTCTTTTCCTTTAGTACAAATGATTACTGAAATCATATATACTATTCCTTGTTTCCGTTCATAATTAGCAACTTCCATTACTGATATGAACTTCAGTGGCTTTCGAGGTTTATCTCCTGTAATCATGATTACTTTCCCAGTAGGTGATTGAATTTCTATAGAGTTTCTATCACAAATGATTTGAGCATGGTTGGCTATTAACCAATCCATTCCTAACACAACATCAAACTCAGCTAATTTCATAGGCAATAGGTTTGCAACAAATTTATGATTTGAGAGTTCTATTTCTACTTTTTGCAAAACCTGATTGATTTTTACTGAATTCCCATCTGCAGTTTCGACTGTAAAAATCTGCCTAACGGTAGTTAAGGGTAACTTAAGAGCTTGACAGAATGAAGTATTTATAAAACTTTGGTTTGCACCAGAGTCAAATAATACTTTTGCATAAACGTTGTGAACTAGAAACTTACCGGCGATGACATCCGGAATGAGCTCTGCTTCTTGAGTGGTTAGCTAGAATGCTCTGGCATTCTTCTTAGTAGCTCCTTCGGTCGCTTTGGGTTTGTTGTCTACTGGGTTGGCTAACTTAGGACATTCTGTTTTGAAATGTCCGGCTTCTCCACAATTGTAACAAATTATGGATTTCTTCCTGCAGTTTTCTTCACGATGTCCTATCGTTTTGCAAAAATTGCAAAGTTTGTTACATTTTCCAAAATGATTCTTTTTGCAAATTTTGCAGAATGGCAAAGTTGAGGATTGCCCTGTTCCTCTTTTCTTGAATTTCCTACTATTACCCAACCTAAATCCTTGGGTAATTTTCTGAGCTAATTCCTTCTTCCTATCTTCATCCTTTGTGCGTATCAGTTCATCGGTTAGGGTGTTAGCTAATTCTACTGCATCATCAATAGTGCGAGGTCTCGCAGCCTTAACGATATTGCGAATTTCGCTAATTAATCCCCAAATATAGCGAGAAATGAGTACCGGTTCCGGCGAAGCCAGGTTAGGTACCACTCTAGCATATTCGAAGAATGTCGAAGTATAACCACGACAATCCACACCTAACATCCGATGAGTTAGGAACTTATTTGCCATTTGTTCTTTTTCATACTCAGGATAGAATTTTCTTTCTACGAGATTCTTAAATTCTTCCCAAGTCATAGCATAAGCCCTATCTCTTCCTTTAGCTTGTAACACAGTGTTCCACCATTCGAGTGCTCCTTCTTTAAACAGATTTGATGCGTACATGACCTGAGCATCTTTGGCACACTTACTTATTGCAATTACTGCTTCGGTTTTCTCTAACCAACGCAGTGATGTAGTTGCCCCTTCATTGCCTGCAAATTCAGTGGGTTTACAAGCAAGGAATTCTTTGAAAGTGCAACCAGGTGTTGCAGCCTTCCGTTTCTTAAGGAGCGGCGTGTGCTGGGATTCATTATCATGATTAACATGATTATGGCCACCGTTTATACTATTACTGAAGTTATCTTCAGTAGTACGTTTACTAGGAATGATATGTTGCGGTTCGATTGGACTTTTTACAGCAGCAACAAATGCTGGAATAGCATTGGCTATCCCTTGAGCAACAATATTTTCAATATCTTGTCTAGTCATATATTGATCCCCTGGATGTTGCTCCGACTGATTAACCTCATTTACTGGTTCATTACCACTATTTGCCATCTGATAATATATAATAATTTTTATTAGTATTTGATAAATAGTAATCATACATAAACAATCAGACAATTTATAATACACGTATAGTCAAAATTATCGATTTCTCGATTCCATTTCATATTCGTTATAGTATGCATCACTACACACAGATATTTTACAAAGTTTTATTCGGAGTTATGTTACAGACTGATTTCACTATTTACTATACTATTACACAACTATAGTTTTATCATCCTCCTATCCCTCACCATTTGTTGTTCTAAAAACGCATTTCCCTTTCATCATATTTCCAGGCAATCTGTCCCCCTATCTCCCTGATTCTATTCCCTGCATCCATCAACTCTTCACCGAAATGGCGAAGTTCAGCCATATTCTCAGTGCTCATTGGTGGATTAGGTAGGGGTTCTGGATCAAATTGCGGAAGGAAGGAATAAGGGTCGTTGACAATATTTTGAAATTGCCAATCATTCGTCCACCATTCTTCCATTTCTATAGGTTGAGCGTGGACTATTGGTTCTGGGATTGCTGGTGCAAAATTCATAGGGATTGGATTTTCACTAGGATAGGTAAAAACATTCGTATTGACAGGCTGAATAGTTTCACAGTTTGCCAATAGAAAATCTATTTCATCCTGAAAAGTTATTTCCTGGTTCTGGTTTTGATTGGAGCTCTCTCCGATTTCTATCTGAGTTGGTCTAGAACCTTGTTCTACTTCCATTTCTATATCTTTAGAATATTCCTCAAACTGTATCTCCATTTGCCTAGAATCTTTCTTATCTTCAATTTCCATCTCCGGCTGTTTACCAGTTTCTTTTGCTATTTCTAAAGGATTGTTTATTTTAGGAAGTTTCGGGACTGGCTTTTTCCTACGGATACGATGTCCCCACACGTAATTCTTCTTTTTCTTTCGTTTTGGCTTTGTCAAAGGTGGAGCATGGAATTCTACAGGTTGGTCCACATCAGCAAAGTATCCAGTAAACTCTTAGGAAACTTCTATATTCACCGGGTAAAGATTGAGGTTCTGAAAAACTTCAGATATCTCGCTCATGCTGTGTGGCATATATGCAAAATGCACAGAAATGCTAAGTTAAAACTTTGGAACAAAGTTTAGCAAATAAACATCGAAGTTTTATTGCACACTATTTGTACAAAATAACAGGAAAGAACACACTCAGATTTATTTATTTATTTACTGAGAAGTGTTATTACTAGACTTAGGGTATTTAAAGATTTGCATGTTCTGCTACAGTAGCTAGCATATACAAATTTGCCCATTTCTCATCTAGCTTATCTTCCCAAGGTGATTTATTGATTAACTCCTGGGTTTCCTTTTTAATCCTCTTTTCTCGGATTTGCTCTTTACTTTTCTTAATAATCATATTCCTTTTTCTAGGAGAAAGCGGTTTCTCATATTGTGCTTTTCGCACAAATATTCCTTCTTCAGGAATTGTAGGGGCTTTGAAAATTTAGTTTTGGATGAACTTCCCTCTTCGTAGACTGACCTATCTAATTTAAGATAGATATCTTGCAACTTTTGCTTACCCATACTGTAACTAACAAATAGTCAGTTTAATAAAACACATAATCACATAATAGTAATCAGGAAAAATTAAGTATCTGTTAAATACTTAATTAGCTTAACTCAGTGGCTCTGATACCACCTTATTTCTGTCACGGCCCCCGACCCGGTTTGACCCGTTTCAGGAGTCGCGGGACAGAAATCCCGTGATATTTATTTATGTGATTTTAGCAGCGGAATTCTTTAACATCAGGATCGTTATAAAGCTAAAAACTTTTCCCGATTATTTTATTTCACAATTCGGGCTAAAACCCCGATAATTTACAATAATAAGATTTTTCTGATAAATCTTTATTTCAAAACATATTTCTTTATTTTATACTGAGCCACTATCTTAAGCTTGAAATGCTCCCCGGCACTTTTCCTGAATTACAGTAGATCACCTGAAACATGTTTGAAAAAGGTTTTTGTCAGCGGGGAAATACTGAGTGAATCATTCATTTTACTAAAACGACACGATTGTTTATAATTCACAGTGTTAAGATCTTTTACACATGTTTCTGATATCAACCAACTACCCACAGTATTTGTCACTCGACCGGATCTGTGACAGTGGTCATATCACCATTGGCTGCCCCAAAGAATGACGTATCACTAAATTTTAGGTTCGCCCACCTAAAGTGATAAAAACAGTAGTAATGTGCACAATACCCCACATACTGGCTGTAATTTGGTGATTACATAAACTTAATCACTGTAAGTTATAATTCTAAAAATAATTTGGAGTATTGTAAAACAATTGATAAAAAGAGAATGACTCACATTGCAGATTTAACACGAACAGAATATGATTTAGCTTGGTTAACCTAATTTCAATAATAATGCACACAAAACTGGGTTAGTGATCAATACAGCAGTCACGATAACTCACGAAATCAAATTCTCACAATGAACGACAAAGTGCAATACTTAAACATTCACCGATTTAACGACGAATGACAAAGTATAACCCAATGTGGGCGGCACTTAAACATTCTTTGGATATATTGATCTCGGAAAATGAATCGTAATAGCGATCGAGTAATTACCCTGTTTTGCGGCAGCGATTCGAGTGCAGTGTGTGTTTATTTGTAGTAATTTGGTGCTAATTCGACGTACAGACAACAACTTTGCGTCGTTTCAACTTCTAATTTCAAGTCCCAAGGTCGGCTATTTATAGCCAGAAAATAGCCTCGCTTACGGACCGTAAGCCGTAACCCTTACGGTCCATAAGGGTGCGGTCTAATTTGTAGAGTAGCCTAGTCAGTGGTATAGGCGTGATGAATCAACTAAAATCGAATTTCTGTATGTACAACGCAATTTTGTTGATAATTATCAACTAGGGTTTATCCCCCCTGAGTTTTATGGGCCCTGATCCTGATTCTGATTGTTCCGAAAATTTTAGGGTTAGTGCGGAATTACTTGGATGTCTCAATTAGGGTTTCCTTATTGACTAATTATCATTCTAATTATAAATTTTAATAAGAGTTGTTACAGTTAGTTTGTTTTGTTTATGGTTGGGTGGTTGGGTGGTTTTAGTTGTTATGATGTGTTTGGGTTGGTGCTAGTCGGTGGTGTATTGGTGTTAAAAAGAAGAAAAATATAAAAAATCTAAGAATGAAAAATCCAAAAAGAAATTTGGGGTTTGAGTGTGTAAGCGATTGTTGATGTTGAGAGAGGTTTAGTGATCAAAGCCTCCTAAAACCATACATTGGGGACAATGTATCCCAAGTGTGGGGATGGAGGAATTTTTTGAGGTTTTTGAAAAATTTTAAATCAAGCGAAACATTGTGAGAGTTTGAAACGCCCTAGATTAACCCCAAATGATGCACCGGCAACCCTTTGATACCCTTTTCTTTCTTGGTGAGAGTTGAAGCCACCTTGTATATAAATAATGTTTATCTTTGATGAGAGTGGCAACAGGTGAGGGTGCATTAGAACTTGTGCTTGAATACGGTTTGAGGCCTTAGTTGAACATGAATGTAGAAAGGATAAGGGCATTTAGGTAGCCTCGTCTTAGTGTGTGCGAGTGTGGGATTTGGGGGGTTGGACCTCATTAATCATATATATGAGCTTGGTAGTCAGAGGGGCGGGGGTTCGGACATTTAGTTGCCCAATTTTGTGCCTAAAGCCTATCATTTGTTACCCCTTAGCTAGTTTCCTAAAAAAATTTTACCCAACTTAACCCGGTCTAATAGCGTTAGTAGTGTTTTTGTAGTGTGTAGATATGTTATGATGTTATGTTGAATGTTTGTTAAAAAAAAAGAAAGAAAGAAAAAAAACGAAAAAGCAATGAAAAAAAAATATATATATATATAATTGATGTTGAGTTGTCTTGTATATAGAAGTTTAAGTTTGGTGTTTATTTGTTTTATTGTGTAATAAAAGACCGGGTAAAGTCATTCGCTACTTCATATATATTCCATTTCCTACCCATACACCTAGCCACGTTACAACCTTGAAGTCCCTTTGATTTGAATTCATGTTTTGGCATTTGTTTAGGCGGAGGACCGATTTAGGTACAAGCATATAGTTGTGCAATCACCCGTTTGCCTTTTGTGTGTCTAGCGTATCTTTGCTAGTGTTTACTTGTCACCGAGAGGAGAGATATAGAGAGGGGTGCATTAGTTGGGTGTTAAAAAGGGGCTAGTAAAAGGATTGCATGTTTTTGCTTGGTTTACATTGATCACTTGTTGAGAAATTGATTTAATGAGTTGCTTGGGACAAGCAACGGTTAAGTGTGGGGATGTGATGGGTGGTCCATTGGACAACCCTTTATGATGATTAAAACACAAGTTTATCCCTCATTTAATTGCGTAATTATCTTGAATTAGATAACTACTGTTGCTTATGTTTCAGGTGCGGTTCGGGAGCTTAAAGAGGAGAAAACGCAGCTTTGGAAGGATTAGAGATGAACGGGTCGGTTGCGGAATAAAAGATGAAACAAAAGACAAAATTCAGGCTACCACCGTAAGTTACGGTACCACCGTAATTTACGGTGGACCTGAATTCTGCCTGAATCCCACCGTAACTCAGACTAGATCCACCGTAACAAAACATGGTCCACCGTAACTTACGGTGGCACCGTAAGTTACGGTGGAGGCTGCGAGAAAATGTGTAACTGCCTCATTTATTCAGTTTTATGGTGTCTTTTCACCTATTCTCATCATTGAACATTGGGGAAGCATCCTAGGGGCGAATTTGGCTGTTCTTGCTTGGTTCTAAACAATTTCTAACATTCGGTTTTTTATTTCGATTCCTATGAACATTGAACTTATTGTTATGATGATTCACCAAGCTATATGTGGCTAAAACTTATGGTGATCATCCTGAATTGAAGGTTTGTCTATGACTTTTGTGTTTGGATTCGTATTTCTAGAGTAATAGACTTGCAATGTTTGTTTGTTTATTATGGTGTGTGAATGTTTGTTTGTAAATTGTTGATTGATGTTATGATCATATTCTAAACCGTACGTTCTTGGTGTCGTTGACAATCGAGATATCACGGGAGGGATTAGGGTTGGATATTAATCAATTGGTTATCGGGTAACAACCTCGCATTGTCATAATCCGAGTACTTAGTTCCCTTTTATCACAACAAACAATTATACACGAATCATGTCTATGTGATTCTTTCTAGAAAATTTAAACACAATTGTCAAAAGCAAATTTGAAATTTAGGGTGGTCTCTTGTTCCTAATCTGTTTACAACTCAATCTTTGATTTGCAATTTAAGTAGTTAGTAGTAGTTCATAAAACCAAAGCAAACAACTTTCGAATTTTAATTTCTGCATTTTAGTATAATTTTAGTTTACGTACAAAGCTATAAAATTCACACATTTTCCACATACTCACTGAGTTCGATACCCACTTACTGCTAGCTATTAGTTGTATTTGGATAAAATTTGCGTGTACCTACGACAGCACGTCACACACCCCGACCACGTTAAAACAACAAACCATGGCGGAAACGTCGGGGAGTGTTGTAACAGAATTATTGTTCCACAACCATGGTAACCAAATGTTTCGTTTTATTGAATTATTATCTAATGTACATTGTCTTTAAACCAAAACAAACATACTACACATTATTTATAACTATTTTTAAGTCACTAAGGCCTCGTCCAGGTCCTATGTGACACAAGCTTCCTAGCAAGCAACATCAAGCAATACCACCTGAAACATATGTAAAAATAAAGTAAGCAAAGAAATGCGGGCGAGTACATAGGTTTTATGGGAGTATCGGATTCATGGCTCGTTTATATGTTGCAGTACCTCGTTAGACTACAAGAGTTAAAAGTGCAAACCTCGTTTCGAAAAGTGTATTGCAACATAGTTTAACCAACTCAAAAATCAAGATGGTTATAGTATATAAAATCTCGTAGCCATGATTCTTAACCCAAAAACATTTGTTTTAGTAAAACAACTCATAAACATCTCGTAAAAACTTGCAAATAAAACTCGTATGGTTTATATTGTTTCAAAAACCTCGTTGTGTGACATCGTTTCAAATCGTTTCCCAAGTGAACTAAATAATGACACACAATGTAATATCATAGAAGCACTAATATATAAGATGTACTAGTGGCGTATCTACCATGCTTATATCATGCTACACCCGTCCTATTATCTAATCACTACCCAAAACTAATCGTTTAATTCGTTTAACTCGTTTCAAATCGATTATCTCGTTTCAAATCGTTTAACTCGTCCCAAATTCGTATTCGTTTTAATAGTGAAACTACTTTTGGTCGTCTCGCTAACAACATTCAAACCTTCGTTGACACATGTCTTCGCACTTAAGATATGGAGACATTACCTGTACGGTAGCAAGTGCACCATTTACACCGATCACAGGAGTCTCGAGCATATCTTCCAGCAGAAGGAATTAAACATGCGTCAACGTTGATGGGTCGAGTTACTGAATGATTACGAATGCGCGATCAAGTACCATCCGGGCAAAGCCAATGTGGCGGCCGATGCCCTCAGTCGAAAGGAGACTACATCTAAACGTGTGCGTGCGTTACAACTCACCATCCAATCTAGCCTTCCTGCTCAGATACGAGAAGCTCAGGTTGAAGCATTGAAACCAGAAAACGTCAGGGCTGAGGCCCTACGCGGATCAAGGAAACGGTTAGAACAAAGGGAAGATGGCGCTTACTATATAACGTGGCGTATTTGGGTCCCACTTTAGGACAACTTACGCGAGCTTGTGATGGATGAAGCACATAAGTTTCGCTACTCAGTACATCCTGGTTCAGATAAGATGTACCGCGATCTCAGGACTACGTATTGGTGGCCTAGCATGAAATCTCACATAGCAACTTACGTTGGCAAATGCTTGACTTGTGCGAGAGTCAAGACTGAATACCAGAAACCATCAGGCCTACTTCAACAACCAAAGATACCGCAATGGAAATGGGAGCAACTTTTCATGGATTTCGTCACTGGCCAACCTAGATCTCAACGCGGAAATGACACTATTTGGGTGATAGTAGATCGATTGACTAAGTCCGCACACTTCTTGGCCATCAAGGAAACAGACAAGTTCTCTACCTTAGAAGACGTTTACTTAAAGGAGGTAGTTTCGAGGCACGGGGTGCCAACCTCTATTATTTCTGATCGCGATGCGCGTTTTACTTCTAAACTGTGGCAAGCAATGCACAAGTCCTTTGGCTCACATTTAGACATGAGCACCGCTTATCATCCACAGACGGATGGGCAGTCTGAGCGCACTATTCAAACCCTTGAAGATATGCTTAGTGGAGTTTTTGTATAATAACAGTTACCACACGAGCATCCAAGCCACTCCGTTTGAGGCATTGTACAGGCGTAAATGCCGATCACCTCTTTGTTGGGCAGAGGTGGGTGATAGTCAGATCACGGGTCCAGAACTTGTAGTAGACGCAACGGAAAGAATTGCTCAGATACGACAATGAATGGCGGCAGCTCGTGACCGTCAGAAAAGCTATGCTGATAAGCACAGGAAACCACTCGAGTTCCAGGTTGGGGATCGAGTGCTACTCAAAGTCTCACCTTGGAAAGGTGTAGTTCGTTTTAGCAAATGAGGCAAGCTCAATCCGCAATATGTCGGACCGTTCGAAATCGTTGAGAAAATAGGCAAGGTGGCCTACAAACTGAACCTACCAGCAGAACTCAGTGGAGTTCACAAAGTATTTCACATGTCGAATCTGAAGAACTGTCTGTCGTATGAGACCCTCATAGTTCCTTTTAAGGAGCTCACTATAGACGACCAGTTGCGATTCGTCGAGGAACCAGTAGAGATTACTGACCAAGATGTGAAAGTTCTCAAGCACACCAGAATACCTCTTGTTTGAGTTCGTTGGAACTCCCGTCATGGCCCAGAGTTCACCTGGGAACGAGAAGACCAAATGAAACTCAAGTATCCCCAGTTGTTCGGAAACAGTGCAACCACTACTGAGGCTGAAGCTACTGCGGAATTTCGGGACAAAATTCCAAACCAACGGGGGGATGATGTGACACCCCAGGAAAACCAGTAAACCACGCAACTTAACTAGCTTCCTCAGTTACCGCATGCTAAATTTCGGGACGAAATTTCTTTCAAGTTGGGGATAATGTGACAACCCGAGTTTTCAAGGTCTCTATTCGACTTGACTTAGTACTTATTTGCAAAGTGTGTTATATATGTTTGATGTGTTAATAAAAGGCTTTGTATCTATAATGTATGTGAAAAATTAAAAGCAACAAAATGAACCCTAGCTGATAACACCTCCCTAGCCGAAATCCTCCTCTTCACGAAAACACTCTTGGACGAAAACACATTAGTCTTTTCGTCAAGAGCAGGCCAGCGAAATCAACTCATCGGCTTCGGCCCAGTAACGATTGAATATAGGATTTGTTTAATCTGTGCGCATGAATTCGATAACTGACAAACCCTAATCTCCTCTCCTTCTCTCTCTCGCTTTTCTTTGAAACCCGACGGCTGCCCTCCCCTTATTCAAAGTCAGATCCTCCGTGTTGGGTCGTTTTTTGTTCGGTTAGTGTTTTCACATTTAAATTAACTTCAGTTTCAAATGGATGTTCATAGTGCTCTGATTTCGCTATGCATGATAAGATCAGTTATATTATTGTGTGTGAAACTTGATAATGATTTAGAGTTCTAGGGTTGATATGATTGATATTGGATGATATGAATGTGATCAGGAATACTTGAGCATGTTAACTTGCTAATAGTGTTTGATGAGGCGTTATGTAATCGATTTGTTGTATGCATAAATGGAGTCTGTGTTAAAGTCATGATGAATACTTGATGATTTCAATAACTTACTGATGACTGTTTGACGATTGAATGATGATATGATGAAGAGATGTAACTGTTAGAGTGTAACTAGGGTTCTGTGATTATGTAACTGTGTTAATGATGAAAACACCGCCTAAAGGAAAACACAGGACCAGCGAAAACACAAGTGTTTTCGCCATGCCTCTCGCCGACGAAAACCAACACCCGACGAAAACACTGCCCGATGAAAACCCTTAGGATTTCGTCACCTAGAGGGTTTTCGTCAATAAGTATTTTCGTCAACAAGTGTTTTCATCACATAAGGGTTTTCGCTGCTAGGGGTTTTCGCCAAGCCTGTGATTTCATCACATCTGATGTTCGTTAGTGTTCTGGCATATTAGCTTCGCTAAGCCTGTGACTCAGTTAAGTTATTTACTTGACTAACTACGTTAGTTTGCTAAATCTGTTAGTTGCTAACTCTATTAATTTATTAACTCTGTTAAGTTAAGTTGATTATGGCCATCCTCCTTGGGTAGGATATGTATGGCCATCCTCCTTGGGTAGGATGGCTATCCTCCTTGGGTAGGATGCCACTATAACTCCTACGTATTCTCCTTGGGTAGAACTACGTACGTTCGTCCTCCTTGGGTAGGACAACAACCTTAACTTACTAGACAAAACTCTATCATGAAGTCCCTCCTCTTTATATCAACTTAACCGCCGAAGCCGATGGCGAGCGGGTCATTAGTTAATAGCGCTATTAGGTTTAACAAACCTCACACCGTGCCGTTCGAACGGGAGTGTACTAATGGACTATGGCAAACTGTCAGTGATGATAGACACTGATGTAGGGCACCAGTTATATTTCGTTAGTAGTCGATATGGTATGGTCTAGTGGTTCACAGGGGAAGCCCCCCACTACTTATGATTATGGTTTGGGAAACAAAAGGTTATGGGTTAACTCGTGGTTTACGAAACAACCTATGATTTCAAAACAAACTGGTAAAACTAAACAACCAACTGTGAACTCGCTCAACTTTGTTGTTGACTCGTTGTTACATGCCTTGCAGGTCGTTAGGTACTTTCGGAGCTTGCACAAGGAGGCGTGGACGTTGTGCGACATGGATAGTCTTATGCCATGTTAAACATTTATCATACTTTTGAAACTTATGCTTTGGTTTTAAACATTATGCTTCCGCTGATTACTTAAACTATGTTTTGTTGGACACCAATTATATTGTGGTTGGGGTTTTATATTTACTTATACGTTATGTTCAATATGATTGGTGGCTTGATACTGGTCAGTCACGCCTCCAAGCGGTGATACTCCGCGAGTGGATTTTGGGGGTGTGACAGATTGGTATCAGAGCCATTGGTTATAGTGAACTTGGTTTTGATAAGGGGAAAAAGTTTTTGTTAAAACCAGACTATAACCTGTACAGTGCTCAACAATCCACAACGACGCTTCGCTCCACGTGCAAGACTCAACATTATAGGTAGTATGGTTTATGTTTTTATTGCCTACTTGCTAGTTACATAGAATTTTGCTCATGGTATGCTTAGCTGAACGTAATAACTATTGTTTGAAAACATATGCGTGCTTACTCTCTTCTGTCATCGCACTTTTGCGAACATCTCTCACTCATGCTTCCTTTGGTATGAAGATCATGAGTGGACGCGTTAACCTAACTCAAGCCCAGCTGACAGCTCTAATCAATGAACAAGTTACTGCAGCACTCGCAACCGCTCAGGCAGGAGGTCAACCTGCTCAACCTCCTGTGGGCACTTTCAAAACTTTTATGGACTGCCGACCTACTACTTTCAACGGCAATGATGGAGTTGTAGGCCTCCTTCACTGGTTCGAGAAGCTCGAATCTGTCTTCGAGATGTGTGAATGCCCTGAGGCTCGTAGGGTGAAGTATGCTACTGGAACACTAGAAGGCATTGCGTTAACTTGGTAGAAGGCGTAAGTCCAAATGCTAGGGTTGGCAGCTGCTAATGCCACCCCATGGAACGACTTCAAGGAACTTATTAAGGAAGAGTATTGTAGTCGCGACGACATCCACAAGCTAGAGGTGGAGTTTTTCAACTTAAAGATGACGGGGTCAGAAATCGAAGCATATGCGAGAAGATCAAACGAGCTGGCAATATTGTGTCCCACTATGATAGACCCTCCCATCAAACGTATCGAGCTGTATCTCAAGGGTCTAGTGCCAGAAATTCAGATTCATGTGACCACAGCTAATCTTGGCACCATCTAGCAAGTCACCCGACTTGCTCATCGTCTCACTGACCAGGCGGTGGAACAGAACAAACTGCCAAAACGTGTTAATGCGGCTATAGCAACTTCAGATACTCCTAGTGAAAACAAACGTAAGTGGGATGGAAATTCGAGCAAGGGTCCCACTTCTGTTCAGCCTCAGTCCCAGCAGCGAAAGACAGATGAGTACAGCAGCCCCAGTCAGCAGTCTTTTGGTAATCGAAGTCAGGGTGGATACCGGGGAAACCACCCTAAGTGCAATCGATGTAAATTGCACCAGAGCGGGCCGTGTAACAAAGATCCGTGTAACAAAGATCGTTGTTAGAGGTGTAACAAGCTTGGCCATGAAGCCAAAGATTGCAGAAGCTCATGTCCTGCAAACCAGAAGCGACAACAGCAGCCACAAGCCCCACATAACTAGCAACAACAGGATAATAAGAGGTGTTTTCAGTGCGGTGCTGAAGATCATTACAAGAGACACTGTCCACAGTTGAACCAGAATCAGAACAACAACCAAGGGAACGGAAACAATAATAGGGGAAACAATGGTGACAACGGTGCCAGGGTCGAGCTTTCGTGATTGGTCAGGGTGATGCAAGGAATGATCCTAACGTGGTAATGGGTAACTTCCTTCTCGACGACTTTTATGTTACTGTTTTATTTGATTCGGGTGCCGATACCAGTTATGTGTCCTTAAAGGTCAGTCAATTGTTATAGCGCACACCAACACTTTTGAACACCAAGCATGTCGTACAGTTAGCAAACGGTAAAAGTTTAGAAGCCACACACGTAGTTAAGGGTTGTAATCTCGTCTTAGTTGGTCAGACCTTCTCTATCGATCTCATTCCTATCATTCTGGGTAGTTTCGACATCGTAATTGGTATGGATGGGTTATCACAACATCGAGCAGAGATCCTTTGCAAAGAGAAGATCGTTCATATTCCCTGTTCTGGTAAAGAACCTCTCGTGATTTAAGGCGACAAGAGTGGTGCTGTGGTGGGCATCATCTCTTTTCTTAAGGCCCAGAAGTGTTTATGAAAGGGCCACACTGCTATTTTAGCCCTCGTTACTGACACCTCGAAGGAAGAGAAGAAGGTCGAAGATATTCCGATTGTGCGTGATTTTCCTGAGGTATTTCCAGAGGAATTACCTGGTCTCCCATCCCATCGTCAGGTTGAGTTTCAAATCGAGCTAGCTCCTGGAGCAGCGCCAATAGCTCGAGCGCCTTATTGTTTAGCTCCATCAGAACTGGAAGAATTGTCCATGCAGCTGTAAGAGCTCTTGGATAAGGGTTTTATTCGTCCTAGCTCTTCGCCCTGGGGAGCTCCAGTGTTACTTGTGAAGAAGAAAGACGGTACCTTCAGGATGTGTATTGACTACCGCGAACTCAACAAGGTGACTGTGAAGAATCGCTATCCACTTCCACGCATTGATGACTTATTCGACCAGCTTCAAGTGTCGAGTTACTATTCGAAGATTGACCTAAGGTTAGGTTATCACCAACTGAGAGTCCGTGACGAGGATATCTCTAAGACAGCGTTCAAGACTCGCTATGGGCATTACGAGTTCCTGGTTATGCCTTTTGGATTAACAAACGCGCCTGCAGTCTTCATGGATCTTATGAACAGAGTGTGCAAGCCTTACCTGGATAAGTTTGTGATTGCATTTATCGACGACATCCTGATCCTATTCTAAGAGTCAGGAGGAACATGAGCATCATCTACGGCTTATTTTGGAACTCCTTCGAACAGAACAGTTGTACGCTAAGTTTTCAAAATGCGGCTTTTGGCTTCGCGAAGTCCATTTTCTAGGCCATGTGGTGAACAAGGATGGAATTCAGGTTGATCCATCCAAGGTAGATTCGATCAAGAACTGGCCTGCACCCCGTACACCAACAGAAATCCGCCAATTCTTGGGTTTGGCGGGTTATTACAGAAGGTTCATCAAGGATTTCTCCAAGATTGCACAACCTCTCACTTCACTAACTCAGAAGGGCGTCACCGACCATTGGGGTGATGCACAGGAATCAGCGATTCAGTATTTAAAGTAAAGACTATGCAGCGCACCTATTCTCTCATTGCCAAAGGGCACAGACGATTTTGTGGTATATTGTGACGCGTCAATTCAGGGTCTTGGTTGTGTATTGATGCAACGGGATAAAGTCATCGCTTATGCATCGCGCCAACTCAAAATTCACGAAAGAAATTACACTACACACGATCTGGAGCTGGGAGTTGTTGTCTTCGCACTTAAGATATGGAGACATTACCTGTACGGTACCAAGTGCACCATTTACACCGATCACAGGAGTCTCGAGCATATCTTCCAGCAGAAGGAATTAAACATGCGTCAACATCGATGGGTCGAGTTACTGAATGATTACGAATGCGCGATCAAGTACCATCCGGGCAAAGCCAATGTGGTGGCCGATGCCCTCAGTCGAAAGGAGACTACACCTAAACGTGTGCGTGCGTTATAACTCACCATCCAATCTAGCCTTCCTGCTCAGATACGAGAAGCTCAGGTTGAAGCATTGAAACCAGAAAATGTCAGGGCTGAGGCCCTACACGGATCAAGGAAACGGTTAGAACAAAGGGAAGATGGCACTTACTATGTAACGGGGCGTATTTGGGTCCCACTTTATGACAACTTACGCGAGCTTGTGATGGATGAAGCACATAAGTCTCGCTACTCAGTACATCCTGGTTCAGATAAGATGTACCACGATCTCAGGACTACGTATTGGTGGCCTAGCATGAAAGCTCACATAGCAACCTACGTTGGCAAATGCTTGACTTGTGCGAGAGTCAAGACTGAATACCAGAAACCATCAGGCCTACTTCAACAACCAAAGATACCGCAATGGAAATGGGAGCAACTTTCCAAGGATTTCGTCACTGGCCTACCTAGATCTCAACGCGGAAATGACATTATTTGGGTGATAGTAGATTGATTGACTAAGTCCGCACACTTCTTGGCCATCAAGGAAACAGACAAGTTCTCTACCTTAGCAGACGTTTACTTAAAGGAGGTAGTTTCGAGGCACGGGGTGCCAACCTCTATTATTTCTGTTCGCGATGCGCGTTTTACTTCTGAACTGTGGCAAGCAATGCACAAGTCCTTTGGCTCACGTTTAGAAATGAGCACCGCTTATCCTCCACAGACGGATGGGCAGTCTGAGCGCACTATTCAAACCCTTGAAGACATGCTTAGGGCACGTGTGATTGATTTTGGCAACGGCTGGGAAAAGCATCTCCCGTTAGTGGAGTTTTCATATAATAACAGTTACCACACTAGCATCCAAGCTGCTCCGTTTGAGGCATTGTACGGGCATAAATGCCGATCACCTCTTTGTTGGGCAGAGGTGGGTGATAGTCAGATCACGGGTCCAGAACTTGTAGTAGACACAATGGAAAAAATTGCTCAGATACGACAACGAATGGCGGCAGCTCGTGACCATCAAAAAAGCTACGCTGATAAGCACAGGAAACCACTCGAGTTCCAGGTTGGGGATCGAGTGCTACTCAAAGTCTCACCTTGGAAAGGTGGCCTACAAACTGAACCTACCAGCAGAACTCAGTGGAGTTCACAACGTACTTCACGTGTCGAATCTGAAGAACTGTCTGTCGGATGAGACCCTCATAGTTCCTTTTAAGGAGCTCACTATAGACGACCAGTTGCGATTCATCGAGGAACCAGTAGAGATTACTGACCGAGATGTGAAAGTTCTCAAGCACACCAAAATATTTCTTGTTCGAGTTCGTTGGAACTCCCGTCGTGGCCCAGAGTTCACCTGGGAATGAGAAGACCAAATGAAACTCAAGTATCCCCAGTTGTTCGGAAACAGTGCAACCACTACTGAGGCTGAAGTGTAACAACTCTCACTAAAATTAATATTTAGTATGGTAATTAACTATTAAGGAAATCCTAATTAAGAAACCCAAGCAATTCTGCATATACCCTAAAATTTTCATAACAATCGGAATCAGGATCAGGGCCCCTAAAACTCAGGGGGGGTAAACCCTAGCTGATAATTATCTTAAATTCTTGCTGTAGAAGAAAAATTTCGTTTCAGTGTCAACTCATCCAAGCTATCTGGACACGAACCTACCCTACCCTAGAATTGCTACCCGTCGCGCCACGTGACAGGTACATATGTCCCTGTCGCGACACGCGAGAAAGACAAAATTTCAGTATAAATAGGTGGGGTTGGCACTTGAAGTTTTCTGTTCATTCGACTTCAAAACTCAAAATACACACAGAGATATCGTCTGAATACTGCACAAACACACACAATTCACGAATCGCTGCCGCAATCAGGATAATAACTCGATGGCTATTACGATTCAACGTCCGATCGATTATAACTATCCAACGATTGTCCGAGTGCTGCTCAAATTGAGCTTATACTTTGTTATTCATTGTGATTTCGACTTGAATGTTTGAGTGCTGTTCGAATTCGGACTATGCTCTGTCATTCGTTGTGAATCCATTGGATTGTTAAGTATCGCACTTGATAATAGTTGTGAGGGTTTAATCTCGTGAATTGACGTAACTGCTGAATTAGTTACTAATCCCGTTTGTGTGTGCATTGTTATTTAAATTAGGTTAGACGGTTAATCAGTAAAGCTTATACTCTGCTCGTTAAATCTGCAAAGTGAGTCATTCTCTTTTTATCAACTGTTTTACAATACTCCAAATTATTTTCCAAAGTTATAATTACAGGGATTAAGTCTTTGTAATCACCAAATTACAGCCGGTATGTGGGGTATTGTGCACATTACTATTGTTTGTATCATTTTAGGTGAGCGAGCCTAAACCATGATATACACTATTAGGTAGTCGGACCTAAATAGTGATTTACGTCACTTGTGGGTGAACGGACCCAACAGTGATATGACCACAGTCACAGATCCGGTCGAGTGACAAGTACTGTGGGTAGTTGGTTGATATGAAAACATTGTAATCGCTCTTAATACTGTAGATTATAACAATGTGTCATTTTAGTAAAACTGAATGTTTCACTCAGTATTTCCCTGCTGACAAAACCTTTTTCAAACATGTTTCAGGTGATCTGTTGTGATCCAAGAAAAGTGTTGTGAAGCACTACAAGCTTAGAAAAGTGGCTCAATGTGAATAAATAAACATGTTTTGAGAAATAAAGATTTCCCCGGGAAATCATCTTATTGTAAATTACAGGGTTTTATCCCTAAAGTTTATGTAATAAACTAAACGGGCATTTAAGTATTTAAAAAAATCCTGTTTTAAAAAGACTTCCGTTGTCGCCTAAACTAAATACCACGGGATTTCCTGCCTTGCGGCTCTGGACCGGGTCAAACCGGGGCCGAGGGTCGTGACAGGAAAAGGTGGTATCAGAGCCACTGTTTTAAGCTTACTGAGTTAAGCCTATTACTGATTTAAATAAATTAAGTATTTAGCAAAATACTTAAAAGTTACTAATTGCCATTATGTGATTACTTGTTTTATTAACTGATTATTTGCTAGTTACAGTATGGGTAAACAAAAGCTTTCTGCTATCTACCACAAATTAGATACTGCACCCGCAGAAAAAGGAACCTCTTCCTCCAAATACCTAGCAGACCGGGAAGAAGGGATTTTTGTCCGTAAGGCAAATTATGAAAATCCTCTTACCCCAGAGAAAAGATATTCAATTCTTAGGAAGGGTCAGGAGAAAAAGAAAACCCAAGCCAAGAAAGTGAGATTTAACCCAGAAATCCAGGAATTAGGCAATAATCCACCTTGGGAAGACCAATTAGATGAAAAATGGGCAAATCTTTATATGCTAGCTACCGTAGCAGAAAATGCAAACCTCTAAACTATTAATAAACTTGGTCTAGTAGAAAATTCCTACCCAGTAAATAAATAAATTCGAGTGTGTTTTCTTGTTAGTATGCAATAAAACTTCAATGTTTATTTGTTAAACTTTGTTCCAAAGTTTTAACTTAGCATTTTTGTGCATTTTGCATATATGCTATCCAGCATGAATGAGATATCGGAAGCATTTCAGAATCTCAACCTCTACCCAGTACCAATTGAAGTCTCCCACGACTTTACTGGATATATTGCTGACATAGAGGAACCTCTGGAATTCCAAGCTCCACCGCTGGAAAAAGCAAAACCTAAAAAGAAAAGAAGATATGTAGGATGGAGGAAAGTGCGCAGGAGAAAGCAAGCCACTAGGAAACTCCCTAAAATAGAAAACCCGGTGAGCAAAGGGAAAGAAATAGAAACCGGAGAGAGTTCCAAACCAGCAAAAATAGAAATAAGGGAAGATATTAAGCAAAAGGGAATCAAGATCGGAGAGAGCTCTAAACAGCCTGAGGAAATCACATTCCAGGACGAAATAGACCGTCTACTGGATAATTGTGATATACTAGAGCCTATCAACGATAATCTCTTCTCTTACCCCGTTACAGCCCAATTCCCAATAAACCTAGAACCAGCTATTCCAGACCCACTAGTCCACACACGACCGTTAGGTCAAATGGAGGAATGGTGGACCAATGACTGGCAATTCCAAAATATAGTCAATAGTCCGTATAGTTTTCTCCCACAATTTGATCCAGAACCTATCCCTAATCCGCCAATGAGCTATGAAAATTTAGCTGAACTGCGTCAGTTTGGTGAAGAACTGATAGGCACCGGGAATAGGATCCGGGAAATGGGGGAACAAATCTCCTGGAAGTACGACGAGAGGGAGCGTCGTTACTGAAATTGCCAGTGAACTAAAAGATAGGAGGGGTTTGGAGAAGTTTGTTTGTATTATAATTAATATAGTAAAAATGACTCTGTAAAATGGGTAATAAAACAATGTAAGATAAACAGTGTGTATTGAAGCAGGTATAATATATAAAACAAAACAAAAGTCGAGGCATCGAGAATTTTGGCTATGCTTACATGTTATAATGATTTATGTGTTTATCTGTGATTTTGTTATCAATAATTAGACACTAATAATTCCTACTAATTAGCAGATGGAAAACGCTAATAGTGAACCAATTAATCAGTCTGAGCAAAATCAGGAAGATCAATATATAACTAGACAAGATATTGAGCACTTTATTGCTCAAGGGATAGCCAATGCTATTCCAGAAATTGTGGCTGCTGTTCAAAAACCTGCCAAACCACAACAATTAATTCCTGGTAAACGTACTCCGGAAGATAACGGCAGTAACAGCATAAATGGAGGCGGCAATCATGACAATCATGATCCGCAACAGGCCCCACTCCCAAAAAGAATGAAAGCTGCAACACCTGGTTGCACTTACAAAGAATTTCTTGCCTGTAAACCCGCAGAATTTGCAGGTAATGAAGGGGCAACTGCAACACTGCGTTGGTTAGAGAAAACCGAGGCAGTAATTGCAATAAGTAAATGTACTGAAGAAGATCAAGTGATGTATGCGTCAAATCTATTCAAAGAAGGGGCGCTAGAATGGTGGAACACAGTCCTACAAGCAAAGGGAAGAAGAGTGGCTTATGCGATGACCTGGGAAGAATTTAAGAGTCTTGTAGAAAGAAAATTCTGTCCCGAATACGAAAAGGAACAAATGGCCAACAAGTTCCTGAGCCATCGTATGATAGGCGTAGATTGTCGGGGATATACTTCGACATTCTTCGAATATGCGAGAGTGGTACCTACCCTGGCTTCGCCAGAACCGGTACTCATTTCTCGTTATGTTTGGGGATTAATTAGTGAAATCTGTAACATCGTTAAAGCTGCGAGACCTCGCACTATTGACGATGCTGTGGAATTAGCTAATACCCTAACTGATGAACTGGTGCGTGCAAGAGAAGAAGATCGGAAGAAGGAGTTGGCACAAAAGATTACCCAAGGATTTCGTGTGGGTAATAATAGCAGTAGATTCAAGAAGAGAGGAACGAGGCAAGCTGCAAATCCGCCTTTTTGCAGAAATTGCAAAAAGAATCACTTTGGAAGGTGTAATGTGACCTGTAACTTTTGCAAAGCTATAGGACACCGGGAAGAAGAATGTAGAAGGAAAACAATAATTTGCTACAACTGTGGAGAACCTGGACATTTTCAAACAAAATGCCCTAAGCTAGCAAAACCAGCAGATAATAAAACTAAGACGGCCGACGGAGCTACCAAGAAGAATGCACGAGCCTTCCAGTTGACTACACAGGAAGCGGAGCTCATTCCAGACGTGATAGCCGGTACATTCTTAGTTCATAACGTTTATGCAAAAGTATTATTTGACTCTTGTGCAAACCAAAGTTTTATCAATACTTCATTCTGCCAAGCTCTTAACTTACCCTTAACCACCCTTAGGCAGATCTTTACAGTCGAAACGGCAAATGGAAATTCTGTTAACATAGATAAGGTATTGCAAGAAGGAAAGATAAAACTTTTAGGCCATAAATTTTCTGCAAACCTGTTACCTATGAAATTAGCCGGATTCGATGTAGTGTTAGGAATGGATTGGTTAATAGCCAACCATGCTCGGATCCTGTGTGATAAGAATTCCGTAGAAATCCGTACTCCCACAGGAGAAGTAATTTTAATTACAGGAGATAGACCTCGAAAGCCACTAAAATTCATTTCAGTAATGAAATTGGCCAGTTATTCAAGAAAACAAGAAATGGTGTATATGATTTCTGTAATCATTAACACTAAAAGCAAGGAACTTCAGGATATCCCTGTAGTCGCAGAATACCCAGACATTTTTCCAGAAGAACTACCTGGGTTACCACCCGATAGAGAAGTAGAATTTAGAATTCATTTAATTCCGGGTACTACACCAATAGCTAAAGCACCTTATCGATTAGCACCCACCGAAATGCTAGAATTGAAAAAGCAATTAGACGAATTACTAAGCAAGGGATTTATACAACCTAGTTCATCCCCTTGGGGAGCCCCAGTGTTGTTTGTGAAAAAGAAGGATGGATCGATGAGAATGTGTATCGATTATAGAGAATTAAATAAGATTACAATTAAGAATCGATACCCATTACCTAGGATTGATGATCTTTTTGATCAACTTCAAGGCGCTAGATATTTTTCCAAAATAGACTTAAGATCTGGATATCACCAGCTGAAAGTACAAGAAGAAGACATACCTAAAACTGCTTTCAGAACTAGGTATGGTCATTATGAGTTTACAGTCATGCCCTTTGGATTAACGAATGCACCCGCAGCATTCATGGACATGATGAATAGGATCTGTAAACCATACTTGGATAAATTTGTAATCGTATTCATCAACGATATACTTATTTATTCCAAAAGTCAGGAAGAACATTGCGAGCATCTACATTCACTCTTAACTTTGTTAAGAAAAGAGAAACTTTACGCCAAATTCTCGAAGTGTGAATTCTGGCTACAAGAAGTGCAATTTTTAGGTCACATGGTGAATCACGAACGTATTCACGTAGATCCCTCCAAGATAGAAGCAATCACCAAATGGAAGGTCCCACGAACGGCTATGGAAGTTAGAAGTTTTCTAGGCTTAGCTGGATACTATAGACGATTTATTAAGGATTTCTCTAAGATAGCTGTGCCTTTAACTAAGCTAACTTGTAAAACAGTTAAGTTTGAATGGGGACATAGACAAGAAGAAGCTTTTAAGATTTTAAAGCACCGATTGACGAATGCTCCAGTTTTAGCTTTACCTGAAGGAACAGAAGATTTTGAAGTATATTGTGATGCTTCAAAATTAGGATTTGGATGTGTATTGATGCAATGCAAGAAGGTAATTGCGTATGCCTCTAGGCAATTGAAGAAGGATGAGGAAAATTACACGACTCACGACCTAGAATTAGGAGCCATAATCTTTGCCCTTAAAATCTGGAGACATTATCTGTATGGAAGTAAGTTTACTATCTACACAGATCATAAAAGTTTAAGGTACATATTTGGGCAAAAAGAGTTAAATATGAGGCAAAGAAGATGGATGGAAATCCTAAGTGATTACGACTGTGATATTCAATATCACGAAGGAAAGGCGAACGTAGTCGTAGAAGCCTTAAGTCGTAACTATCATGAAAAGCAAAAGCGAGTCCGTGCTCTTAGATTAAATCTACAAATAGATTTAATGAAGCAATTGAAGAACGTTCAGGAAACGGCAATCAAGGACGATTCTGAAGGAATGAAAGGTTACCTAAAGGAATTAGAGCAAGGAAATGATGGAATTTGGAGATTCCACAAGAAGAGAATTTGGGTACCTAAGCAAGGAGAATTAAGAAATAAGATTTTAGAAGAAGCTCATAAATCTAGGTATACCATACATCCAGGAAACAATAAGATGTACCAAGATTTAAGAAACAATTTCTGGTGGATAGGAATGAAAAAGGATATAGCCAGTTATGTATCTAAGTGTCTTACTTGTTCACAAGTTAAGGCAGAACACCAGAAACCTTCAGGATTACTACAACAGTTAGAAATGCCAGTATGGAAATGGGAACTCATAACAATGGATTTTGTTACTAAGTTACCCAAAACTAGAAAAGGTAACGATGCTATTTGGGTAATTGTGGATCGTTTAACCAAATCAGCTCATTTCTACCAATGAAGGAAACCTTTAGCATGGAAAGGTTAGCCAAATTGTACGTAGATGAAGTAGTATCTTTACATGGAGTCCCACTCTCCATTGTATCAGATAGAGATAGTCGTTTCACTTCCCATTTCTGGACTAGTTTCCAGGAAGCAATGGGAACCCGACTAAATTTAAGTACTGCATATCATCCTCAAACAGACGGACAAAGTGAAAGGACAATACAAACCCTAGAAGACATGCTTCGAGCGTGTGTCATTGATTTTGGTGGTAATTGGGATAACCACTTACCCTTAATTGAATTCTCCTATAATAATAGTTATCATTCAAGCATCGAAGCTGCTCCATTCAAAGCACTGTATGGACGCAAGTGCAGAACCCCAGTTTGTTGGGCAGAAATAGGAGAAAGTCAATTATCAGGTCCAGAGATTGTACAAGAAACTACTGACAAGATAACCCAAATCAAGGAAAGATTGAAGACGGCTAGAGATCGCCAGAAAAGCTATGCAGACAATCGCCGCAAGCCACTAGAATTTCAGGTAGGAAACAAAGTACTTTTGAAAGTCTCTCCTTGGAAAGGAATAGTACGATTCGGTAAGAAAGGAAAGCTGAGTCCAAGATACGTAGGACCATTTTCAGTAATGCAACGAATCGGACCAGTTGCTTATCGCCTACAACTACCAGACGAACTAGCTGGAGTACATGATGTATTTCATGTATCCAATCTCAAGAAATGTTTATCAGACGAATCCTTGGTAGTACCTCTTCAAGATGTGGAGGTAAATGAAAAGTTAAAATTCGTAGAAAAACCACTGCAGATAGAGGACAAGAAAGTCAAATTTCTCAAACACAAGCGACTAGTGTTAGTCAAAGTCAAATGGGATTCGAAGAGAGGACCAGAATACACTTGGGAGCTGGAATCAGAAATGAAGCGAAAGTACCCTCATCTATTTCAGTGAAATCTCGAGGACGAGATTTTTCTTAAGGTGGGGAGGATGTAACAACTCTCACTAAAATTAATATTTAGTATGGTAATTAACTATTAAGGAAATCCTAATTAAGAAACCCAAGCAATTCTGCATATACCCTAAAATTTTCATAACAATTGGAATCAGGTTCAGGGCCCCTAAAACTCAGGGGGAGTAAACCCTAGCTGATAATTATCTTAAATTCTTGCTGTAGAAGCAAAATTTCGTTTCAGTGTCAACTCATCCAAGCTATCTAGACACGAACCTACCCTACCCTAGAATTGCTACCCGTCGCGCCACGCGACAGGTACATATGTCCCTGTCGCGACACGCGAGAAAGACAAAATTTCAGTATAAATAGGTGGGGTTGGCACTTGAAGTTTTCTGTTCATTCGACTTCAAAACTCAAAATACACACAGAGATATCGTCTGAATACTGCACAAACACACACAATTCACGAATCGCTGTCGCAATCAGGGTAATAACTCGATCGCTATTACGATTCAACATCCGATCGATTATAACTATCCAACGATTGTCCGAGTGTTGCTCAAATTGAGCTTATACTTTGTTATTCGTTGTGATTTCGACTTGAATGTTTGAGTGTTGTTCGAATTCGGACTATGCTCTGTCATTCGTTGTGAATCCATTGGATTGTTAAGTATCGCACTTGATAATAGTTGTGAGGGTTTAATCTCGTGAATTGACGTAACTGCTGAATTAGTTACTAATCCCGTTTGTGTGTGCATTGTTATTTAAATTAGGTTAGAAGGCTAATCAGTAAAGCTTATACTCTGCTCGTTAAATCTGCAAAGTGAGTCATTCTCTTTTTATCAACTGTTTTACAATACTCCAAATTATTTTCCAAAGTTATAATTACAGGGATTAAGTCTTTGTAATCACCAAATTACAGCCGGTATGTGGGGTATTGTGCACATTACTATTGTTTGTATCATTTTAGGTGAGCGAGCCTAAACCATGATATACACTATTAGGTAGTCGGACCTAAATAGTGATTTACGTCACTTGTGGGTGAACGGACCCAACAGTGATATGACCACAGTCACAGATCCGGTCGAGTGACAAATACTGTGGGTAGTTGGTTGATATGAAAACATTGTAATCGCTCTTAATACTGTAGATTATAACAATGTGTCATTTTAGTAAAACTGAATGATTCACTCAGTATTTCCCTGCTGACAAAACCTTTTTCAAACATGTTTCAGGTGATCTGTTGTGATCCAAGAAAAGTGCCGTGAAGCACTACAAGCTTAGAAAAGTGGCTCAATGTGAATAAATAAACATGTTTTGAGAAATAAAGATTTCTCCGGGAAATCATCTTATTGTAAATTACAGGGTTTTATCCCTAAAGTTTATGTAATAAACTAAACGGGCATTTAAGTATTTAAAAAAATCCTGTTTTAAAAAGACTTCCGCTGTCGCCTAAACTAAATACCACGGGATTTCCTGCCTCGCGGCTCTGGACCGGGTCAAACCGGGGCCGAGGGTCGTGACATGAAGCTACTGCAAAATTTTGGGACGAAATTCCAAACCAACGGGGGGATGATGTGACACCCCAGGAAAACCAGTAAACCACGCAACTTAACTTGCTTCCTCAGTTACCACATGCTAAATTTCGGGACGAAATTTCTTTCAAGTTGGGGATAATGTGACAACCCGAGTTTTCAAGGTCTCTATTCGACTTGACGTAGTACTTATTTGCAAAGTGTGTTATATATGTTTGATGTGTTAATAAAAGGCTTTATATCTATAATGTATGTGAAAAATTAAAAGCAACAAAATGAACCCTAGCCGAAAACACCTCCCTAGCTGAAATCCTCCTCCTCACGAAAACACTCTTCGTCAAGAGCAGGCCGGCGAAATTAACTCATGGGCTTCGGTCCAGTAACGATTGAATATAGGATTTGTTTAATTTGTGCGCACGAATTCGAAAACTGACAAACCCTAATCACCTCTCCTTCTCTCTCTCTCACTTTTCTTTGAAACCCGACGGCTGCCCTCCCCTTATTCGAAGTCAGATCCTCCGGGTTGGGTTGTTCTTTGTTCGGTTAGTGTTTTCACATTTAAATTAACTTCAGTTTCAAATGGATGTTCATAGGGCTCTGATTTCGCTATGCATGATAAGATCAGTTATATTATTGTGTGTGAAACTTGACAATGATTTAGAGTTCTAGGGTTGATATGATTGATATTGGATGATATAAATGTGACCAGGAATGCGTGAGCATGTTAACTTGCTAATAGTGTTTGATGAGGCGTTATGTAATCGATTTGTTGTATGCATAAATGGAGTCTGTGTTAAAGTCATGATGAATACTTGATGATTTCAATAACTTATTGATGACTGTTTGATGATTGAATGATGATATGATGAAGGGATGTAACTGTTAGAGTGTAACTAGGGTTCTGTGATTATGCAACTGTGTTAATGATGAAAACACCGCCTAAACGAAAACACAGGACCAGCGAAAACACAAGTGTTTTCGCCATGCCTTTCGCCGACGAAAACCATCACCCGACGAAAACACTGCCCGACGAAAACCCTTAGGATTTCGTCACCTGGAGGGTTTTCATCAATAAGGATTTTCGTCAACAAGTGTTTTCATCACATAAGGGTTTTCGCCGATAGGGGTTTTCGCCAAGCCTGTGATTTCGTCACATCTAATGTTCGTTAGTGTTCTGGCATATTAGCTTCGCTAAGTCTGTGACTCAGTTAAGTTATTTACTTGGTTAACTCCGTTAGTTTGCTAAATCTGTTAGTTGCTAACTCTAGTAATTTATTAACTCTGTTAAGTTAAGTTGATTAACTCTGTTAAGTTTATCAACCTTGTTAGTTATTAATTATGTTAAGCCTAGCAACTCTGTTAAGTATGTTAATTCTGTTTAGTTTATTAATTCAGTTAGAATATGTTAACTCTGTTGAGCATGATAACTTAGTTAAGGAACTTGCAAGTACCTTGGAACCTTGTATGGATTGACTAACTGTTTATGTGTTATATGATGTTATCTGCCAAACACACCCTGTGATATTGATTTCATGTGAAACTTTACGAACTTGAACTGATTAAGTATATGTACATAATTTAGGACTTGACTGATTACTTGTGAGCACATAGTTTAGCATACCGAGCAAACCAAGGTGAGTTCACACTTTCTACAAGGCATGGGATTCCCAAGGGTTGGGAATGGGTTAATAAACTAAAACGGAATCTACATATCCTCCTTGGGTAGGATATGTATGGCCATCCTCCTTGGGTAGGATGCCACTATAACTCCTACATATTCTCCTTGGGTAGAACTACGTACGTTCGTCCTCCTTGGGTAGGACAACAACCTTAACTTACTAGACAAAACTCTATCATGAAGTCCCTCCTCTTTATATCGACTTAATCGCCGACGCCGATGGCGAGCGGGTCATTAGTTAATAGCGCTATTAGGTTTAACAAACCTCACACCGTGTCGTTCGAACGGGCGTGTACTAATGGACTATGGCAAACTGTCAGTGATGATAGACACTGATGTAGGGCACCACTTATATTTCGTTAGTAGTCGATATGGTATGGTCTAGTGGTTCACAGGGGAAGCCCCCCACTACTTATGATTATGGTTTGGGAAACAAAAGGTTACGGGTTAACTCGTGGTTTACGAAACAACCTATGATTTCAAAACAAACTGGTAAAACTAAACAACCAACTATGAACTCGCTCAACTTTGTTGTTGACTCGTTGTTACATGCCTTTGTAAGTCCCGTGAAACCGGATCTTTCAATGATATCAAACAACACCAAGTTTGTGCGGAATCCAAACTTGATGTGATTCAAGAATAAATACGAAAAACTGAAAATATGGAAACGAAGAACAATACCGAATCACCTTTAAACACTTGCACACGATTCTATTACTTGAATAAGCAAAACCGTCTAGTACAAGTGTTCTTCACTATCGAATCACCTCTCTCTCTAACTCTAGAATTTCTGTAACATAGAGGTTCCAAAGGTTCAAACCCTAAAACAAGTTGTAAACTTGTTTATATACTAACTCAAGCCCAAGTCTCTACATGGGCTCCCCTGGGCCTGCTTGGCCCACATGGCCTAAAGCTTGGCCCAAGTGGCCTATAAAGGTCCAAAACCTAATATAAACTAACCCGGTAAAGCCCAGTTCGTAACCATAGCCCGCTGGATTAATTTGATGCGTCAGTCTCACACTTCAGGGCCTAACAATCTCCCCCTAGACTGATGCCATCAAATTGTCTTCATACTAGAAATCAGCAACATCTTCAACGTAGTCTATGGTTGTCGCTATGCTGCAGATTTTGTGGAAGTTCTTGACTTCTGAACTCTCAGCACTGGGTCTCTTTCTTCAGCTCATGTGGTTGGCTTCATATCAGGATCTTGATCAGCATTTGCTTGAAAATCTTATCAAAAGGAATGTGAGAGGAGGATTCTCAGCAGCTCTTTTCTTCTGCAATCTTCGTCTTTCAAGCAGGTTCATGGTACTTCTTCAAATGTACTTTCACGGTCAGACGGCGTTTCGTATCCGGTTCTTCTGACTCAGGTACACCTTGTTGGTGAGCTGCTCCAGGCTTCTTCAGCAACTAACAGCATCTCAGTCTTCATCAACCCCTGTTCTTGATTGAAATCAAGTTCTGCACATGCTCACAAACTCATAAGCAAACATTTCTTATGCAACAGGGAGAGTACCATATGAACACTAGGTACATCCAAGTACTTGTACTCGGATTTCACAATTTAAATTCTTTCAACTATTGATGATCAGTCTAATCTTCAAGAACGGTTATATTTTTAAATTTAAGAAAACAAATAAACACTCTATTTTTGGATTTTTGGATTTATAGAAAAACAAGACACTATTTTTGTAGTTTTGAAGTTTTCTATTTTTTTTTTATTTTTTTTAATTTTTAAGAACTAAAAACAAATAAAAACTCAAAATATAAACAACTACCATAATATACAATTACAATTACAATTGCAATGGGATCAAAATTCGTTCTAAGGCAAACTAAGGAACACTTTTCAGTACGAGCCTAATCAAACTGGTCTATGCGATTGCCAATATGTTTGTCCACTTAAACTTTAACGCTCAACTTTCAATTTTTCAACTTCGTGATATGCTTAAGGTAATATTATACTATTATACCCGTGTGTCCCATTTCAAGGCATACCCCCACGATCAAGGTAAGCACAACGATTCATCATAGTAGGTGAATATACTGATGTCATCCTTTAAGATATCCTGACTGTGTCTAGGTCTGCATATAATCTGTTTTATCATGTTTTGATTTCTTAACAATGAACACCCAAATAAATACTAATCAAATCCTGGAAATATAAACAGAACACTCTATCATGCAAGTCTCTTCCCTACCACATATTTCACAAGTCCAATCCAGATTTCTGAAACCTTACCTGGGAATAGGTTGAGAAAAGAACAGAATAGATCTTTTGCAGAGATGATATAATATACAGATCAAATGAGTTTTTCTCAATTTGATATAGGTTTCTTGGGGTTTCTTTTGGGCACTAGAGGGCCTCTTTCGGGTGTATTAGATCTATTGCGCGACAACGTACAGCTAGGTCAGCATGTATCTGGATGCAGCAGAAGCTGTCGTTGCCTAGCACCTCCAGGTCAGCATATATCTGGATGCAGCAGAGGAGGTACACGACTTTTTTCAGAGAAGATTTCAGATCAAAATTGTGTGTATTGGGACAACATACAGACAATCAAATAGAAATGAGCTAATTCCAAGTGACTTTCTTTCCTGGGGTCATGTACAATTTTAGTTCTGAGCAGAAGGACAGCCAAGATATCCCCGGATGATTCAACAATATAAAGACCCGAAACCTCAGATGTTGGCTATCAATCAACGCAAGATTTAAGACCATAAAATCATACGCCGTTGGTAAGTTACCCACATGGTACATAGTTCGTTATGTTTATATCACTTAGTATCTTTTATCATGTTGAGCGTCAAGCCTATCGACATATCACAATAGATCCTAGTCTTTCAGCTATGGCACCTTACATGTGTTAGTCAAACCCTTTAACACGAACATTTATTTCACTTCCCTTGTCATGCAAATTTTCTTTTTGGCCTTTTCATTTTTCTAATGTTTTTCTCATTTTCTCCCCCTAAAGCAATACATATATATACGGCAAACTCTTTTTGTATTTTTCTTTTCTGAGTTTTCTCCCCCTAAACTCTATATCTATGTCTCTCTCTCCCCCTAAAGCTTTGTTAGCACAATCAAATGCATATTTTTCACATTTGCCATTACTGACTGGCTTAACAAAAGCATTTCTCACATCACGGGCCTTTTAAGGACTATTGCTGCCCGTTGAGGACTGTGGAGAGCCTGCTTGTCTTTGATGTTTAGGCTTCTTCTTTCCGTGTCCTTTACTTGCTTGCTTCGGCTCTTGTTGCTTGATCTGAACCTTGTCATCACTAACAGAAGGTTCAGACTGTTCAGCTTGCGCACTTGGAGCCTTGTTCACGTCAATCTTCACTTCTTCCTTCATGTCGTCAGCTTTGACAGAATCGGAAAATTCTGGTTTATCAAATGAAACACCAGAAACTTTAGTAGAAACTTCAGCTGAATCATTAGACGAATTATCAGCACAAGACAGTTCTGCACATGACACCCTTGAGCTGAATTCACTAGAATCAACTGATTCCAATTTCTCAGAATTAGCTGCTTCAGGTGATTCGCAGTTGGAATCAGATGGTTCAGCTGGCTCATTCGCTCTATTTGCCGATTCATTTTCCGTTACATAAGCATCAACTTTTCCGCCCAAATCATCAGACCTGAAATTAATCATAGAGTGAAAAAATGAGCCAAAAATGTCACACACATGAGAACTTGATGCTTTTTCATCTTCAACGACACCTTCAACTTTAACTTCAACTACTTCATCTGCATGGGAAGACGAAGCATTAGGATCAAAAGTACCCTTTGAAACAAAATTTACCGAAGGAGTCGCTCTTTTGTTGATTGATGACTTATCAGTTTTAGGACCGTAAGCCATCTTGTCCTCATTCATCAATTCCTGCTCAGTCATGGGTAAATATGTGTAGTTATCATTATATGGAGGAGGAACTTGATTGAAACCCAAACCACACCCCTTCTTTCTCTTGTACGCGAGCTGTTGATCACACAAATTTTTGACTAATTTGCTGGAAGAATCAAATTTCTTAATATTAAGCTCATTTATTTGATATCTATCTCTGATATCTTCCAGTTCCTTAGTTACAGTGCAAAGTTTCTCCTGAACATATAAGAGTTGACTTGATTTCACACTTACATCATCCTTGAGTTTAATGATGTCTTTTCGCTGAGCTTCAATTTTATCTTTATAAAGATTTTCATTCTTTGATAAAGTAAAATTTTTATTTTTTATGTCGTTATAGTCTTGAATCAACTCAGCGTTGTGTAACCAATATGCCTCATTTCTTTTTCTACACTCAGGAGTGCAAAAAACAGAAAGTATCTCTTCACGATCACGAGTAACTTCTTGAGCCATGGGTTTGTTAAACATAAATGCTGAATTTTGTGTGGATGAGCAAACTGCAGAGGATGTGTTGCCTTGAGTAAACTGTTTGTCAGCATTGTCATATGATTTGATGAGTGAGATCAGCTCATCTGACTTCATTTTGTAACAGTTGCTGTCGGTTGTCAATATTATCTGATTAACATTTCTAAACCAACTACAGTTCGCCTGATATGGAATCCCTTTTATAGCCTCCAGAAGCTTTCTGTTGCTCATGCGAGTAGACACCACCATTTCTGCCTTCTCCATTTCAGAAAGCAGTTCAACAAACCGGCCAATCACTGCTTCTATAGATTCACCTGAAAAGTATCTAAATCCTTGGAGTTCCTGCTCAAGCATCTCTCTTTTAGAAGACATTTTTTAAGATTTGATCCCCAAAAAAATGTGATCCTTTTTAACAATTTCCTCAACACAAGCTCAAAGCGAGAACCCGTGTACTCGCCAACTCAAACACTTTGCACGTGAAAGAACGAACCCGCTCTCTAAACTGCACCTCAAAATCCTGTCAAAACTTGTCACAACCAAACAAATCCCCCTTTTTTTTAATTTTGTTTATTTTTTTATTTTTAATTAATAATTTATAAAAGTATACTTATAATTATTATTATTATTATTATTATTATTATTATTATTATTATTATTATTATTATTATTATTATTATAAAAACAATGATTTTGTAATAATTATATAATGATTATTATAATTATTATTATTATAAATAATAAAAACCTAAACGACAATTTCGTATGATTGTCTTCTTCGATCAAAAAAAAAAAAAAAAAAACCCACCGAAACCCTAATTTGTTCCAGCCACCAAAATGGTGATTTGATGAGTGGTGATCGGAGTCGGTGCGACGGTACGGTTGATCAACGGAGATGGATGATGTACGTGGAGGTTGTTCAACGGTGGAATGATGAACGTCTACGAAGGTTGTCTGATGATGATGACAGATTTAGGTGGTGATCAACGGAGGTGAAGGTTGACCGGGTGAAGATGGTATTGTGAACGAAGCCGTTGCAGGTTTCCGGCGACCGGTTATCAGAGGAGAAGATGTCCGATGATGATGAACGTTGGTGAAGATGATCGGACCCGAAACCTCTAAATCTTTTGTTAAAATCCTTTTTGTCGAAGTGATGATGATATTGCCACAACGGATCCTTGATTGCGAGTCGGAAAGATGGAACTCGAAACCGATGTCGAAATGGAGATGACTCGAGACAGTGAAGGTTGCGACTCGAAACGTGGAAGTCGAGACCAATTGATGATGACTCGAGATGAAGATCAAAAGTTGATGACTCAAGACCAATGTGAAGTCGAAACCGTGATTGCGACCGTTTTTGGAAGATGATGACTCGAAACCAGCTGATAACAATTGAGTCGAGACCTTTGATAATATGAAGATGGGAGTCGAAACCGTTGAAGATAGATGAGTCGAGACCAGTGAAAGATGACTCGAGACCAAATTGTTGAAGGTTGTTTTCACTCGAAACCTTTGTGAAGATAACTAGAAATCTCTGTTGTTGTAGCTGAAAATGATGGTTGTAAGCAATGGAGGTGATGAACGTTGAACGTGATGGTGGATATTCGAAATCAATTCGAAAATAAAAAATGTTGATAATTTTAAGAACAGTTCCAGAAATCCTAGATTTTAGGAAAGAGAAAATCTTTTCAAATCAAAATCATTATCTCGGAATTTTAAGGGTGAAGGGGGTGCTCACCTAATAGGTGAGTCCCCTCTCTTACGTCAAACCAATCCCCGTGTGTCACGTCAAGTCCCCTCTTAAACTCCCCTAACACCCCAATTTGATGGCGGCACACCCCTCTTAGGTGAATTGGTTTTTTTTAAAAAAAAAAAAAAAAAAAAAAAAAAAAAGAAAATACCTGATTGGACCCGCCTCTCTCTCTCCTCCCTCTCTCTTCGGTGAGCCGCCACCGGTTTTACCCCAAACAACCTCACCGATTTGATGTCCCGCTTGAACGGCGGTGCTTTGCCGAGCGGTGAAATGGTCACCGATGGGGTCCCCGAAGGGTGCCCCGATCACCCTAAAAAAAAATTTAAAAGTGTTTTCAATCTTTTAACCAGTTAAAGAGATCTGAAAATATCCTTTTTTTTAACTGAATCACTAAAGCAAAATATAATGATTTTCTTAAACAAACCTGATGAACACTTTGAATACTGCGAAGAACACGAAGAATGTTTTTGATGATTTTCAACAAAAATTTCAAAATCTTGAATCTTTGATATCACACCGAGCCTAGAAACAGGTTCTAATGGCTCTGATACCACTTGTAAGTCCCGTGAAACCAGATCTTTCAATGATATCAAACAACACCAAGTTTGTGCGGAATCCAAACTTGATGTGATTCAAGAATAAATACGAAAAACTGAAAATATGGAAACGAAGAACAATACCGAATCACCTTTAAACACTTGCACACGATTCTATTACTTGAATAAGCAAAACCGTCTAGTACAAGTGTTCTTCACTATCGAATCACCTCTCTCTCTAACTCTAGAATTTCTGTAACATAGAGGTTCCAAAGGTTCAAACCCTAAAACAAGTTGTAAACTTGTTTATATACTAACTCAAGCCTAAGTCCCTACATGGGCTCCCCTTGGGCCTGCTTGGCCCACATGGCCTAAAGCTTGGCTCAAGTGACCTATAAAGGTCCAAAACCTAATATAAACTAACCCGGTAAAGCCCAGTTCGTAACCATAGCCCGCTGGATTAATTTGATGCGTCAGTCTCACACTTCAGGGCCTAACAGCCTTGCAGGTCGTTAGGTACTTTTGGAGCTTGCACGAGGAGGCGTGGACGTTGTGGGACATGGATAGTCTTATGCCATGTTAAACATTTATCATACTTTTGAAACTTATGCTTTGGTTTTAAACATTATGCTTCCGCTGATTACTTAAACTATGTTTTGTTAGACACCAATTATATTGCGGTTGGGGTTTTATATTTACTTATACGTTATGTTCAATATGATTGGTGGCTTGATCCTGGTCAGTCACGCCTCCAAGCGGTGATACTCCGCGAGTGGATTTTGGGGGTGTGACAATAGTTGGAGCAGTCGTCAAACCAAAAGGCATGACAATGAACTCATAGTGCCTATATCTCGTGCGGAAAGCAGTTTTGGGAATATCTTCTTCAAATACACGAAGTTGATGATACCTAGAACGCAGGTCGATCTTGGAAAAACAGGTAGCACCTTGCAGCTGATCAAAGAGGTCATCAATTCGGGGTAGGGGATATCGATTCTTGATGGTAAGCTTATTAAGCTCACGATAATCGATACACATTCGAAAAGATCCATCTTTCTTTTTCACAAAGAGGACAGGAGTTCCCCAAGGTGAATAACTCGGTCGGATGAATCCTTTATCAGATAATTCTTGAAGCTGTTTCGATAACTCTTGCATCTCAGACGGTGCAAGACGATAAGGTGCTTTAGCAATTGGGTTAGCATTGGGTACAAGGTCAATATAAAACTCGACTTGACGAACTGGAGGCAAACCAGGCAGTTCATCAGGAAACACCTCTGGATAATCCTGAACAATCGGAATATCCTGAATACTCTTGTTCTTGCCTTTCTCCTCGGTGACATGTGCTAGGAAAGCAACATATCCTTTTCGTAAATAACGTTGGGCCATCGTACAAGACATGAGTTTCAAACCAACAGATGGTTTCTCACCACGAACCTCAAGGACATCACCAGATGAAAGAGGAATACGAACGATCTTGTCAAAACAAACCACCTCAGCATGGTGTTTGGTTAACTAATCCATCCCTACGATGATGTCAAAATTCCCAAGTTGCATCGGTGTGAGGTCGATAGGAAAAAGATGGTTATCGAGGTTCAATTGACAACCATGAAGAACAGAATCGAGTACGAGTGGTTTACCAGTAGCAACTTCGACAGATAAGGGATTCCTCAGTTTAGTTCTAGGTATCGCAAGTAAAGGCTTAAAGGATAACGAAACAAAACTCCTATCAGCACCAGAATCAAAGAGAACAGATGCAAGTTGATTGTTAACAAGGAACGTACCGTTAACGACTTCGTTGTCTGCCCTTGCCTCATTCGCGTTCAAATTGAATGCTCGTCCACGAGCGGGATTCACATTCGCGTTCGCGTTGACATTCGGATTTGCATTTGCATTTACCAACCTTGGGTAGTTGTTGCGAAAATGACCCATTTTTTCGCAATTAAAACACGAACTAGGTGGGAATCTCGCAGCATTCCCTTGAGCTTGTGCTGGAACCTGGGCAGCCTGATTTTGACCAAAACGACAAATGTTGGCCAAATGGCCAAGTCTACCACACGTAGCACACTGTTTACAGGCCTGTTGGGAAACATGGTGGCCATTACATCGAGTGCAGTGAGGTGCGGTACCAGCATATGCTTTCTTTGCAGGAGGTTGAGTCGGTGGGTTCCGAGGGTTCTGATTGGTGATAACAAAATTTTGAGCACCCTTTCGCTTCCTCGACTTCTTCGATGACTCACCTTTCTTACCCTTACCCTTTTCCTTGTCAGAATCGGTTGACTTCTTTTTATCACCCTTGCGGGTGAGTTTACCCTTCCTGACTTGAGACTCAGTCAGGGTAGCAGACAACTCGATCGCGTGACGGACGGTAGTAGGATTGATGCCAGTCACAATGTCCTGAATGGAATCAGGTAAACCATTGATATACCTCTCGATTGCTTTATCCAGTGGGGTAACCATAGTGGGGCATAACAAACTAAGCTCCTCAAATCGATCCGTATAAGCACGGTGTTCTCCCCTGTCTTGTTTCAAATCATCGAATTCTCGTTCCAAAGCTCGAATCTCGTGGCGGGGACAGAACTCTCTCATCATGAGAGCTCGGAGCTCTTCCCAAGTTTGTGCCAAGGCCACTTCGGCACCCCTATCACGCATCACTCCGTTCCACCATGTAAGAGCTCGCTTCTCAAACACGCTTGATGCAAACTCAACCTTACGCGCATTCAGACACTGCACATGTCTGAATATGCTCTCGATACTCTCAAACCACTGCATGAGCGCGGTTGCTCCTTGTGACCCAGAAAAATTAAGCAGCTTCGCAGAATTGAAATTCTTGAAATTACATTGAGCATTATTGTTGTTATTATTGTTGTTGTATAATTCGTGGATTTGGGTCACAATGCCTAGAAGCACAGCAGCCATTTGCTGAGAGACAGGGGCTGCGACTTCCTCAGCAGTAAAAGTTTGAGCATCACGTCGAGGAGGCATTGTCTAACAAGGAAACATGAGAAACGAGTGAGGTTGACAATTGGAAAAACAAAAGAGGTATTGAAAACATCGACAAAACACAAGGAAGGCGATCATTTGTTTGTTACCTCGAACAAACAAATGACACGCGGTGACTAATCAAAGTAAATGGGTCAAAATAATGTATCGCGAAGACATGCTCGCCTATAAGTGAACACTCACCCCAAGAGTTCCCAGGTAAGAGTGACTGGTCTGATACTGCGGATTTGTACGAACACTCTAGCCTTAGACAGAAAACTCAGGATACATGCATTCACTCTTCCAGTTTGCACGTGTTCACATTATTTAGACCCAAACTTTGACGAGATTTTGAAAATTCAAAAGGGTTCAAAACCATATAACAAAGGGTTCAAAACTTAGTAATCAATCATCCAAGGATAGATGATTAATTTTCGAATCGGATTCGTTATTGTGTTCTCGTTGTGGTTATCACCCAAGGATAGGTGACGGTATTGTTTTAAAATCTAAACACAAGTAAACTTGTGTTGGGGTCCTAGAAAGTTACAGTCTAGGTCAAAGCATTACTAATAACCTAATTCCTTATAACTATTGGCTCTGATGCCAACTCTTCTGTCACACCCAGACCACGTTAAAACAACAAATCGTGGCGGAAACGTCGGGGAGTGTTGTAACAGAATTATTGTTCCACAACCATGGTAACCAAATGTTTCGTTTTATTGAATTATTATGTAATGTACATTGTCTTTAAACCAAAACAAACATACTACACAGTGTTTATAACTATTTTTAAGTCACTGTTAGGCCCTAAAGTGTGAGACTGACGCATCAAATTAGCACAACGGGCTATGGTTACGAACTGGGTCGTACCGGGTTAGTTTATATTAGGTTGTAGACCTTTATAGGTCACTTGGGCCAAGCTTTAGGCCATGTGGGCCAAGCAGGCCCAAGGGGAGCCCATGTAGGGACTTGGGCTTAAGTTAGTATATAAACAAGTTTACAACTTGTTTTAGGGTTGGATCTTCATTGTTACAGATTTCCTAGAGAGAGAGCTAGTGAATTCGTTTTTGGTTGTGAACACTTGTACCAGACGGTTTTGCTTTTCAAGTAATAGAATCGTGTGCAAGTGTTTAAAGGTGATTCGGTATTGTTCTTGCTTTTCATATTTTTTGATTTATCTTGAATCATCTTGTGATTGGATTCCGCACTCTCACAAGATTGGTTTGATATCATTGAAAGATCCGGTTTACGGGACTTACAAGTGGTATTAGAGCCTTTAGAACCTATTTCTAGGCTCGGTTAGATATCAAAGATTCAAGATTTTCGTTATTTTTGGGTTCGGTGTTCTTCGTGTTCTTCGTTTGTTCATCGAAATTTTATCAAAAGTTAGTATATTTTGGTGATGTTTGATCTTTTGAAAGTTGTTACAAGATAAATGGAAATCTTTTGAAATTTTTAAAAGGTTTTCATTATTATCTTTTCAAGTTATCAAATTCCTAAAATCTCGAAAATTCTGGTTGTTATTCCTTTTTGAAATTTTTGTTTCCAAATTTAAAAAAAAAAAGGAATTTCCATCTACAAACGGTTTCCACTTCTTCAGTCCATCACACTGCTTCAGTCCATCACACCGCTTCTTCAGTCTCCCACAAGATCACTTTCACCTGTCATCTTCAGTTCACCGAGTCGCAATCACCTCCACCTTCACCGAGTCGCAACCTCCGACTCGCAACCACGATTACGAGTCGCAACCCTCACACGGTCTCGACTGATCACGTTTCTGGTTACGAGTCGCAACCTCCTGATCATCTTCATCAAGTCGCAATCAAGGTTTCGGCTCTTCACGATTTTGTTCCGACTCGCAACCGATATCTCGACTCATCGTGCTTTGTTTTCGAGTCGCAATCTCTACAGATCTCGAGTCACTGTTCAGTCGCAATCAACCATATCAAACTGACCTGCAACTGCCATTATCGTCTGTCTTCATCATCTTCGTCGCCGCCGAAATCTTCCACTCCGACCACCATATCAACCTGACACCGTTCGTTGACAACCTTCGATATCCTCCGTCTTCGTCCATCACCTCCGACGGAGCTCCGGCAACATCTTTTCAACCATTGTCAAATTTCGGTTGTTGTCGTTGAGAGTAAAACGAAGAAGCCAGCAATGTTGTTTGTTTTAGGGTTTTGGTTTGGGTTTTGAACGAAGAAGACACAGAGATCTTTTAGGTTTTATTGTTTAATTATAATAATAATAATTATTAATCATAAGGTAATCATTACTTAATCATTAATAATAATAATAATAATAATAATATTAGTTATAATAATAATATTAATAATAATAAGTATTCGTTTATAATAAAAAAAATGATTAATTAATTATTTAAAAAAAAGGGGTTATTATTAATTAAAAATAAAAAATAAAAAAAAATAAAAAAAAGGGTTTGTTTGTTCGGTTGTGATAACGGTTTTGACAGGTTTTGAGGTGCGGTTCAGAAAGCGGGTTCGATTCGCGTGTAAAGGGTTTTGAGTGAGCGAGTACACGGGTTCTTGTTTAGTTTGTGTTTTGAGGAGAAGAACAAACGTATCAACCACCCGCTGAAATCATGGCATTAGTATTTCACAAACCCGTGGTTCAAGAAATGAATGTTGAAGATACAATTTCTGTTTTCTGCACTCCTGAATGTAGGGAACGAGTTGAGGCTTATAGAATTCACAACGCTGAGCTAATCGAAGACTATAATGAAATTAAACGAAAAAATTTCACTTTAACGAAAAACGAAAAACTTTTCAAAGAGAAAATCGAAGCTCAGCGTAAGGACATCGTTCAACTCAAGGACGATGTTAGTGTAGCTACGGCCCAACTCATCATAGTCAAAGAAAAACTGTGTGAGGTGACTAAAGAACTGGAGAATGTTAGGGATAAATACCAAATTAATCAGTTAAACATTAAAAAATTCGATTCCTCTAGTAAATTAGTCAAAAATCTGTGTGATCAACAATTGGCATATTCTAAAAAGAAAGGGTCAGGATTGGGTTATCATCAGACTCCTCCTCCGTACAATGATAATTACACTTATTTACCAATGACTGAGGAGGAGATACTGAACGAAAGTAAAATGACTTATGGTTCGAAAAACAACAAATCGTCTGTTCATGACAGACAAGTTGAGAAACAAAAGTCTACTCCATTGAATTTTGTTCCCAAAGGCACAATTGATCCTAATGTTTCGTCTTCATGTGCAGATGATAGCTCTGAAGTAAAGAGTGGTGATGTTCATGGGAGTGAACCGGTCATCAGTTCAAATGTTTCTGAACCATATTTTGAATCTTATTCTGAACCAACTGAGTCTGACATTGCTTTTACTCGTTCTTTGTTTGCGTCGTTTTCAGCTTATGTTTCGTCTTGTGAGCCTGTTGTTTTGGGCAAAATTGATGATGTTTGTGTTGATAATTTGAACAATAAGTGTGGTGATGATTGTTTTTCAGCTAATGTGTGTGATCCTAACGTTTCTAATGTTTCAGTTCATGAAAGTGTTACAGGTGAGGTCCCTCAGGACGCATTCAGTGAAACCACTAAAACGACTTCTCAAGAAAATCAAGAGTATCCTGATTCTTCTTCTGAATCTGTCTCAGTGGGTGTCCCTAATGTTGAATCGAGTGGGACCCCATTGGAAACAGTAGCTGAAAGTAAACCACAAGTAGATTCACATGATACGTGTGTTGATGAAACACGTGTTGATGAAACTTCTACATCTTCTGAAATTAAAACTGAACCAGATTTTGAAAAGGAAGAAGTGGTCACGTTAAATGAAAAGTCACAAGAAAATGTTTCTGAAATGAGAATTAAAACAGAAACTGAATCGTCTTTTCAAAATGATTCTGATAAAATTATAAAAGACGAAAAACATCATCTGTCTGAATCTCATGCTTCTGCTAGTTCTGATCAACAGGTACTGAAAGAATCAGAAAAGGCACATGGAACACAAGCAAAGCAACCTAAGCAAGCTCGGTTATCTAGACCCATCAGATCAGCAACTGTTGCTAGCACTCCGAATCTCCATACATTGAAGCGACAGACTTGTTTCAACTGTGGAATTCCTGGACACATTGCTCGAAATTGTGTTCATCGCCCAAACGTGCAACAAAAAGTTAATACTCACTCTTGTGCTAATGTTTGTGAGCCGGTTCACACCACATAGAAGGAGCCAAAACGAGTAGATCAAAATCAGGGATATAAGAAGTCTGCTCATCAAGGACAATCACGATCTCATAAGGCTCATGACAAGGTGATTGAAAACTCCAATAAGGGAGAAAAGACGAAGAATGGTGCTCAGAGCAACAAGACTTCTGCAAACAACAAATACAAGCACCCAAATTCGTCTTTGTCTAAGAGAAATGTGCAGGTGCATCAAGCGCAAAAAGGACCGGTTTGTCCTTCAGGACATGTAGGAGCAAATCAAGCTGCTCAAAACGTCTTTCCGATGAAAAGACAGACATGCTACAACTGTGGCATCGCGGGTCATATTGCTAGAAACTGCACACGGCGTCCCCATGTACCATATTATATGCAAAATCGGAGGGTTACACCAAAGGATAACTACCATTCCAAGCCGATGAAGGTATCATCACCTAAGGCAATGAAGAATGTGAATCCTAAGGTTAAACCTTCTGATGGGGATTGGAATGCTGCTAAAAACAAACGCAAAGCTGTTCAGGAACAAAAATCAGTTTTCAAAACTAACAAACCTGAACCAGTTGCTCAACCGAAGGCAACAAACACGTTTGTTAAACCGAAACAGATTTGGAAACCCAAATCTAAAGCAGCAACGTCTCCAATCCTTGAAACAAAAGGGGACTTGTGTTTAAAAGAAGTGTCTTATTTTGATGCTTCAGGAAATCCCAGGACCACGATGGCCTGGGTACCCATGTCTTACTAATCTCCTTAATTTTCAGGAACAACCAAGGAGGAGCTGTTGACAATCTCTGGAATGTTGATAGCGGTTGTTCCAGAGATAAAAACGGGTAACATTTCACTGTTGCAAAAAGTTCAAATTTTTTTTACAGATGATATGCTTCCTTTGGAGGAGATTAGAGAAGTAAGTAATGATCAGCAAAAGGTACCGTTTAAATTCAGTACTTTGATATGATTTTGATTAGTCTTAAATCTTATGATAGAACGGTTAAGCAAAAATATTTTTCTCTCTTTTTCTTAGTTTATAACCTTGTATATAAAGTGTCCTTTCTCTAGTAAATGGTAAATTTGCGCAAAAATCCAAGATTTATGCACAAATTTAGGGGGAGAGAGAGACATATATAGTGTTTAGGGGGAGAAAATGAGAAAAACACAAAAACATTAGAAAAATGAAAAAGCCAAAAAGAAAAATTGCATGATATGGGAAGTGAAATAAATGTTCGTGTTAAAGAGTTTGACTAACACATGTAAGGTGCCATAGCTGAAAAGACTAGGATCTACTGCGATATGTCGATAGGCTTGACGCTCAACATGATAAAAGATACTAAGTGATATAAACATAATGAACTACGTATCATGTGGGTAACATACCAACGGCGTATGATTTTATGGTTTTAAATCTTGCATTGATAGATAGCCAACATCTGAGGTTTCGGGTCTTTATATTGTTGAATCATCCGGGGATATCTTGGTTGTCCTTCTGCTTAGAACTAAAATTGTACATGACCCCAGGAAAGAAAGTCACTTGGAATTAACTCATATTTATTTGAATGTCTGTATGTTTCCCGATACACACAATTTTGATCTAATTCTGAAATCTTCTCTGAAAAAGTCGTGTACCTCCTCTGCTGCATCCAGATATATGCTGACCTGGAGGTGCTAGGCAACGACAGCTTCTGCTGCATCCAGATACATGCTGACCTAGCTGTACGTTGTCGCGCTATAGATCTAATACACCCGAAAGAGGCCCTCTAGTGCCCAAAAGAAACCCCAATAAACCTATATCAAATTGAGAAAAACTCATTTGATCTGTATATTATACCATCTCTGCAAAAGATCTATTCTGTTCTTTTCTCAACCTACTCCCAGTTAAGATTTCAGAAATCTGGATTGGACTTGTGAAATATGTGGTAGGGAAGATACTTGCATGATAGAGTGTGTTGGTTATATTTCCGGGATTTGATTAGTATTTATTTGGGTGTTCATTGTTAAGAAATTAAAACATGATAAAACAGATTATATGCAGACTGCACAGTCAGGATATCTTAAAGGATGACATCAGTATACTCACCTGCTACGATGAATCGTTGTGCTTACCTTGATCGCGGGGGTATGCCTTGGAATGGGACACACGGGTATAATAGTATAATATTACCTTAAGCATATCACGAAGTTGAAAAAATGAAAGTTGAGCGTTAAAGTTTAAAGTGGACAAACATATTGGCAATCGCATAGACCAGTTTGATTAGGCTCGTACTGAAAAGTGTTCCTTAGTCTGCCTGAAAACGAATTTTGATCCCATTTGCAATTGTAATTGTATATTATGGTAGTTGTTTATATTTTGAGTTTTTATTTGTTTAGTTCTTAAAATTAAAAATTAAAAATAAAAAAAATTTTCAAAAATCCAAAAAAATAGTGTTTTATTTGTTTCTCTTAAAATTAAAAAAATGTAACCGTTCTTGAAGATTTGACTGATCATCAAAAGTTGAAAGAGTTTAAATTGTGAAATCCGAGTACAAGTACTTGGATGTACCTAGTGTTCATGTGGTACTCTCCCTGTTGCATAAGAAATGTTTGCTTATGAGTTTGTGAGCATGTGCAGAACTTGATTTCAATCAAGAACGGGGGTTGATGAAGACTGAGATGCTGTTAGTTGCTGAAGAAGTCTGAAGCAGCACAACAACAATATGTACCTGAGTCAGAAGAACCGGATACGAGACGCCGTCTGACAGTGAAAGTACATTCGAAGAAGTACCGTGAACCTGCTTGAAAGACAAAGACTGAAGAAGAAAAGAGCTGTTGAGAATCCTCCTCTCACATTCTTTTTGACAAAGATTTTCAAGCAAAGCTGATCGAGATCCTGATATGAAGCTAACCACAAGAGCTGAAGAAAGAGACCCAGTGCTGAGAGTTCAGAAGTCAAGAACTTCCACAACATCTGCAGCATAGCATCAACCATAGATTTCGTTGAAGACGTTGCAGAATTCAAGTTATGAAGACAATTTGATGGCATCAGTCTAGGGGGAGATTGTTAGGCCCTAAAGTGTGAGACTGACGCATCAAATTAGCACAACGGGCTATGGTTACGAACTGGGTCGTACCGGGTTAGTTTATATTAGGTTGTAGACCTTTATAGGTCACTTGGGCCAAGCTTTAGGCCATGTGGGCCAAGCAGGCCCAAGGGGAGCCCATGTAGGGACTTGGGCTTAAGTTAGTATATAAACAAGTTTACAACTTGTTTTAGGGTTGGATCTTCATTGTTACAGATTTCCTAGAGAGAGAGCTAGTGAATTCGTTTTTGGTTGTGAACACTTGTACCAGACGGTTTTGCTTTTCAAGTAATAGAATCGTGTGCAAGTGTTTAAAGGTGATTCGGTATTGTTCTTGCTTTTCATATTTTTTGATTTATCTTGAATCATCTTGTGATTGGATTCCGCACTCTCACAAGATTGGTTTGATATCATTGAAAGATCCGGTTTACGGGACTTACAGTCACTAAGGCCTCGTCCAGGTCCTATGTGACACAAGCTTCCTAGCAAGCAACATCACGCAATACCACCTGAAACATATGTAAAAATAAAGTCAGCAAAGAAATGCTGGCGAGTACATAGGTTTGATCGGAGTATCGGATTCATGGCTCGTTTATATGTTGCAGTACCTCGTTAGACTACAAGAGTCAAAAGTGCAAACCTCGTTTCGAATAGTGTATTGCAACATAGTTTAACCAACTCAAAAATCAAGATGGTTATAGTATATAAAATCTCGTAGCCATGATTCTTAACCCAAAAACATTTGTTTTAGTAAAACAACTCGTAAACATCTCGTAAAAACTTGTTAATAAAACTCGTATGGTTTATATTCTTTCAAAAACCTCATTGTGTGACATCGTTTCAAATCATTTCCCAAGTGAACTAAATAATGACACACAATGTAGTATGATAGAAGCACTTATATATAAGATGTACCAGCGGCGTATCTACCATGCTTATATCATGCTACACCCGTCCCATTATCTAATCACTACCCAAAACCAATCGTTTAATTCGTTTAACTCGTTTCAAATCGTTTATCTCGTTTCAAATTGTTTAACTCGTCCCAAAATCGTATTCGTTTTAATAGTGAAACTACTTTTGGTCGTCTCGCTAACAACATTCAAACCTTCGTGACACGTCTATCTCGTTTCTCGTATTAACAAACCACCAAAGGGTAAGTTAACAATCATCAGATTCGGTCATTACCTACATAACCCCCACACATAACCATGGGTGTAGTCTGATAACGGGATTTGTCAGATCCTATGGTACCATAACCTAATACTGGTCGGCTCGGCCAAAGCTAATGAATGTCATTCGTTATGTAATTACACCCAACAAGTTCGTTCACATTATTGAAATCGTTATTAGTTTTGTATAAACCATCTTAATCGTTTTTTAAATCATCGTTTAAACCTTGAAATCGTTTTGTACATATGAATCACCCCAAAACAATTGAAAATAGAAAAATAGGGGAACTATGTACTCACATTGAAGTGCAAAGTATCCTCAATCTAAAGAACTCAACAAGCTCAGCCAAACCAAGGAAACTGAAGCAGCACCTAATAATCGAATCGCTAGTCAAACAATAGACGCCTAAATCGAAAGATCGGACAGAATGAGGTTTTGTAAACCAAATGAGTGTTGGAACTCATGTGATATGGTTTAACAAAGCCTACATTCTAAAATGAAACCTAGCCTAAGTGCTTTCGACCCATTGCGACCCATCAAGGTAGCTTACGCTACTTTAACGCGTCGTGCGCGCAAACGCGCGTTCGAGACGTCTAACTAGTCCTATGACAAGTATTATATGCCTAAACATGTTTAAATAGGTTGCATAATCAGTTTAGGTGACAAAAGTTAGGTTACATATGTTTAAGGTCCAATTATGCATGAAAAGGGCATTTTGGTAATTTACCTAAGGCATATAATCTACCTATCATACAACTACTTAAACTCGGTGAACATAAGGTATAACCTCGGAAGGTTATTCCCTATGCAACTATGGTCACTAACCATGCTTGGTCGGATCCTAATGATCGACCAAACAGATCGAGTTCGAAAGTCTAAGCGGTGGTTTAGACCGCTTGACTTACGACTCTAAACAAGCTCTAACTAAAAGTGACGAGCTAAACATGTCAAAACATGTTTAACCTACTGATTTGGTATCAAAACAAAGTATTTTGATACCTAATAGTAGTTCCGTTGCAAAATGCGTGCTAAAATGCATTTTGACCGAAACTTTGACTCGTCACTACACCTAGTTAACGTGGTAATCAACAGGTATAATCGCTAAGGATTATAACCATCGTGATTACAATCACGTTGCAAAGTTCAACCGAACTTTGCGTTGACCATAGACTGGTCAAACTGAAAGTCAAAGAATATTTGACTTTCAAACTAGGAAAGCAACAAAAAGAATGAAAGAATGCTCACTAAAGTCCTTGCTATCTTTTCTACAAGAAAATAAGCTTCCAATCAGATTGAGAGAGCTCCAATTCAGATTGTAGAGAAGAGGATGAGGAAATGAGCAAGTGCAATAAATGAAAGGCCATGCTATTTATAGTTGAAGGGAGTTCATAGGTTCATGCCAAGTTTTTGTGTAGTCCCCAAGCATTAAATCCTAGCTATACAATTGTTGGATGCAGATTTAAAGCCTTGGAGAAGGGATAACTTGATTACCACACAAAGAACTTGCAAGAACAGCCCCTAAAGAATCAAACAGCAGCAAAAATCAAATTTCTGGTCGCTAGGCCGGCTTTACGGACCGCAAAGGGTCCGTTACGGTCCGTAAGGACCATGCTGCAGATCAGTAACTTTCAGAAATTGACTGTTTTGGCCCCTGAGCTTGTTTCGACGTGTTTTGGCACTTCTAACACCCGTCAAGCCCATTTTTAAGCTCCATAATGAAGTTAAAGTATGGGGAACATGAAACATGCTCAAAAATATGTCGGATGTCGGTTCGTTTGGCCGTACGGTTGCGTTGTTTGGCTAATTACGACGGAAATCGTAACGGGCGCGAAAACGATCCAAATTGTGAAACAAATGGAATTTTTGCATTCCAATCACTAAATTAAAGATATTTTAGTGTGTCCAAAAATTTTGGGTGTCCAGATGTGGCCAGAACGTAAGATATGCGAGAAAATGCAAACTTACGCCGTTTTTGACACTTTTAGTCCCTGTAAGATCAAATAAGCATATTTTCGCACACCGAACCATCCAAAGCTTATTTCTAAGCTATGTTTAGGTTATTTATGGTATGTTTAGCTTATGATCAAGTTCTGGACTGTACGTTACCTTACGAATCGGGATAGTTTCTCAATTTGACGCAAATAGTCCCTGCGATCGAATAAACTTGTTTTCGATACACCAAACCATCCAAAACTTATTTCTAAGTTATGTGAAGGTTATTTAAGGTGTGTCAAGCCTATTTCACTACCCTGGAGTGTTTTTCGTGTTTAACTGATTGCATTTACGCACCAGTTTGCGTATACCTTTCTAGAAAGCGATTTAGAGCTTGAAATCGAATCGAATCAAATTGTAAAATCATCAAACACAAAAACACACATAATAACACCAAAACACATTGTTTTATTAATAATTAATATTGTTTTGCATTGTTCATCGATTAAAGAGCACAGTTGTCACAGTTTAGACACCCCACAAGTGTTGAAACCAACCAAGGCAACCATAGTGCTTATGGCAAGACTTGTGTTATGGTACAAGGTGTGAATACTTGGAAGCCTCGGCTATCCTAACCTCATTCCACCGCCTCACTTGAGGTTTTACCTTGCTATCCCAAGTAGTTTGCTATACTTAAAGTAACTTAACCCCGTCTAGCCTCCGACACTTAGTTAACTCTCGGCTCACCCGGGTTAAAGCTTACTTGGCTACTTGGTATGGTAATTAGTATTTTCTTTCATTCATGGCCATCCTAATCATCCTTGTTGTGATTTGTGCATTGGTGAATCATACAATAAGGTGTTCATCTCTCCATGCTTGACTTCCATGAACTCTATGATAGTAGATGACGGACTTAATATTAGATATACTATATAACATATAAATATAAACATAACCGAATTCTTGATGTTAATCGGATCATGATTATACATCGCGAATTTAAGTTAAATTATCTTTGTTCTTTATTCCTCGTTTGTGATTCTAATGGGCACGTTAGGATCCATGAAAACACTTTAAAACTTAGTGTCCAAACGAGTGTCTAGACGAGATATATACTTTTGTATACATAGACTTTTATACTTAATTCCAAATCCAAATATTCCATAAACTCCAAACACCCGAACACCTTCATTCTCATATTCTCATCAACTCGTCAATACACGAATAATCGGAAAGCTTTTGCAAACTTGTGAGTATACTCGACGCCCTTTTTACCGTTTTTACACTTTTAGGTGCAACATGTTTACTTATATAAAACACACTCAACAGACATACTTTTATGAAATCAGACAAACAATCCAATACATGCATGCTAATACGTTATACTTCATTCGTTATTTTGGAGTTATTCTTTTTGTGATAAACTTGTCATCAACTTCGTGCGAGCCTACCCTTAACATGTATAGCGCTATAGGAGTAAGGCATCACCCGTGTTCGTGAGGTCATGTTAAGTCATTCTTTCATACTTGCATAATCTTTGGGTTGACTTGTTTATTCACATGCCACTTTATACGTTAATCTTGATAACTAAGTTTGCTATGTGGATTGTTCAAACTCTTATTATTATATGCTAGTACTCAAAACTTGTATACTCGCCAATACTTTTTGTATTGAACTATAGAACATTCCTTCAAACTTTGAGTTTAAATAACAAACAACATGGAAACACCTACCACTAATAATATGGAGAAACTGGATGCCTACTAAAATGAAAATAAAACCTCCTAATTAACTCTACCACTACTACCCATGTAGATGATGGCAACAAGGTATGTTGGCACGTATCACACGGTCGTCATCAATGAATGATGGCACCAGGATGATTAAGCAGAAGTGGTGACCCTGTGTATGAGGTTGTTATAAAGAGCGAATCATTATTTAGAGTGGTGGAACTAACCCATTAAATCAGGGATATCCCAAAAAAATGGGTCATACTCAACATACAAATGGGTCTGTTTTATTATTATTTTAGGTCTTAGGCTAAGACCATGTGTAGTGGAAGACACAAATAATGCCCTCACTATTGGGCGTTTTGCGCCATGTGTCAGTCCATTCAGCAATGGGGCATTATGGGGCGTTTTTCTAAAATGGGTGTGGTGGGGATGTGGGCATTGTGAGCCATTATGTTAAAAAGGGGTATAAGAGAATTAAATAAAAAAAAATCCATTAAAAAAAGGTATTGGCCAAACAAAAAGAAGAAAAGTTGTCATTGGCCAAAGAAAAGAGTGGGGGCATGGAAAAAAGGACGTTTCTTGGATTTTTTCCGGAAAAAAACTTGGGCAGTGGTTTGGGGGTGTGGGGGGCGTTTTTTTTTTGGGAAAAAAAGGCCAAAAATAACCCCACTATGGGTGGTCTAATGGGCTAGCTTAATAGGCTATTAACAACTATGTTTGGGCTTGTAAAATGAATTGGATTTACACAATTACACTGTGATTTTTTTGTATGGTTAGGGGTATCCTCGTATTTTTAGGGGTATCCTCGTATTTTTTAGGGGTATCCTTTGTATAAAAACGAAAAAAATAACACTGTGAATACGGGGTTGAGCCTTAGCCCATGCTATGGCTGCTTATATACTTGTTACGCCCCTGATTATTTATCATGAAGCATGAATCCGTCCCAATATCATTGCTATGTTCCGTGCTGGGTTCATAAACTTCAAGTGTTGTTACTAGAAAACCACCACAACCACATCGATATTCAATTATCGGTTGACCATTCTTCCTAAATTCCATAATTCTATGGCTTAGTAAACCATCTAACGCCTTAAAACTCACCGTGAATAATTTTGTAAGCAATGATTTTCGATCATCTTTTGTGCTCATCATCCATACATCGCAAACCAAGGCCTGTTTATCGTAATTAAGCACTACAAGGGACTCCTTACGCTTAGAGATGCATAGATGTCTAGGGTCATTTAAACTATCTTGAAGCTCTATCACTCCAAATTCTTCATTTGTCAAATCAAATGAAATTAGCTTATCACATGACACTCGTATTCCAGGTAATCCAATAAATAATCCCATCTATTATACCTGATAAGAACAAAACGTAAATCCCGGGGGCACACACAGATTCATTGATACGCGTCTCCAAGCCCCAGAGCTTAATGTATAAACCTGCGCGTTAGTTCTACGCGTTATCCTGACAATCTTAGGGTCCATAGTTTTAGGACAAACCCCAAAACCAAGAGCATTCAATTTATTCGGCAGCTCAATTTCAACAGATTTCCTAATTGATGGGTTCCAAAGAATAATAAGATTCTTGTTGAGCTCATAAGCAAATCCACACAAGCACACCAATCCGTGAGAGGAAGCTATCATTCGAGGATGGGTAAGTAGCTTAGCAGTCGGAGAAACAGTGGGAGAAAACTTGTGTCGGGGAAAACTATCATCATCAACAATTGAAACATATTTTATCTCGGAAAGTCCAATGTAGCTTACCGGTAGATGTTGTGGTTGAGTCGGGTTGAGGGTGTGATGAGTAATGAATTCAGAGCTATCGATCAGAGACTTCCATTGCTTTGAAACGGATCTGAATTGAAGCAAAGATCTGACAGGAACCCTTTTGATGATTTCCACTTGGAGTTCGAAAGGAATGTTGTCCGACATTTTCGGTTCGATTTTGATTTGGGGATAACTTTAGGGTTTTACAAAAAAAAACATGGTAATGAAGATTCGAAGCAAAACGGTGACGTAGGAATATAGATGGGTTTAAATGTGAGATTGGTCCGGTTATAAGAGCATCCCTGGATCGATCCCCATAGTAGCCCATAACATACTTAAAATTGAGGGAAAATAGAAAGAAGAAGATACCACTATATGGAGTAGAATCAAATACAAACCATATTTCTTACACAAATTATAAACTGTAAGAACCATTTAAAAAGTGACATGTGCCATCCAACAAATTATAGAGAAATGGTAAAATGATAACCTAAATACTATCAATTATCTTGAATTCTTTATAATTATACTAACAAGCAATTAATTCTTTATTTGGATCTTTCTTTTGTTTTTAATGTGCTGATATCATTTCACATATGTACTAAAATCAATTATCTTGATTAATTTTCATGTGCTAATATAATTCATAAGTGTTACTTTTATGTATGTATTGTTTTAGTATGTGCTAATTTAACTTTTTTTAAGTGCTAGGATCTGTTCTTACAGTTTGTAGGATAAATATGGTTTGTACCGGAACAAACTCCACCATTATATGTATCATTTTTCAAAATTTTAGGGAATCTTTATATTTGAGATTTACTATCCTGAGAGGAGATCGAATAGGAAGTATAGTTTGGTTAGAAAGGATATGATAAAAAGCAATAGGGTTATGAAATGTGGCAAAGTTTTAAAAATAAAAGGGAAGGTATTTTAGTCAATTTTATCAAATCTTATCCATTCTTCTTTTCTAGTAACTTCAAAACTCATCATTTTCAAAACTCACAATCTTCAACCTTTTCTTCAATTTCCATCTCAATAATCACTACATTATAGTGCAATTTTCGTTACCAATCAATGATTCAAACACCCAATCAACGTGTTCTTCAACTTTTTTAAAGAAACCAAATTTAATTTTATACAACATCTCATTCAAATAAGTGTTTTCTTGCATTCAAATTTCGTCAATCGTTGAAGAAATCGGCTTCGATCTATGTAAGAAAATTTTGAATTGCATTTTTACGATCTGGGTTTTTGAATTGAGTCATTACGTTTTACAAAGGAATGAAAAAAACCTTTTTTTGTATTTTCAATCCATTGCGTTTTAGAAACAACACATTTTATTATGTTTTTAGTCCATTGCGTTTTAGGAAAAAGACATTTTTTTGTGTTTTTAGTCAATTGCGTTTTAGGTAAAACGCATTTTGTGTGTTTTTAGTCTATTGCATTTTAGGTAAAACGCATTTTTATATGTTTTTAGTCAATTGCGTTTTATAATAAACACATTCTTTTGTGTTTTTAGTGGATTGTGTTTTAGAAAAAAACACATTTCTTTGTGTTTCTAGTCAATTGTTTTTTAGATTAAACACTTCTTTTATGTTTTTATTACATTACGTTTTAGAAAAAAAACACATTTCTTTGTATTTTTAGTCCATTACGTTTAAATTAGACTTTTTTTCTTGTTTTTATTCCATTGCGTTTTAGAAAAAAAAAAAAAAAAAAAAAAGACATTTCTTTGTGGTTTTAGTCAATTGCGTTTTAGAAAAAAAGACATTTTTTTGTGTTTTTTGGCCATTGTGTTTTAGAAAAGAAAACATTTCTTTGTGTTTTCTGGCCATTTCTTTATTTTTCTAGGCCATTGCGTTTTAGAAAAAAAAATATTTCTTTGTGTTTTTCGTCTGCTGCGTTTTACAAAAAAAGAAATTTCTTTGTGTTTTTTAGCTATTGCGTTTTAGAAATAACATATTTCTTTTGTGTCACACCCCGATTTCCACGTGTATCACCGGTGGGCCCGGTGGGGGATTACCGTGACGTAGTTGGCAACAATATAGTCAAACCACACAATATATAAATGCACAGCGGAAGCATAAAGATAAATATATTTCAACTATTGAATGTAATATCCAAGTATCACAATCGTCGAAATATATTCCACAGGGGATCAAAATAAGATAGAAAAATAATTGTTCAACAGATATTGGCATCCAAAGCTTGCGAGACTCTAACGATGCTAAGGAGTGGCCAGCCTATTACGAGTAGAACCTGCATTAATCTTTTGGGGAAAATACGTCAGTTTACACTGGTAAATACATTCAACCGACACTTTTGTAAAATGTTTAATAAAATTGATTTGAATGCACAAGGCACAAACTCTTTATAACTTGGGATAATTTATCAATTAAAATCTTGTAAAAGAATTACATGTTCACTATGCGTTCGGTCGCCCGGGTCGTGTCTGGTTTAAGGTTAATAGACACACCACATAGCATAAAACCGTGGAGGGAAAACCAACGGTTATACCTTTAATAATATAGACACATTCCGGGTGTACGCCTACACCCGTGTGTCGGGGTCGTGGCCATTTTGTAAAATGATGCCAAGGATATCCGGGACATGGTCATTAAGTTCCCAAAGGCGTAAAGCCAACAAAACCAATTTTTAAACGGGTCACATTGAAAACACCCAACTACTAATGAGTTGGGGTCAATTGCCCGACCAAGCGGTATCTTAAATACCGTAACCCAAGCCCGTATAACGGAAAATAAGTTAAAAGTATTTACCTGAGCAAGTAATATCCTTAATAAACAAATGCAAGTTTCTTTTACTGGTCTCCTACTCTGGAACGAAGGTTTAAACAACCTATTAGAATCCTAACGGGTCTTTAATTTAGCCTTAGCTTAGACCGGTCAGTTTCAAAGGATATTTACGGTTTAATCGTGTGAAAGGCGAAAACCGGGAATGGAATGTGATTCGGACCCAACAAGTTTGAATACTTGTTTTATATGGGTAATATAACCACACTCTGGATTTTGAGGTTAAAACAATAAGGTTTGACCCGATTCGGCTAGTTTATGTAAACTAGTTACATAAACCGAACCGTGTGCGAGAAAGGCGTAACGGGTAACCGTAAGAGTCCTACACAAGCTTCCTAAGTCAATATGCTTTAGAGAGGTTGTGGTATCAGTAGGATACCTTCCATAATGCCCGTAACGAGTTTAAATCCATTATATGCCCCGTAGGGGTATTTCGGTCATTTTAAAGATTATAAAAGAGGTTTCTGAGTTCTTCAGGAAATCTGAGTTTTCCGAACAGTTTATAAAGTCCAAAATACTCTATTTATTATTTAAAATCAGTAGCAACTGGAATCGGGTCAAAATACCTTGTAGAACCAAGTTATGCTCGAAAAGGGTATATTCGGTATTTACCGAACCGATGCCATAACCGCAGGTTATGAGCAGGTTAAAAATAATTAAAAATCTTTAAAAATTCCAAAATATTATTTTACATCAGTGTGTAAAAGGTTTGGTGCCAAAATTTGGCTTTAGATAGGCTTTATGCTAAATGCGCCTTTTAATTACTAAAGTTTCCGCAATTGCGCTATTTAGCATAACTCCTATTCTAGACCTCAGATTGACGTGAAATTTTAGGGACATGCTTAGAAATCAGTAACTAAGGTTATTATCCTTTCACATATTCAAAATTCTCGTTTTAAAGTAAAAAGGGCGTTACGGTCAACTTTTAAGCATTTACCGGAAATGTGCTAAAGACTTGGACAAACAACGAACCGGTCACAGAGGGTTAAACCATCATGTAACCTGGTCCTAAGAGAGTCCTAAGGCATATCTAACTCATACCAAAACGGGTCAGAACTGAAGTCAAAGCAAAAGTCAAAGTTTTGCGACTTTCGGTTCCGAACCAGGTCAAAACAGTAAATGGTCGGATCAAACAAGCTTAGACTAGTTAATATACTTATTATCATGTTATATGAGTGTTAAAACAGGTTACACGCTATCTACATTACCGATTATGCATAATCGCAAAATAGCATTCTGTTGACTTTTTCTAAACAAGTTTGACTCGACATTCGAACTAGTTAGAGTGGGAATCAGAGGGTGCCCTTTTAGGGGTTTAGTGCCCACATGATTACCAACATATAACTACTTTTGCTTCGACAAACCACTGGACCATTTGTGATTTATCGTAAAGTCAATCGTTAATTACGACGGACTGACTTTTAAGCTAAAACTATGTAAAAACTAAACCACAAAGGGTTAGGCATACTTACAGAAGCTTGGTACACGACCAGAGATGTTAGAAGAGTTCTCTTGAGCTCCAGAAGTGATCAAGAAAGCAGGTTTGAGGTGTGGATACAATGTGCACAACTTATGGCCTTTTATAGTGAAAATTGGTGCACAAGATCATCACAACTAAGGCTACAAGGGCTCCTTGATCATCAACATGTGTCCCTGGGTGCTAGGGGTCGTTTAGGGGGCACCCATGCTCTCATAATGGCATTCTAAGGCGGTTAAAATAGCAAACAGTGAACCTGTCCCCGTATTCTGCATCTGGGGCCTTGACGTGGCCTGCGTTAAGAATCAGGCTAGCCTTACGCGGGTCGCCTGAATCCCCTTGTCAGTAACCGGATCTGCACTGCCCGCGCGGCCCGCGTAAGCTCCATCAATACTCTTAGCCCGCCTGAAAGCTAATTTTCAAGATTTTCAAATCTTTTGTAATGATTGCCCTGGCCTTTCGGTTTCGAAGGGGTAACTTTGCGATTTGGGCCTCGTTAATTTGCGTATAAGGGCCCCGTGGCTTTTACCCAACTTATTAACCCTTGGTTAATTTATTATTACACGAAAAGTCATTACTTTCAAAGTTTGACGCTTTTAACCCTTATTAACGAATTCGATCATAACTTTCTCGTTTTGAATCGGAACTTCGCGAAGTTCATATCGCGCGTTCTAGTGAGTATAATTTACCATTACAAAGCCTCGGGTATGCCCAAAGGTCACTCAGAGGTATAATTTAAACATGTTGACACATTTGGCCCCTGTAGTTTGTATTTCCTCACTTTCTTTCACAATTCGTTTCGTACGATCCATGATTCATTCGTTTGGAGGTACGAGCACCGTTTAGGGTTACTGTACCGTATATTTATCCCCCGTTGACATTTTTAACCCTCGAATTTACATACTTTCAATGTTTGTCAACTTTAGTCCTTTATTTAGTATTTATTATCACGTGTAACCTTAAGACACGTGTCAATACATTATTGGACGCAAAATTTCGAGGTGTTACATCCTCACCCCTTAAAAGAAATCTCGACCTCAAGATTTATTGGAATAGATGAGGGTACTTCTCCTTCATCGTGGACTCTACCTCCCACGTGTACTCGGGACCTCTACGGGCATCCCATTTCACTTTCACAATCGGTATATACTTCCTGCGAAGTTTCTTAACCTGTCGATCCTCGATCGACACAGGTTTCTCAACAAACTTTAAGCTCTCGTCGATGTGTACATTTGTATGTGGTATAACCAGTGATTCATTAGCGAAACACTTCTTTGTAGGATCGGATTCGACCTGAATGAGTTGTTCGGAAGAGCTCTCGTACGTTTCAGAGGCGGAAACTAAGAAACGCACTTGAAAACAACTATAAAATCACTTTAATCCTCTTTTATATTCAATTGACAATGTTTACAGCGAGAGGAAATACCGGCAGCACTTCGGTATCAACTTTCCCTTGTTACAAATGATGACAGTTTGAGATCTATATATAGTATACGACCTATCGTTTGAACATGCTCAAACGGTTACAAGTTCAAACGTAAGACTCCCCCTCAGATGTTGACGAGTCTTAAGTGTCGAGTCTTCACAATCTTCAGTCTTGATCCGTCTCTGGGCTTCACTCTTAGTCTTTTCTTGCCGGCCTTCAGACTCCCCCTTGCGATATGCTGGCATTTCTTCAGATCATCAGCATCATCAGCATTAGGATCGTTGTCTGTCTTTCCATCTCACAGCTTTTCATCTTATCCTGCAAAAACTCTACCCCAAAGTAAATTTCTCTCACATATATATCTCAAACATAAACACTCGCACTAATTCAGACTCTCCTTCAAAACAAACACAGATTTTCCAATCTGATGAACCACTTTAGGGTTAGATTATGAATACTTTTAATCCCAAACATACACTCCCCCTCAAATATTGCTCATCATGTTTAGCACTCAGAATTTTGAAAATTAGCTCTTCAATATCAGTCGTCGAAAATCTTTTTGAGTTTTCAAAATTTTATGCTAAAACACACTGAAAATCTTTTTGAACTTTGGAATAAAGAAAACATGAAATGCAGTAAAGAAATATTTACAGACAATATTTTTGTGAGTTTGTGTAAGAGGATCATATTAGTTTATGAGACAAGTCACCAACACCGTTAAGCTTCATTTCATTTTCAGTTCTAAACAATTTACCTAGATTGCCAGTATATCGGTCCACTGAAATTTTCACACAAAGTTCAACTAATCCGAGATACGATATTAATGTTTTAAGAACTTAAACTTATCCGTGTGTCCCACTACTTGAATATACTCCCGTATCCAGATCCCAATATTCAGTCTTACAGGTGAGTATACCACAGCTGATATCTGTATAGGGGTTAGGTGCGAAACCGTGAGAGCTCAGGTCAGAACTTCCGTTCAGCAGAGAGATGACGGCTCGACTTTTGGTGGGTCCCCTTTAGAGGATCTTTTTTACAAGAGCAATGACTATCAATTTTATTGTTGTCCTCAATGATTTTGTCGTCATCCATTAAACTGTATTATAAAGGAAATATTTCTTGTAGGATCGGTTTCGACCTGAATGAGTCGTTCGAAAGAGCTCTTGTACGTTTCAGAGGCGGAAACTAAGAAACGCACTTGAAAACAACTAGAAAATCACTTTAATCCTCTTATTATATTCAATTGACAATGTTTACAGTGAGAGGAAATACCGGCAGCACTTCGGTATCAACTGACCCCTTCGTTACAAATGATGACAGTTTGAGATCTATTTATAGTACAAGATCTATCCGTTTGAAATCCTTCAAACGGTTACAAGTCTTCAAACGGCCATATGCTCAAATAGAAGCCATCTTCAAACTGTAGCCTTCAAACGGTCAACATCATGACATATTCAAACGGTGACTCCTCAAACTGTGTGACTTCAAACGGAACCTTCTTGAACTAGTGGATATCTTCAAATGGCATCTCCTATTGGACCATCAAATGAGAGGATCTAATTGGACCATTAAATGAATGCATATTATTGGACCAAATCTCTTTTGTCTTCATGTGAAACCTTCAAATATCCGTAGATTACTTTGATATTTTGTGATGAGATGCAATGATGATGTCATTTCTATGATGTCATCATTGTATAAGATGACATCATGTTCGATCAGATCCGCAACGCGAGCTCAAGACTCGACATAAGACGAAGACGACAGATGACTGCACCAACAGACTCCCCCTCAGATGTTGACGAGTCTTAAGTGTCGAGTCTTCACAATCTTCAGTCTTGATCTGTCTCTGGGCTTCACTCTCAGGGGCTGTTTGTTTACCTCTTAATGAGGCTCTTAATGATTTAGACCTCTTATTGGTTCAGCACTTAATGATTCAGACTGTTTGTTTCATGAGCAGATGTCTGAATGGTTCAGACATTTGCCTCTGAATGGTTAAGTATTATACAGAGTCTGAATGGTTAAGACCTCTAATCTGAATTGGTCAGACATTTGCCTCTAAAAGGTTAAGCATTATACTGGCTCTTAATCGTTCAGACATATTACTGGTTCAACACTTAATGATTCAGACCTCTTACTGGTTCAGCACTTAATCATTCAGAAGTTGCCAAACAGCCCCTCAGTCTTTTCTTGCAGGTCTTCAGACTCCCCCTTGCGATATGCTGGCATTTCTTCAGATCATCAGCATTAGGATCGTTGTCTGTCTTTCCATCTCACAACTTTTCATCTTATCCTGCAAAAACACTACCCCAAAGTAAATTTCTCTCACATATATATCTCAAAAATAAACACTCGCACTAATTCAGACTCTCCTTTAAAACAAACACCGATTTTCCAATCTGATGAACCACTATAAGGTTAGATTATGAAAACATTTAATTCCAAACATACACTCCCCCTCAAATATTGCTCATTATGTTTAGCACTTGGAATTTTGAAAATCTGCTTTTCAATACCAGTTGTCGAAAATCTTTTTGAATTTTTCGAAAGTTTATGCTAAAACACACAAAAAATCTTTTTGGATTTTGGAATAAAGAAACATGAAATGCAGATAATGAAATATTTACAAGCATATTTTTGTGAGTTCGTGTAAGAGGATCATATCAGTTTATGAGACAAGTCACCAACACCGTTAAGCTTCATTTCATTTTCAGTTCTAAACAATTTACCTAGATTGTCAGTATATTTGTCCACTTAAATTTTCACACAAAATTCAATTGATCCGAGATACGATATTAATGTTTTAGATACTAACTTATCCGTGTGTCCCACTACCTGAATATACTCCTGTATCCAGATCCCAATATTCAGTCTTACAGGTGAGTATACCACAGCTGATATCTGTATAGGGGTTAGGTGCGAAACCGTGAGAGCTCAGGTCAGAACTTCCGTTCAGCAGAGAGATGACGGCTCGACTTTTGGTGGGTCCCCTTTAAAGGATCTTTTTTACAACAGCAATGACTATCAATTTTATTGTTTCATCAATTTGCCGAGGGCGGCGCTTTTTCAAGCATTTGCAGAAAGTATTATCCGGGGACTAGGTCAGTACTTCCATACAGCAGAAGTCCCGGGATAATACCCTAGATATCACTGAGCATAAAGACCTAGTATCTCAGAAAAAGGGACCTTTCAAACAAGATTTCAGGGGTTACCTATATATCCAAGATGTTATTAACCCACAGAATAAGCAAGTTTGAAATTTAGGTTTATATCTCGTCACAATCTACTAAATGTGCAAAAATCTACTGACACATCCGCAGTAAGATTGTTTATCACTTTTAAACTTTCCAATTCTTTAGCATGTTGTGATAGTCCGCTGATGTACTATCATTTCCTCTTTTATACAACAAAACTCATTTTTGATTTTATCATGTTTTTGGCTTTTTCAAATTTTCTAATGTTTTTGGATTTTCTGAAATTTCTACTCCCCCTAAAATGCAAACACATTAAAGAAAATTGAAAACAAACTGTAGATAAATATGACAACCGATATCAAATCGCATCAATTCGCCATTCACTAGGCATAAACAATAAGAACTCCCCTATTCACAAACCATTTTCTCATTGAGATTTCAAAACACCTAAGTTTGTTTTAATCAAAATGATTTTTTCGAAAAATGAGTTTGTTTTTACCACTTGTAAGTTTACCACTTGTTTAAAGACGGGGATATGGTTCATCATCTTGTCAATTTTATCAAATATAGTAAATCAAGTACAACTTAAAGTCCTTGATTCACTGTTTGCAATCATGCAACCTGTACCACTTGTAAAAATAACCAAACAATATCACTTGTAGGTATGTCACTTCTACACAAACCATTTTACCAATCAGAATGCCGATTCCTGCTTCGCACTTACCAACCTGGAAGCTCCGGCGTAGTCATTTAACCTGTAAAATTTTAATAATTTCAAGAATTTTTCATACAAACTCATAATACATGAATGATGCCGATTCCTGATCCACGATTACAAACTTGGGATCTCCGGCAAGTCAGGTTTTTCAATCGAAGAAAATGTCCACCCAAGCCTGACCAGCCTTGGGTGATTTCAATTCAGATTTTGTTGGGGGTGTAAGTTGCTTTCTTTTTAGCGTAGAAATCTTTTACCCCTTTCACCTTCCCATCGACCATCTTTCCGAAAATCTTCTTTACTTTCCCATTAAATGCTTTCTCAACATCAAAATTATCCTTTTCAGAATAATCCTGATTTGAGATTTCAGACTTTCCAGCTTTCCTTTTAAAATTCTCAATCCTCAATGGTGGAAAGTTGTCATCATCCATTGAAGGAACTGAGTTTTCATCACTCTCATCAAACTGTGGCTCCTCTGATTTTGTGGAATCAGATTCATCGCCAGATTTTACCTCAGATTTCTTAACAACCCATTTTTGGTTGTCAAGTTTTACACTTCGCTTGTAAAATCTCTTCGAACATTCACCAACTTCAAATGTTGAATTTTTGAAAACTTTAAATTGTTCAGTTGGTGGTTCGGTTTTATCAACAACAACTTCTTTCATTTTTCTAGAAACTCCCTGTTTTGTGTTCGTCGCTTACGAACAGTTCCATGCAATGTGACCAGCTTCATTGCATCGGAAACAGGTTCTGGTTTTTTTCTTCACGTAAGCTCCATTCTTTCTCTTCTCGGCAAGAAATTCTTGATTTGTTTGTTTCCAGAATGAGCTTTTTGCTTCCTCTTCCGAGCTTGTACCTGAAACAAATTTTGTATTTGTTTTAGAAAATTTTCTATTTTTATAGTTTTCTGGTGGAGTAAAACCAAGTCCTTTCTTTTTGTAGCTACGATTTTGGTTTGGTTTCTTTTGAAAACCCGAACCAGAATTGTAACCTTTTTTCTTGTTTAGTCGTTGTTGAACTCTTGAGGTGTAAAATTTAGGTTTACCATTAAGATTTAAATCTTTTATTTCAGAAATATTAATTTCTGTAAGTTTGAAAACCTTTTTTATCAATTCATTTTTGACACCTCTTATTGGAAACTCTTTATCAAAATATAATTTATCAGAATCATTCAAAGTATATGCAACTTCAAACATTTCGTCATTCAAATTAGATTTTGATAGCAAAAATTCTTTACTATAAACCCGTTTTCCTGATGATTTAGAACTCTTTTCGGACGAACTCGAACTCCTGACTGACTGACACGAACTTTCGAACTCGGACTTTGACTCTGACTCCTCATCCTTATCCAACACCTGATCGACCACTCGTTTTATCAGTTCGGACTCATGATCTGTGTCGGACGCTGTGAACGTGACGTCAATATTGTCTGGTAAAACATCGATTATCTCGGATTCTAACTTAATATTGACCGCCAGTTTTAGTTCTTCCTCATTAGGTTTTCTAGGCGAGTACCCTTCCCAAATCGGAGGCGGACACTTATTATAACAGACACCCTGTTTCTTACCAGTATCCTTTCTCTTCTTTGGTTGTTCATCTTTAAATGCCTCAAAACCTTCAACTGTTGGATAAATTCTATCCATCACGTAGTCACACCCTTTGTAACTTTGCAGCAATCTTCTGATTCTTTCATTTTCAGCTGCTTCACTCTCCAACTCTTTCTTCAACTTTGCACATTCTTCTATGTACATGTTGATCTCTTTTTGCTTTGTCATCATTGTAGCATTCATCATCTTCAAAGCTTTCTCTCATTCAGAGTTAGGCTTTTCCAGACCATTCACATGCTTGTTCAATACATCATACGACTTTTTCAAGTTCTTTACATCAAACAACAATTGTTCTTTCAACTTTTCTAACTCACTAAACCTCTCATCTTTTTCTATACATTGTTTACAAGACTCTAAACATGTAAGACAGGGTTTTGTGACTTCAACGATCTTCTCGACTTCAACTCTTTTTTCAACCTCCACAATCTTCTCAATCACTTTGACTTCCTTCATTTCCTTTGCAGCTTTCCTCTCTTTCAGTTTCTTCAGTTTTTCTGCAAAATAAAATTCAAAACTATCAGAAGATAAGTGAGTTTTTCCAATATTAATCTGTTCAATCTCTTCATCACTATCACTTGTTTCTGATGAACTGTTTACAGAAGAAACAGATCCTTCATCTTCACTTTTCTCTTCATCAGATAACACTTCCATCCATTCCTTCAACATTTCTGGCTTTCGAATAATATGTGCAATGAACGCTTTAACATTTGAATCAGCTGGAATAAACTTGTCCCAGCTAAAACCTTCAGCCATTTTCTCATCATCTTGATCAATGATGTCATAATAAGCTTTCCTGTTTGCATCCTCGATCATTCTTCCATGTGCCGTTTGAGGTTCTTTTTGTTGATGCGGTTGATGAGTGATTTGCTGATAAATCGTCTTCCTATAATAATCATCTTTCCCAGACGATTCCTTTTCTCCTCTTGGCTGCTGATTCTTGCACTCTCTTTTAATATGACCTTTCTCTCTGCAACGAAAACAAACAACTTTAGATTTATCAAATCCAAGATTAGAAAGATTTGCATCCAAGAAATCAGTTCTCCCTGTAACCAATCTAAACTTTTCTGCTCTCCTCAAAACGCTCGCCAAGGCCCACTTGATGTCCATCAATTCTAGCTCCTCTGCATCAATCTGGTCATAATCTTCTTTTGTCAGCATTGGATTGCCAATTCTTCCTGCAATCAACCTTTCATAAGACTCTAATGCAGTGACCAATAATCCCATATGATGCTTTACAACTTCTTCAGAATAATTTTGACCATTTTGAAGATGTAGAGCTACATTGCACTGAATCGAATGTCCATTTCCAGCAGATGCACTTTGAACACTTGGAGGATTCACCGTTGAAAAACCACTAGAGTTGACTGATCCTTGACTGCTTGGTTCAGATTGATTGCCAGCACTAAATGCAGTTTGTATCTTTGGACTGGCTTCAGCAGTTTGAACATTTCCTTTATAGTATAATTTGATATCTTGTTGATGAGTAGAACTGTTCATTCTAGCAATTTTCTGCTGCTCCAGATCCTGTGCCTCCAACTTCTCTATAAACTGTGCAATAGATAACTTTTTAAACTGTCCAGAATTTTTCAATATCATCAGATATGTACCCCATTCCTGTTGTGGTAGCGCATCAGCAAGCTTTTCAACCCATTCTGCTGCATTTTTTGTAGTCTTTAATTGTGACATGGTGCGAACCAGATGACAGTATCTTTCAATAAGAGTTTTCGTTGTTTCACCAGGCATGCACGTAAACAGTTCAAATTCCTTCTTTAGTAAAGATGCTTTACTTTGTAGCATTTCCGTACTTCCCTCAAACTTCTTCTTAAGAGCTTCCCAGATAGAATAAGCATTTTCATCGTGTTGAAGCAACACAAATATATCTTTTTTAACAGCTTGTTGTAGCAGATTGATCATCATCTTTTCTCCTTTGTAACTCTCTCTTTCTTGCTCCGTGAATTCTGAAATGATTTTATCGACACCCGCTGAATTCTTTGGTCTTTCATATTTAGTGTCGATACTCTCTCAAGCTTTTAGATGATTCGCCTGCACCCAATTCTCGAACCGATTTTCCATCCGTGATAATCTTCAATTCCCATGAGTTTCGGGGGTTTTTGCATCGTTCCGGTTTCATTCTCCATTGTCATGTTCTTAGCAATGTCGGTCGGACTAGAAGGAGTTGTAGCAAACGCGTTGTAAAACTCAGAATCCATGCTTCAAGAATCAGATGATACTTCCGGAAATACCTGAATGCACACAAATAAAACACACTCAGTTTAAAGACTTATCAATTAATAGAAATGAACTGGTACTCGGACTGGTGATTATTTTTTTTCTTCGAACTGAAAGTTGACACACTTTGCGGACTGCTATGTTGACAAACTGTGCGGACTACTATGACCCGAACCAAAATCAAACGAACAGATTCACTATGGACGAACTGATGGACTTTCAAACGACGTGATGAACTTTTGACAACTTGTGAACTCCAAACTGTACTAACTAGAACCGACTTTCAAATGAACTTTGATTGGGCCGATTATATTACTTTTTGTGATTTGGCCATAAAACCCACTAAGCCGACACCTTTCAAAGTATGAAGATCATATGATTGGGCCGCTGAAATCAACCAATTATTCACTTGCACTCTAATATTTACCAAATTGATCACCACTCAACAACACATGCACCACTCAACTGACAATCTGTATTATCCAATAAATGCTATTTGACCTCCAAATTGATGGCCAACAACTTTTTAAGAACAATCAATAGTCACATGCACTGATAATTTCGATTAAATCTTGTGTCGACAAAATGAATAATGATCAGTACTTCACATGCAACTCTATTAAATGTCTGACAACAAGCACATGCAAACATTAACTTTCATTATATCCTATTGGACCGATTCCTTTTGTATCTCATGCACACTTTAAATCTTTTGAACTACAATCACATGTATTACTGAATGGTGGCTGACAATTGTTAATAAAGATCACATGTAACTTTTGAACAAAACCAACTGACAACCTTTTTTAATGATATACACAAAACACGAAGATATTTTCAAGCGGTCATCACGTTTTCAAGCGGTGTGTCAGTTTCAAACGACGTGTTGGTTTCAAACGGTGCACTTCAAACGATGATTCAAACGTACATGACCAATTTCAAACGATCAAGTGCATTTTCAAACGAAGGAACTTGTTTCAAGCGATCATTCAAATGGAAAGGATATTTTCAAACGATGGAACTTGTTTCAAACGATCAAACTCATTTTCAAACGATCAAGCTCGAAATATGTTCAAACGGACAACAGATTTCAGTCGATTTTCATCACTTTTACTTCGATTTTTAGGCTGAGATTCTCAAGGATTTGTTAAACTACCATTACGCACACATTGTGTAAGTTTCAGCCAATTTCAACCGTGAAAACTTGAAAAATTTGAAAAAGAAAGGTGTAGAAGTAGAGATTGCAGCCGAATTGTATAGAACTCTTCTTCCTAAGCTCTGATACCACTTGTAGGATTGGATTCGACCTGAATGAGTCGTTCGGAAGAGCTCTCGTACGTTTCAGAGGCGGAAACTAAGAAACGCACTTGAAAACAACTAGAAAATCACTTTAATCCTCTTTTATATTCAATTGACAATGTTTACAGCGAGAGGAAATACCGGCAGCACTTCGGTATCAACTTTCCCTTGTTACAAATGATGACAGTTTGAAATCTATATATAGTATATGACCTATCGTTTGAACATGCTCAAACGGTTACAAGTTCAAACGTAAACCCTTCAAACGGTCAGCTAATTCAAACGGACAACATGAATTGCATATAATTCAAACGGTGGCCTCCTATTTGACCATTCAAACGGATAGTATCTCAAATTGTTTCCTTCAAGCTATTGAACCTTTTAATGGCAACTTCTCATTGGTCATATCAAACGGTCAAGGCTCAAACGACCAATCTTTCAAATGGAAGTCTTTCATGTAATTGGATCTTCAAAAGGTGCTTTCTAATTGGACCATCAAATGAGAGACTCTCATTGGACCAAATTTCATTTGTTTTATGTATGATGATATCATTGATGATGTCACTCATGTGATGTCATCATCAAAGATGATGACATAATGATTGATCCAAAACCGCAACGAACCCGAGACTCGACATTAGACGAAGACGACAGATGGTTGCACTAACATTCTTTAAATTGCAGATGTGGAACACATTGTGGATACCACTGAGCTTTTCTGGTAAGTTTAATTTGTAGGCAACCGATCCGACACGTTCGATTACTTCGAAGGGTCCAATATATCTCGGGCTTAGCTTGCCTTTCTTACCAAATCGCATCACCCCTTTCCAGGGTGATACCTTTAGCAGTACCTTGTCGCCTACTTCAAAATTGAAAGGCTTATGCTTCAAATCCGCGTAGCTCTTCTGCCTGTCCCGGGCAGCTTTCAATCGATCACGAATTTGGACAATCTTGTCCGTTGTTTCAAATATTTTATCAGGTCCTGTCATCTGGACATCTCCAACCTCTGCCCAATAAATGGGCGTTCTACACTTTCTACCATATAGAGCTTCAAAAGGTGCAGCCTTAATGCTCGTATGGTAACTGTTATTATAGGAGAATTCGACCAATGGTAGGTGGTTATCCTAACTACCACCTAAGTCGATTGCACATGCACGAAGCATGTCTTCTAACGTTTGGATTGTACGCTCACTCTGTCCATCTGTCTGAGGGTGGTAAGTCGTACTGAAATTCAAACGTGAACCCAAAGATTGTTGGAAGCTTCTCCAAAAGTGTGATGTGTATCTGGTATCTCTATCAGAGATGATAGACACAGGCACTCCATGAAGGGCTACAATCTTGTCTACAAACAACTGGGCTAATATATCGGAGCTATGAGTCTCCTTTATGGGTAGGAAATGTGCTGACTTGGTCAGTATATCAACTATTACCCATATTGTGTCGTTTCCCTTCTTTGTCTTTGGCAACTTGGTGATGAAATCCATCGTCACCATCTCCCACTTCCACTCGGGAAGTTCAGGCTGTTGTAGCAAGCCTGACGGCTTTTGATGCTTAGCTTTCACTTGCGCACAAGTCAAACACTTTGCTACATAGGTGGCTATAGAATTCTTCAAGCCTATCCACCAGAAATTTGCCTTCAAGTCCTGGTACATCTTATCAGCACCAGGATGAACGGAATATCGGGAACTGTGGGCTTCCTGGAGGATAACGTCACGAAGACCTCCATAAACAGGAACCCATATCCTTCCATTCAATCTCAGAATTCCGTCTTTGCCATAAGATAACTGTTCTTCAGTTACCCCTAGTTTTTCGTTTGGATAGTTAGCTTCCAACATAGCTTCTTTCTGTGCAGCTAACAATCGTTCATTCAGGCTGTTCTTTATTTCAATGCTCTTGGCATTGATCCTTATTGGCTTCACTCTTTCTTTCCTGCTCAAGGCATCTGCGACTACATTGGCCTTGCCTGGATGGTATCTTATTTCACAGTCATAGTCGTTCAGAGTTTCCATCCAACGTCGCTGCCTCATATTCAGATCTTTCTGATTGAACAGATGCTGAAGGCTTTTGTGATCAGAATAGATCACAAATTTAATGCCATAAAGGTAATGCCTCCAAAGCTTTAGTGCAAATACAACGGCACCCAACTCCAAGTCATGGGTGGTGTAGTTCTTTTCATGCACTTTCAATTGTCGCGAAGCATAGGCAATCACCTTGCCCCTCTGCATAAGCACACAACCCATACCAGTGTGCGATGCATCACAATACACAACAAATTCTTCCATTCCTTCCGGTAATGTCAACACTGGAGCATTGCTCAGCTTTTGTTTGAGGACATCAAAAGCTTCTTGCTGCTTAGGGCCCCAATTGAACTTTATACTCTTCCTAGTTAAGGAAGTTAGGGGTGCAGCAATTCTTGAAAAGTTTTCGATGAAGCGTCTGTAGTATCCTGCCAGACCTAGGAAACTGCGAATCTCCGTAGGTGTCTTCGGCTCCTGCCAATTCATGACGGCTTCAACTTTGGCGGGATCTACTTGGATACCACGCTCACTGACTACATGTCCAAGGAACTGGACTTCTCGTAACCAAAATTCACATTTAGAGAATTTGGCATAAAGCTTTTCTTGATGAAGCAGTTTGAGAATACATAGAAGATGTTTCTCGTGGTCAGCTTGACTTTTTGAATAGATGAGGATGTCATCGATGAAGACAATGACAAATTTATCCAAATAAGGCTTACAAACGCGATTCATGAGATCCATGAATGCGGCAGGTGCATTGGTGAGCCCAAAAGGCATCACTAGGAACTCGAAATGACCATAACGAGTCCTAAATGCAGTTTTGTGCACATCTTCATCCTTGACCTTCAATTGATGGTACCCTGACCTCAGGTCAATCTTGGAAAAGTAGCTTGCTCCTTGCAACTGATCGAACAGATCGTCGATCCTAGGCAAAGGATACCTATTCTTGATTGTAACTTTATTCAGCTCACGGTAATCGATGCATAGACGCATCGAACCATCTTTCTTCTTGACGAACAGGATTGGTGCTCCCCAAGGAGATGAACTTGGTCTAACAAAACCTTTGGCTAGCAGATCATCTAGCTGCGTCCTCAATTCTTTCATTTCCGTGGGTGCCAATCTATAAGGTGCTCTTGCGATAGGCGCGACTCCTGGGATGATGTCTATACTGAATTTCACTTGCCTATTTGGTGGCAAACCAGGCAGTTCTTCTGGGAAAACTTCAGGATAGTCAGAGATGACTGGGATGTCTTCAATTCTGGGCTTCTCCTCCCTAATAGTCACCTGTGCCATATAAATGACACATCCTTTCTTCAAACATCTGGATGCCTTTAGCATAGATACTTGTGCAGGCAATCCATGTCGAGTATCTCCCTGAATGGTGAGCGGTTCTCCAGACGGAGTCTTGATTACCACTTGTTTTTGGTTGCACACGATTTGGGCTTGGTTATGCGATAACCAATCCATACCCAACACTAGGTCGAAACCAGCGAGTTTAAAGGGTAACAGGGATAAAGGAAATAAGTGATTCCTAACGGATATAACACATCCATCTAAAACAGTTGAGACTGTTCCCATAGTACCATCAGCTAGTTCTACTTCGTATTTTACATTCAAGGTTTTAACAGGCAATTTTAACAACTTGCAGAACTTATCATCCACGAAGGATTTGTCTGCTCCAGAATCAAATAATACTCTTGTGAATACATCATTGATAAGAAACGTACCGGTTATAACGTTGTCGTTCTGGATAGCCTCTTTAACATCCATCTGAAAGACCCTCGCATTGGTCTTTTTACCTTCTTCAGCCTTCTTCACTATCTTCGGGCAGTTAGTCTTGATGTGCCCTTTCTCGTTGCAACTATAGCAAGTTGCATCCTTGAGTTTCTTGCACTCAAGAGTCCTATGCTCAGAGGACTTGCATATCCCACACGCCTTCGGTTGGGATTTCTTTTCAAATCTGCACCTTCCGAAGTGGTGCTTCTGACAAACCTTGCACAAGGGCTTATCGCCCGACTGTCGGTCATTTTTCTTGTTCTCTGACCCCCTCTTGTGGTCACGATTGCCCCGATGCTTCTTGTTGGATTTACGTGAATCGTCATCTTCACGCTTCCTCTTCTCACTATCAGCATTCCTCAACGATCTCTGTCTTACTGCATCTAGTGTGAGAGACAGAGATATATCTGCCACGGATCTGAAGGTAGCAGGCCTAGAAGCCTTTACGCTAGCTTTTATTTCTGGGGCCAAACCCCCAATGAAGCGCGCAATCCGTTTGGGTTCCGGTGTAACAAGGTACGAAACCAATCTCGACAGGGTGTTGAAAGTCGTGAGATAAGCCTGGCAATCCAGGTTCTTCATGACTAGCGATAGGAAGTCAGATTCGATCTTTTCAACCTCGTGCTGAGGGCAGTAATTTTCCTTGATGAGAGCAATAAATTCCTCCCATGTCATGCTATACAAAACAGCCTTCCCAGAGGCTTGAACCAGAGATCTCCACCACACTAGGGCTTCACCCTTGAACGACTGGGATACAAACTTCACCACGTCTCTCTCAGCACAACCACTGATGTCCACAACAGTGTCTATTTCGTCTAACCAGGTCATACAATCCACCGCGCCCTTTTCCCCAGTAAAATCTCGGGGTTTGCAAGATACGAAATACTTATACGTGCAACCCCTGGCGTGAGGTGCATCATCTACCACTTTCTTCTTAGGGTGGACACTATTCTCATTGGATGAGTGCCTATCGTCGTCCTTCTTAGGCTTAGACGGAGTCGAGGGTGGTTTGCTATGAGATTTAGAGTGGGTTTTTGGCTTTGAGTGTGGGGTAGATTAGGTTCTGCTTCGGGACTCGGTGTATTCTTCGTACTGCCGATCCAAGGCTGCCTTAACAGCGCCGTCTACTAGAGCTTTCAATTCAACGCCCGTTAAATGAATCTGAGCGTTATCATTGTCATCCTCCTTCTAATGACTATTAACTCCACTTGGTTTAGCCATTGTAACTCGAATCTGCTACAGAAGATAATGACAAAGTTTTATTTAGGAGTTTATTATAGAATTGTCTTTTATGGCAATTCATTAACCATGGTAAACAGAGACCATATTTGGGTTAATTTGTTACTCACTTTTAATTAGGATTTGAATATAACTTATCCTATTTACAAACAATATAATTAGTGGCACAAAAGCCTAGTCACAAGGACGTTTTATAATATAAGCCGAGATTACAGAGAATCAAGGCATGAAGGTTTGAACCATAGTCCTTTTTACCTTTTCTGACAGGGAGTCCTAGACTACAACTGCCTTTTGTCTTATGTGACAATAAGCATGGCCCGTAGGCACCTCATCACTAATGGATGTTTGATAATGATCATCTTTATTGACGATTTATCCCTTAGTTTACAAATCATTAATTTGGGTTTTGGAATCCCTTGATGGATTCGTATATAAGAATGACGCGTGTGATTTTAACGAATCACATATGCCAAGGATGTTAACATGTTTACAAAGGCTAACTGGAATCTGAATCTTTTAATTAAGTCTTACCATCTTGGCCGGGTCTTATAATGATACCAGGCTAGGTTTCACCATTAAGATTCTTTATTTAAGCAGATTAATTTAAAAATGAATGGTTTTTTTTTTTTTTTGATTTATTTATTTCATATAATAATGTATATAATAACAAAAAATGAAATTTATAACATATATTCCATTAATCATAATAATGGTTACACACTGCCCGAAACGGGACTTTTTAAATAAATAAATACCTACGCAGAGGTTTACAGAAAACAAGTCCACGCAGGGACCAAATACATAGATAGATGTCCTCACAGGGACTAAAAGATAAGTCCACGCAGGGACTGAAATGCAATTGTCCACGCAGGGATGAAACGCGATAAATGTCCACGCAGGGACTAAAATACTTAAGACAAATGTCCTCGCAGGGACTTGATTGTAATAGTAAATACCATAGTACATAAAGAGACTAATGATCTCGTTTCTTCCTCCCTTTTAGTAGGTTTGCTAGGCCTTTAAGGAATCCACGATTACTTTTACGTTCTTGCTCAAAGTCTCATTCCACTCGGTTTAGACGGTGAAGGATTTCTTCTTGCTCCGGTGGAGAAAAACGTGGCTGCTGCGACGGTTGTTGAACCGGAGGTCTAGGAGGTGCTGGATACCCATGAGCTGAGTAATCTGGTCTCCAAAGGTTTCCATAAGGTCCGTCGGGATGGAGGGCATTGTAATTAGCTGCTACCACGTATGGGTCGGCATCATAATTATAGTTGTAGTGCGTGTGAGTCGGCTGCTCAAACGGGTTGTAAGCGGTGGAACCGGCGTACGCTGGTATAGGGTTATCATACCCAAATGGTGGCGGGGGTGGTGCAACTGGTGCAGAATTCACCTCTGCAGGGTGACCAAAAGGGTCCCCTAACTGTGGTTCTTCAGGCACTGGCGGAAAGTGACTTGCACTCGAGTGGCGAGGGGTGCTAAAGTGGAATTCCCCTCATCGGGTGGACATCCGCATGCCTGATCTCCAACGCCTTGGCGGATCAGGAGTGCTTGCTGAACTGGTGGCGGTGGAGGCGGTGGCGTAACTGCCACGAAACGCGAATCCTCGGAAGGATCCTGTTGTTGCTGCTGCTGCTCATGAGGCGAGAAGTGATGAGAAGGTGTGAAGTACCAATCACACTGGTTAAACCTCGCCTGGTAACTGTCGGGACCTTGATAGGATGTTCCATGGAAGGATGACCCATCAGAGATCTCGATTGGATGGTTGGGAGTACCTCTTGCAGGTTCTATGGATCCGTGTCTTCATCCATATCTACCGCATTATCTTCGGAGAAATGGTCTTCAGGTCCTAAAGGGTTATAACCTATTGGTTCTTGGACATAATCAGCCGGGTTAAATCGGCCTTGAAAGAAAGGAGTAGGATCGCCATAGGAAAGGTGCGAAGCAGATCGCTGGAGAGGTATAAACGAAGGTTGAGGGTTACTGGGATTGTTTTCCGAATCTGGTCCAAAAGAGTGACGGTATGAAGGTGTCGAACTGTGTGAGGTAGACCGTCTTGCTGGCTCAAAGAGGTTTCTTCTACGTCTCTGAGGCTCTTCACTCCTTGTACTCGAAGGAGCTCGCATGTTTGAAGGTCCGGCCTCGTGATCATTGTGAGTAGTGATCGGCCCTTTGCCTCTTCCTCCTCTTTTAATTGCTGGTGGCATATTTCCTGCTTAACAAATCTTTAAATCACAATAAACAATAAAAGACAAACTGGAATAACAATTCGAATTTGTCCTATGTTCTAGTCTAGACTCAAGTATGTGCAATTGTGTCATTGAGATTAAACACGTAAGGATAGTGTTTAATTCACTCAACGTTGGCTCTGATACCAACCTGTCACACCCCGATTTCCACGTGTATCACCGGTGGGGGATTACCGTGACGTAGTTGGCAACAATATAGTCAAACCACACAATATATAAATGCACAGCGGAAGCATAAAGATAAATATATTTCAACTATTGAATGTAATATCCAAGTATCACAATCGTCAAAATATAATCCACAGGGGATCAAAATAAGATAGAAAAATAATTGTTCAACAGATATTGGCATCCAAAGCTTGCGAGACTCTAACGATGCTAAGGAGTGGCCAGCCTATTACGAGTAGAACCTGCATTAATCTTTTGGGGAAAATACGTCAGTTTACACTGGTAAATACATTCAACCGACACTTTTGTAAAATGTTTAATAAAATTGATTTGAATGCACAAGGCACAAACCTTTTATAACTTGGGATAATTTATCAATTAAAATCTTGTAAAAGAATTACATGTTCACTATGCGTTCGGTCGCCCGGGTCGTGCCGAGTTTAAGGTTAATAAACACACCGCATAGCATAAAACCGTGGCGGGAAAACCAACGGTTATACCTTTAATACTATAGACACATTACGGGTGTACGCCTACACCCGTGTGTCGGGGTCGTGGCCATTTCGTAAAATGATGCCAAGGATATCCGGGACATGGTCATTAAGCTCCCAAAGGCGTAAAGCCAACAAAACCAATTTTTAAACGGGTCACATTGAAAACACCCAACTACTAATGAGTTGGGGTCAATTGCCCGATCAAGCGGTATCTTAAATACCGTAACCCAAACCCGTATAACGGAAAATAAGTTAAAAGTATTTACCTGAGCAAGTAATATCCTTAATAAACAAATGCAAGTTTCTTTTACTGGTCTCCTACTCTGGAACGAAGGTTTAAACAACCTATTAGAATCCTAACGGGTCTTTAATTTAGCCTTAGCTTAGACCGGTCAGTTTCAAAGGATATTTACGGTTTAATCGCGTGAAAGGCGAAAACCGGGAATGGAATGTGATTCGGACCCAACAAGTTTGAAGACTTTTATATGGGTAATATAACCACACTCTGGATTTTGAGGTCAAAACAATAAGGTTTGACCCGTTTTGGCTAGTTTAAGTAAACTAGTTACATAAACCGAACCGTGCGCGAAAAAGGCGTAACGGGTAACCGTAATAGTCCTACACAAGTTTCCTAAGTCAATATGCTTTAGAGAGGTTGTGGTATCAGTAGGATACATTCCATAATGCCCGTAACGAGTTTAAATCCATTATATGCCCCGTAGGGGTACTTCGGTCATTTTAAAGATTATAAAAGAGGTTTCTGAGTTCTTCAGGAAATCTGAGTTTTCCGAACAGTTTATAAAGTCCAAAATACTCTATTTATTATTTAAAATCAGTAGCAACTGGAATCGGGTCAAAATACCTTGTAGAACTCAAGTTATGCTCGAAAATGGTATATTCGGTATTTACCGAACCGATGCCATAACCGCAGGTTATGTGTCACACCCTGGCTTTTGCGGAAGCGTGGGTTTATTTGGTGTGACTTCTTAATACCATAGCAACAATCACAACATGCTATATGATAAAAATAAGTGATGTTCATCCATTAAAATAGTTCAGAAATATGCATAACAAAAATTGTCTTAACACATCAACCACAAAAGAAACGTTACAAAACATGACTTGTTCAAAAAAGAGTTCATAAGACTCGACGAAAAGCTATCAATGACACAAGGATTTGAGACATGCAACTCGTCCAGGAAAGAGTTACACTTCCCAAACCTACGACTCCGGATGACATCCTTATTAAGTACGCAGCTAATCGTGCATCACTTGCCAGATCCAAATTAATTACCTGAAATACATGTAGTTTAAAAAGTCAACAAAAAATTGAGCGAGTTCATGTGTAAGTCTGTGTGTATAAACCGTTTAATATGTCTGTAAGTAAAAATAGTCCCTGGTATGTAGCAATAAGGAAAAATGATCACCATTGGGTTGCAAATCCAATAGTATATGTGAATGATGCAGGAAGACTCAAACCTAGCAAATTTGTCTCCGGTATGAAGACATAGTCACCACTATGGGCCCCCGGCCTCATGGGTGTGGCTCGCTACACCCAAATAGATCTATCACTCATGTCCAGTGGTCCTACTATGAGGATTAATGGCCTTAAGTGTCATGCCCACCACTCACTTGATCGCGTAATAAAAACCCCTCCTTAAGCTAATCATACCAATTATAAAATGTCTGAAATAATTTGTAAACATGTATTCCACCCCCGAAGTATAAAACCAAAAACAGTAAAGGAATAGGGGGTCATGAACTCACCGTAGTGCGTCTTGACTCGAATCTTAACTCTTTCCGCTACACGACAACCTACAACGTACTAATGTCTATTAGACGAACGGGCCGTGCCTTGGCTTAGAGTTTAGTGTTTTGATTTGCGTTACTTAGGTGTTATTTTGTTAAAACAATAATAATTATTTAACTTAACTATTGTTCTTAGAAAAATAGTTAGACAACTATTTCGTATCTATTTTTCTCGAATATTTTACTAAGTGTTCGGATTCTCGGAAAATTTCGGCAGATTCTCCTCTGTAAATAGAGGTGTCCATGCTTAAATAGCATATCATTTTCTTTTACATAAATCCAATAGTTCATTTTCAATAACCAAACCGACATATTGACAAACAAAACGTTACATACTTCATTTCAGCTTTATTACTCGAAACCGGACTGTTTTCAAGGATTTTTATAAAATAGTTATCCTTTTCTAAAAATTCTCAAATTTTTACAGAGTGTCACATATGTTCCAAAATTTATTGTGTAAAAATATCAAAGTCCAATTCGTTACCCATATTTTATAGAAAATCATTTTCTTGACTGCAATCAGATTTGTTACCTTCTGATTGCAGTTTACGGAAATTTTCACTAAAAATTAACCGTAAGTCCGTTTGACGAAATTCCAGTTGGAGGGTCGTCCTGACAATGGTGTCTATGTACTGTAAAAATTTCATGAGTTGATTTTACTCAGGTTTTAAGTTATGACTCCGAAAATAACACACTTTTTCTGCCATAAAAATGCAGCTTGAGCTGCTGTCCAAAAATAGTCTTTTAAAAATAGTAAACGGTCTCGAAAAATTATGTTTCCAGTGCCATTTGTTTAGTTATTCCAAAATAATCATTTTAGGCTTTAGAAAATCCGTTTTTCGATTTAAAATGATCCCGTTACAGCCTGTTGAAGTTGGCTGGAAATCCAACTCAGCAAGCTGTTTACATTGTAGAAGTGACTAAAAGTGCATAAACGAAGATCCTAACCATGGTTTATTGATGAACAAATGTTAAAAATTCAATCACGCTTTAACCAACCCTAAACCATTCAGATTTCAACCTCACACAACCTTTTTATATGTGGTTTTTAGGCAAAAACTTAAGTTCATATTTTAGTGTTTAAGCTTTTGTGTGTGATGAACATTCAACAAACCGTAACAAGAATCAAGGTGGAACAAGAGTATGAAGGGACTTACTACTAGCACAAGGCTAGGTTAGTAATCTTAGGATGAGATGATGGTGAAAAGTTGGTGACAAAGCTTGAATCAAACTTCCTTGAACACCTTTAATCTTGCACTTCTATGGATGAACTTCACACTTGAAAGAGAGCTTGTTGGAGAAGAAAATGGAGGATGTGAAGAATGATGGTGGTGATTTCGGTTATGGAGAGAGGGGGGGTATATGAGCCGAAATTTTAGAGAGAGGAAGGAGGAGATTGGTTGTAGTTTTTGTAATGATGGAATTTCCTTGGAAACATGCACAACTAGAACTTAGGGTAATCATACCCAATCTCTTGGCCAATAGTAGTGAAGATGGTAATATCAAATATCTAAACAAAATATTTTCAAATCATTATGGCAGATTTTCGGTTTGGGGGGGGGGGGGGGGTAAAGTGTAAATTTTTGGTAATTAGTAGGTAATTATTAGAAGATTAAAGGTATTTACAAGTATAGTGGATGTATGTCATGTTTACATGGTGCATGGGGATTTTTGTGACCATGATTAATTAAAAATGATAAAATAATATTTCTAAAATATTTTCATGTCTCGGGTAATGTCTGGTTGTTCGGTTTCGCATCGTTCCGTTAAAGCGTTTAATTGTCCCATAAAGCGTCTTTTGTGCATCTTTTTGTAACGAAATTAATTTCAACACTTAGGAAAGTGTCCAGGACCATTTAGTCAATACTCTATATAATATGAGTGTGTTAAAAGCTGAATTGTTACTAAAAATGCGGAATTCTGTAATTAAATTGCGTTTTAGGCACTTTCCGGCACTCAAACTATCACCTAGTGGCATAGTCTTATGGTCCTCACTTCCCTACACTCCATACTGGTGTAGTGTTTTATCCCTGGCCCATACTGGCCTACAAATAGTATCTGTCTAAGTGCTGGCATTGTCAGCATGTGTCTGAGTTATCCGCTTACTATGCTAATTGCGCTTTGTGCATCAGGTTTGTCACTAAGAGTCTGTATGAAATAAATGGAGTGACTGTACGTAAGGAATGCACATGTATGTATATGACATGAATCAGTAAGCAGTTTAAGGCGTCAGATGTAATCAAGCACAGTCATTAAGCACATAATTAGGGTTAATTAATTTGTACAGTACCTGTAATTATGCGGGTTGTCACATTCTCCCCCTGTTAAGAAAATTTCGTCCCGAAATTTTATGTCTTGCTCCTAGTAGCAGGGGTACTTGGCCTTCATACGATCCTCACGTTCCCACGTGAATTCCGGGCCGTGTCATGCATTCCACCGAACTTTGACGAGTTTGACACTACTCCGGCGTGTCTTATTAATCTTCCAATCCGTAACCTCAACCGGTTCCTCAACAAAGTGGAGTGTGTCATCGATATAGACCTCGTCAGCAGCAATGACAACTGTCTCTTGAGTCGGACTCCTCTTCAGGTTCGATACATGGAATGTATCATGAGCACCAGTAAGTTCCGCAGGTAAGTCTAACTTGTATGCTACAAGCCCAATCCTTTGCAGGATTTTGAAAGGACCAATGTAGCGCGGATTCAACTTCCCACGCTTTCCAAAGCGTGCCACACCCTTCCAGGGTGAAACCTTTAACAAAACCATATCCCCAACTTGAAATTCCAAGGGTTTCCTTCTTTGGTTTGCATAGCCTTTCTGTCTGTCGCGAGCTGCCTCAATGCGTTTTTGAATTTGAAAGATCTTGTCTGTTGTTTCTTGAACCATTTTGGGGCCAACCAGTTGTCTATCACCCGCATCAACCCAGCATAGCGGTGATCGACACTTGCGTCCATAAAGAGCTTCAAACGGTGCTGCTCCAATGCTGGTGTGGTAGCTGTTGTTGTACGAAAATTCGACCAAGGGTAAGTGTTTGTCCCAGCTACCACCCAGGTCCATTACACATGCTCTCAGCATATCTTCCAATGTTTGAATTGTTCGTTCACTATGGCCATCAGTTTGTGGGTAAAATGCTGTACTCAGGTTCAGCTGAGAACCAAAGGCTTCTTGGAAGGACTGCCAAATCCTTGATACGAAGCGTCCATCTCTATCAGAGATAATCGAGAGAGGCACTCCATGACGTGCAACAATCTCCCTCATGTATATTTCAGCAAGTTTACTCGTGTTGTCCTTTTCCTTGATCGGCAGGAAGTGCGCAGACTTTGTCAGTCGGTCTACAATTACCCAAATTGTATCATGGCCCTTGGGCATCTTTGGCAATTTCATTAGGAAGTCCATGGAAATCTGTTCCCATTTCCATTGGGGTATTACAGGTTGTTGCAGGAGACCTGAAGGCTTCTGGTACTCGGCTTTGACCTTGGCGCACGTTAAACATCTGCCAACATATACTGCAACATCGCCTTTCATCCTAGGCCACCAATAGAAATCCTTGAGATCTTGGTACATTTTATCTGCTCCTGGATGAATCGAGTATCGTGACTTGTGAGCCTCATCGAATATAACCTTTCTCAATCCTCCAAACAGAGGAACCCAAATTCGATTCATGAAACACAATGTTCCTTCCTTGTTTGGCACAAACTGTTTCTCCATTCCATGGAGATACTCATCCTTAATATTGCTTTCTTTCAAAGCTTCTCTCTGCGCGGCACGAATGCGCAACGAGAGCTCTGTCTGGACAATCATTTCTAAAGCCCTAACCCTTATGGGCTTAATCCTTTCTTTTCGACTTAGGGCGTCAGCAACTACATTCGCCTTTCCTGGATGATACTTGATTTCACAGTCGTAGTCGTTCAACAGCTCAACCCAGCGTCTCTGTCTCATGTTAAGCTCTTTTTGATCAAAAATGTGCTGTAAACTCTTGTGATCAGTGAAGATTGTACATCTTGTTCCATACAAGTAGTGTCGCCAGATCTTCAATGCGAACACTACGGCGCCTAACTCCAAGTCATGCGTGGTATAGTTCTTCTCATGAACTTTCAGTTGGCGTGATGCATATGCTATGACCTTCTGTCGCTGCATCAACACGCAGCCTAAACCCTGACGTGAGGCGTCACAATATACCACGAAGTCGTCCGTGCCTTCGGGCAGAGCTAAAATTGGTGAGTCACAAAGCTTGTTCTTCAACAACTGGAACGCTTCTTCTTGTTTGTCGCTCCAATCAAACTTCTTGTCTTTCTGAGTAAGTGTGGTGAGAGGTTGAGCGATTTTGGAAAAATCCTCAATGAATCTACGATAATACCCAGCCAAACCTAAGAATTACCGAATCTCGGTTGGCGTTTTCGGTGACTCCCAATTCTTGATCGCCTCGATCTTTGTGGGATCCACATGAATTCCACTTCCATTAACCACATGTCCAAGAAACTGGACTTCGCGTAACCAAAACTCACATTTCGAGAACTTAGCGTACAACTTCTCCTTCTTAAGCAGCTCTAGAATAGCTCTCAAGTGTTGCTCGTGTTCTTCCTTCGTCTTTGAGTAGATCAAAATATCGTCAATGAATACGATTACAAACTTGTCGAGGTACGGCTTGCAGACTCTGTTCATCAAGTCCATGAAAACTGCTGGAGCGTTTGTCAACCCAAACGGCATAACCAGAAACTCGTAATGTCCATATCGAGTTCTAAAAGCAGTTTTGGGAATACTTTCCTCTTGTATTCTCAACTGGTGATAACCTGATCTTAGATCGATCTTTGAGTAAAAACTCGAACCTTGTAGTTGATCGAACAGGTCATCGATCCTTGGAAAAGGATATCTATTCTTGACAGTCAACTTGTTAAGCTCGCGGTAGTCTATGCACATACGAAAGCTACCATCCTTCTTCTTAATGAATAAACCGGAGCCCCCCAAGGTGAGAAGCTTGGTCTGATGAATCCTTTATCTAACAGCTCTTGGAGTTGTGTCGACAACTCTTGCATCTCTGAAGGTGCAAGTCGATAAGGTGCCTTGGCCACAGGCGCAGCGCCTGGAACTAAGTCAATGTGAAACTCGACTTGTCTTGGAGGCGGCAATCCTGGTAAGTCTTCTGGAAAGACTTCAGGATATTCCTTCACGACAGGAATGTCTTCGATCTTGGGCTCAGCGGCTTCCTAATCCACGATGTGTGCCAAAAAGGCAACACATCCTTTCTTCAAACACTTCCTAGCTTTCAAGCAGCTAATGGTCCTCAATGGCGTATCGCGCTTCTCTCCGTGAACTACAATCGTCTCTCCATCGGCCATTGGGATGCGGATGGTCTTTTCCTGACAAACCACTTCGGCTTTGTTGCTAGACAGCCAATCCATCCCTATTACCACGTCGAAGCTTCCCAACTCGACTGGCAGTAGGTCTAGCGTAAATTCGTGTCCTCCTAGTTCTATCATGCATCCCCGGATGACTTCACCCGTTTTCACTAGTTTCCCATTTGCCAATTCAATAGAGTACGGAATGTCTAACTTACTAGCGGCTAACCCAAGCATGTTCTTAAAGTTTAACGATACGAAACTATAATCGGTACCAGTATCAAAAAGAACAGACGCATAGCGTTGATTTATAGGGAACGTACCAGTGACAACATTCGGATCTTGGCGCGCTTCCCTCGCACCAATGTTAAAAACTCGGCCTTGCGCTTGATTTAGTTTTGGGCATTCCCTTTTGAAATGCCCAACGTCCCCGCAGTTGAAGCATCCTGGCCCTCGGCCATTCCCATTACCATTTCCGCTTCGATTTCCGTTTGTTCCCGGTTACCAGCTTGATTCGGGGCATTCCCACGATTTCCGTTTCCCCCATTATTTCCTTGCAGCCTGTTTCCATTACCACGGTTGTTGTTATTGTAACCCCTTTGACCACCTTGGCCTGATCCAGCCCAACACGTCTCCTTCGAATGGCCTGTCTTCCCGCAAGATTCATACTTTCTGAGTCAGCACAGGCCGGGATGATGGAACTGACATGTACTACACTTGGGCAGAGTGCCCATGTAACCTTTTCCTCTGTTTTCATCACCAGTCTTGGTCCTGGTCGGCGTGTTTGATTCACTTCTCTTGCTACCACTGCTAGTTCCTTGTTTGAAGTTGGAAAACTTGCGTTTGTTTTCCCCCGATGACTCCACATGAGTCTCTTTCTTCTTCTGATCATCCTTTGAAAACTTGTTTAGCCTGATGGCTTCTTCAGTCAGTGAGATGCTCAAATCGATGGCTTCAGTAATGGTTGTTGGTTTCGATGTTGTGACCATGCTCATAATCTGAGGTGCTAACCCCCAGATGAAACGTTCCACGCGCTTGAATTCAGGCGTGACCATGTACGGCACCACATGGGACAGATCATGAAACCTTTGAACATACTCAGCAATTTTTGGACCTTCCATCCTTAGGTTCCAAAATTCGGTTTCCAATCTCTGGATCTCGGCTCTGGAGCAATACTTCTTGCGCATCAGTTCTTTCAATTCAGCCCAAGTCATGGTGTATGCTGCAGCCTCTCCTAAGGTTTGAACTTGGAGATTCCACCATGATAGGGCACCATTAGTAAATAGCCCAGAGATGTACGTAACTTGTTGTCCCGGTGCACACTTGCTCATTCTTATTGTCGTCTCCGTCTTTTCAGTCCAACGAGTGAAAGCCACGGCACCTCCAGTGCCATCAAAGTTTTGCGGCTTGCAATCTAAGAATTGCTTGAAAGTACACCATGTACAAGCAATGTCATTTATAGGAATCATTAGCAGTCGCACAAAAATCATCCACGTATAGTGTAATGTGTCTCCTATGACTGATCATTACCATTCGGAGGGTTGTTGTTGTTGTTCGAAACGTTTCCGCTTGAGTCTCCTTGAGAAGCAGCATATTGTGCAATTGCAGCAGCGATGATTCCTTGCAGTTCTGCCTGGTTAGTCGGCATGCGTGCGTCATGTCGTGGAGGCATTTTCTAGAGGATGTTCCATATTGGTCAGGTCATAGTAAGTATGATAATCATACGTATATGTAGTAACATTCATCATTCACATAACATCTCATGTCATAATCATAACAAATAATCAACAATGCATGGATTTAAAAGACTTGCGATTTAAGTTTCATAAACAAACCACCAATACAGTTTCACAGGTTCACTGTATGTCAAAATATACTAAGGGCTACATCACCCTTGTCTGAGTACAATAACAAATAAATCAAAAACCAAAATCGTGGTCTCAAAAGGTCTTCATAGTCATGGCTCTAGCGTTGTCTTCCCACTAAGAGTAGCCGGTCTGTAGAAGATCTGAAATCCCTGTTGCCCCGTGCATATCCCTAAGCTGACGGTGGAGGAGGAGGTGGAAAATGGGAGAAAATCAATCGGCGCAATTGCACCAAGTCCTCCTCAAGTGCATAGGCAAAACGCAACATGAAAGCAACCTGTCGATCGAGAGGGAGGAAATGAACGTCTGAATCCTGAGACGATGGAAAGGAAGTGTGCGATGCCGAAAACTGAGTCTGACAGGGACAGTGAGGATGTGGAGCTCTCTCCAACCGCTGGACACATCGTCTCAAGGCGTCCCGCTGTAACTGCAGTGACGTGAGCGTGTCCTCCACAGAGAATCTGTCATAGAATGGATGATAAGGGTCAGATGCAGGCATGACATGGGGTGCTGACCATAGGGATGGTTCACCCATCGGGGCTGAAACCGGAAGTGTAATGTGTGGGGTAAATACAAACTGTGAAGTGATATGGGGAAACTGGGTCTCGAAAGGTGCAGAAAACGACACTGGTGGAACAAAATCTGAATAAGGGACCTGAGGTAAGAACTGGCTAACCTCTGGCATGAATGGGGTGTGCCCGAAAAGCTGACTCGACGATCCCTCCCCAGGTTGGGGCGGAGGAATGTCCTGAAGGAAGGTGATAGGAAGGTCGGTGCGGTGAGTATCGGATGTGGATGGAGGAAACAAGGGAGCATCGAAGGGTACAGTGATAGGTGCGGGAGGGGGAGTGACTGGGACTACGTACGGAGGGTAGTCATCCTCCTCAATCCACCCATTGCTGGAGTGGGCATACCTTGGGTCCATGTGGGTAGCGAATGGTACAAGGTCATCAAAGATAGCCATGGGATCGAGTATCTCAACGGCTGGTGGTGCAACAACGGGTGTATATGACATGAATCAGTAAGCAGTTTAAGGCGTCAGATGTAATCAAGCACAGTCATTAAGCACATAATTAGGGTTAATTAATTTGCACAGTACCTGTAATTATGCGGGTTGTCACATTATGAGCAGGTTAAAAATAATTAAAAATCTTTAAAAATTCCAAAATATTATTTTACATCAGTGTGTAAAAGGTTTGGTGGCGAAATTTGGGTTTAGATAGGCTTTATGCTAAATGCGCCGTTTAATTACTAAAGTTTCCGTAATTACGCTATTTAGCATAACTCCTATTCTAGACCTCGGATTGACGTGAAATTTTAGGGACATGCTTAGAAACCAGTAACTAAGGTTATTGTCCTTTCACATATTCAAAATTCTCGTTTTAAAGTAAAAAGGGTGTTACGGTCAACTTTTAAGCATTTACCGAAAATGTGCTAAAGACTTGGACAAACAACGAACCGTTCACGGAGGGTTAAACCATCATGTAACCTGGTCCTAAGAGAGTCCTAAGGCATATCTAACTCATACCAAAACGGGTCAGAACTGAAGTCAAAGCAAAAGTCAAAGTTTTGCGACTTTCGGTTCCGAACCGGGTCAAAACAGTAAATGGTCGGATAAAACAAGCTTAGACTAGTTAATATACTTATTATCATGTTATATGAGTGTTAAAACAGGTTACACGCTATCTACATTACCAATTATGCATAAAATCGCAAAATAGCATTTTGTTGACTTTTTCTAAGCAAGTTTGACTCGACATTCGGACTAGTTAGAGTGGGAATCAGAGGGTGCCCTTTTAGGGGTTTAGTGCCCACATGATTACCAACATATAACTACTTTTGATTCGACAAACCACTGGACCATTTGTGATTTATCGTAAAGTCAATCGTTAATTACGATGGATTGACTTTTAAGCTAAAACTATGTAAAAACTAAACCACAAAGGGTTAGGCATACTTACAGAAGCTTGGTACACGACCAGAGATGTTAGAAGAGTGCTCTTGAACTCCAGAAGTGATCAAGAAAGCAGGTTTGAGGTGTGGATACAATGTGCACAACTTATGGCCTTTTATAGTGAAAATTGGTGCACAAGATCATCACAACTAAGGCTACAAGGGCTCCTTGATCATCAACATGTGTCCCTGTGTGCTAGGGGTCGTTTAGGGGGAGCCCATGCTCTCATAATGGCATTCTAAGGCGGTTAAAATAGCAAACAGTGAACCTGTCCCCGTATTCTGCATCTGGGGCCTTGACGCGGCCCGCGTTAAGAATCAGGCTGCCCTTACACGGGTCGCCTGAATCCCCTTGTCAGTAACCGGATCTGCACTGCCCGCGCAGCCCGCGTAAGCTCCATCAATACTCTTACGCGGCCCGCCTGAAAGCTAATTTTCAAGATTTTCAAATCTTTTGTAATGATTGCCCTGGCCTTTCGGTTTCGAAGGGGGAACTTTGCGATTTGGGCCTCGTTAATTTGGGTATAAGGGCCCCGTGGCTTTTACCCAACTTATTAACCCTTGGTTAATTTATTATTACACGAAAAGTCATTACTTTCAATGTTTGACGCTTTTAACCCTTATTAACAAATTCGATCATAACTTTCTCGTTTTGAATCGGAACTTCGCGAAGTTCATATCGCGCGTTCTAGTGAGTATAATTTACCATTACAAAGCCTCGGGTATGCCCAAAGGTCACTCAGAGGTATAATTTAAACATGTTGACACATTTGGCCCCTGTAGTTTGTATTTCCTCACTTTCTTTCACAATTCGTTCCGTACGATCCATGATTCATTCGTTTGGAGGTACTAGCACCATTTAGGGTTAATGTACCGTATATTTATCTCTCGTTGACATTTTTAACCCTCGAATTTACTTACTTTCAATGTTTGTCAACTTTAGTCCTTTGTTTAGTATTTATTATCACGTGTAAACTTATGACACGTGTCAATACATTATTGGACGCAAAATTTCGAGGTGTTACATTTTGTGTTTTTTGTCTATTGCATTTTAGAAACACAACATTTCTTTCTGTTTTCTTGTCAATTGCATTTAGAAAAAAAATCATTTTTATGTTTTTTGTCCATTGCGTTTTATACATCTTGGTTTTCGAATTTTTTTTCAAAAAATAAAGCAATAGTATACTGGTTTTATTGATAAAAAACGCTAATTTTTTGGTGCAATTTTTATAAAAAAAATAATGTCGTATGAAAGAGTTATTAACGTTTAAAAAACCAGGGGGGTGGGGTGGAGGAGAGAGAAACTATTGCCTTGAATTAACTAGAATACCCCTTCACAAACTCACGTGCCTCCTTTTTTTATAAATTATACCCATTTAATCCAAACACTTAATTAATCAATTGATGGTCAATAAGATTACTTTCTAGCCTTTTTAGCGAAAATAAACTTTATAGTATATCATGACCCTTACTATCCACTATGGAAAAAGATGTGTAGGTTTTTTTAAAGATAAACAACTTTTAAGGACAAGGATGGTTTTTAGTTAATTTAGAGTTGAGGGTGAGAAATGGACTGTGAAAATGCTCTAAGATAATGCTACTTGTAATTTGTTTGGTGATGAAACACTGGTTAACACCAAGGTTAACTAGCTGGATTGTCTCTTATGTGGGTTCAATCTCCTCCTCTGCTCGTCGAATGGCTATGGTCCTGCAAAACATCAACACCGTTAGCTCGTTAAGAGGGGAATATGGGGGTTTCCCTCTTAACCAGGCTCCGGCATGAGAATAAGTACTGTTCTGAGGAGGAAAACAGTGTGTGTTGAGTGTGAGAGTGTGGAAGATGGAATGGAATTAACCTAAATGATGAAGGGTCCAATTTATAGCCTGAAGGTGAAAGAGGGAGGAGCAACCTTGCCAGTTGCTATAGGGCGCCAGCTGTCCGACCAAGGGGAATATCCTCTTGGTCCCCTCTGCTGTGGTCAGGGTGGTGGTACACGTGGCGCGCCAATATTCGTCCATGCTGGAGACGTCGTACTGCTGATGTCGGTCTGCTCCTGGATTCGCCGCAGGTCTACATGGCGCTTGGTGACTGGTGACACGTGTTGTCCTTTCTGTCGGAAGGAGCATCTTTGGTGCCACCTTGACGTCTTCTAGAAGCTTCTAGAAGCTTTTGGATTCAGTTGCTGATGTAGGCGCCATGTTGGATAAAAAAGTGGTGTGGTCCTTGCCATGTAGGCAAAGGATTGGGACCATACCTCTTCAAGTCCCCTAGTCCAGTGTGCCTTCTAGTTGAATTGATCGTCTAGGAGAGATTCTGGACTTGTAAGGATAGTGGTTGTTGTTTAATGCATGTTGGTTACCTTGCGCGGTTGAGCCAAGTGGATGCGTGGCGCATGACGTGATGGTAACTTTAAAGTTGAGCCAGGTGGACGCATGGCGCGTGGCATTCAATGGTAACTGCAAAGTTGAGCCAAGTGGACGCATGGCGCATGACATTCAATGGCAACTGCGAAGTTGAGCCAAGTGGACGCATGGCGCATGGCATTCAATGGTAACTGCGAAGTTGAGCCAACTGGACGCGTGGCGCATGGCGTGTTGGCAACTTTACAAAGTTGAGCCAACTGGATGCATGGCGCACGGTGTGTTGGTAACTTTTGCAAAGTTGAGCCAACTTGACGCATGGCGCATGGTGTGTTGGTAACTTTACAAGGTTGAGCCAACTGGATGCATGGCGCATGGCGTGTTGTGTTTCCTTCTGAAAAAAGTTTATTTTCTTTGAATGAAGACAACTGATGTGACTGTCTGGTGTCCCTGTCTTGTCGGAGGCGAACAGGCGTCTTTTCAGTGGTGTCAGTTACTTTCCGTCGTGGTGTCAGGCGTGTGCCGCCCACGCTCCCGAAAAAGGAGGTGGTTGTTTCTCTCTCTGCTGACATGTCCTACTCCTGTTGGCTGGCGTTCTGAATTCCTGACGACCCACTACCCATCGCATTTAATGCGATGGGTATAAATACATGGCGGTTCTCTCCTTTCCCTTCACTTTTCAAAATTTGAACACCAGTTTCCTCTCATACTTCTCTTCCTCTCTCCTTCTTCTAAGTTCATTCATCTTCTTACAATATGTCTTCTGGAGCCAATCCTTCGGTTAAGAAAAGAAAATACAAGGGTAGGAATCCTCCAGGTCCCGATCAAGCGGCGATAAATTGGAAAGAAGAAGAGTTCCAAAATTTGGTTAGGGATATGGGTTTTCTTCCTGAGTGGGGTGCTCAGTTTTCGACCCCAAATTCTACCGCCTTGGATGCACCCCCAGGTTATATTGCGTTATATGCAGCTTTCTTCCAGGAGGGTAACTTTCGTCTCCCTATGACGAAGTTTACTGCCGATGTTTTGACGAATTATGGGCTTCATATTTCTCAAATCAACGCTTTGGGACTTCCTCGTGTTACCCATTTTGAATTTATATGCATGGCCAACCGTGTTGAGCCGACCTTTGAGATGTTCAATGTTTTTTACAGCGTGACCTACACTGGTGGTTTTTACTCCTTTAACTCCCGGACCAGTGGTGTTATCCCTTGTAGTTCCAACCCCCCAAAAAGCTTACATGATTGGAAACAGAAGTTCTTTTACATTCGCCGTGGTGTTATTTCGGTAGACATGCACTATAGAGCAGAGGGTGAAGGGGTCCCTAAGGTAGACGTGACTATAAATTTTGCTCAGCAAGAGTGGTACAAGAAGTTGACGCACAAAGCCACTTCTATTTCTCAAATTAAGGAGAGAGCGTTGGTGGGTGCTGGTATGAGCATGCTGTGGGTCCCGAGGAATCCTTTGGGTGTCCCTGTTTATGGTTATCAGGGCAAAGGTATTTAGTGTTGCTTGTTTGTTTGTGTTTTCCTCTGATTTTGTTGTGTTCTTCCTCATGTCTTTGTATTTCACAGTTGAATACAGTTTGTTGAACGTTCTTGACCCGAAGGCCGGTGGTGCCATGATTGAAGCGATTCAAGCGAAGGGGAAGCGGACGTGGTTGGACCAGATTCGCAACCGTTTCTTGCACCCCACTAGCGAAAGCTTTGCCGCTTATGCCAACACTATTTTAGGTGAAGATGATGTTGATGATACTACTGACCCCACTCGAGAGGAAGTTATTGTCCTTTCGAGTGAGGGTTCTGACAGATCTCTTGAAGGCCTAACCCCTCATTCCGCGCGTGCAGGTCCGGCTTAAGGGGTTGTTAATGAACCGGTGAATGAGCCTATCAGTGATGATCCTCCAATTGAAACTGCTGAGCAGTTAGAGACAAGAAAGAAGAAAAAACTGGACAAGTCTGAGAAGAAGGAGAAGAAGGCTGAGGAGAAAGTTGTCGATGCCCCTCGTAAGCGACCTTCTATCCTTCCTTTCCTGGATTATGTTGTCGTTTCTGATACGCTATCTGGTTTAGACGCAGGGAGTAAGCGTACCGAATGTGACCCTGAGGATGATGAAACTTTGACCGAGATTATGAAGAAGAGAAAAACTCTTGAAGTCAAGAAGAGAGAGCTTGACGAGCAAGCTGCTGCTGCCCTTGCTGCCAAGAAATCTAATCTTCAGAAGGAAACTCCTCCTGCACCCTCAGAGTCTGAGATTGACATGGGTGTTTTTAGCACGAAGCGTGGTAATCTTTTGGAGAAGATATACGTTGCTTCTGCTCCTCAAGGTAAAGACTTTGCACTTGTAAGTCTTATTATTTGGCTTTCGTTCTTGTTTTTTACTATCATGGTTGTCTGGTGACAGGTGTGAAGTCAGGGAAAGCTTCCCGTAAGACTCACATTTCAAAGATTACTCCTCCTACCTCTCCACCTTCTAGGACTTTTGGTTCCCCCCCCCCCTGAAGATCTGGGTGAGAAGGAGAAACAAGTTCATGTGGAAGTTGAACAAGTCGGAGAAGGTGGTGGTGATGGTGCAGGTGGTGCTGGTGGTGATGGTCGAGGCGAGTCTAGTGAGGCTATACATCGCCAAACCATCTATACCAGACGTCCACCAGCCTCTGGTGGTGGTGCTACTTCGGGAGTACCCCGGAGTCATGAGTTTGAAAATATCCAAGCTGGATCCTAGGATACTCATAACCCAGCGTGTGATGATCTGCCGCATGCTCCTCGGTGGAATTTAACTCAGGGCTCCTGGATGAATGATCATGAGAATTTCTGAGAGTTCTTCTCCTTGTCCCCCCCCCCCTGCTGAGAGGTTATTTCAGAAAAGGCGCAACCGGTTTGATCTCTTGGATGATCTTATTCATGCCGAGGTCAACTTTTTGCTACCTCCCAGGAGATTGTTCGAGAATGGAAGCTGATGGGGGAGGAGACTCTTGAATTTGAAAATGATAAAAAAGCATTTGCTGAAAAGAGGGAGAAGTTCAATGCCGAGAAGAAGGGTTTGTTGTGGAGGGTGTCTGATGCAGAGAAAAAACTTGTACAGGAGAAACAAGTTAACTCCAACAAACAAAAAGAGTGGGAGGTCGCTTGTGAGCGGACCAATAAGGAGTTGCAATCGCAACGTGATGCTATTGTGAGGTTGTCGGGAGAAAAGAAGAAAATTAGTGACGAGGCTGAAGAAGAGCGCGCTGCGCACCAAAAGAGATAGAGAGAGTATGTCGAGCGCATAGCCAAGCTGGAGGAGTTTGTTGAGGAAAAAATTGCTGAAAATAAGGCCTCTGAGATCCTGGTTGAAGAAACTGCTGCTGACTGCAAGTGGTTACTTGCTCGTGCAGTGCCTCTGGTAATATTCGTTGTTTGTTTGTTTTTTGTATTCATTGTCGTTTCCCTCATGTGTGTATTATTACTTTTGCAGATTGCCGAACGTATCGCCGGTTCTGAAGAATTGGCCAAGTACGTATATGAGCTTGGTGAAGCTGCACGTGATCTTGGTCGCAATGAAGGGTATGCTGAAGGAATAGCAGCTGCTGAGTCAAAAGAGCCATTGAAGAGCTTTGAATTATATAAGACTGACTGTGTCGGTCGTTATGCTGAAAAACGACAGGAGTTTGAATCTCTGGAGTTTGGTGTTGTCAAAGCTGCTGAGAAATTATCTCGGAAACCTAATGGTGTTGCCCTGGTGAAGAAGGCCCTTGATGATGAAGATCATGAAACCGGGGCCGCTGGCACCAGTCATCAGGAATGAAGGATTCCGGCTTGCACGCCGTGTATAGCCTTGTAACCATTCTGACAATTTCGTAAACAATTTATCTTTATGCTTTATTTGAACAATTTGCTCATGGTTGACGTATCTATTGTCATTTTGTTATGCTTGATATATTTCATGTTAACATTTGGCTTTTCTTCTTGTTTGCCATGAATTTTGTTATCGTTACAATATGTGCATGTGTAATTACTTTGATTAGGTATCACGAATGAATGATGGCGCTGACAGGTTGTGCTGTGTTAATTACAATGTTTATTCTATCGCTTAAGCGCATGGGTTGATTTGTGTGTACGAAGTGATCGAGTTACAGGTTATTGTGTTGACCCGGCTGTCTTTAGCTTTGGGGGTCTTACAATGTTTGTTTACCATGTTATCGACGTTTTCGTGTTTATGTGGGCATGACGTATTTATTTGGCGTTTTTTAGGCTTTGGTTATGTTCTTGACCCGGCTGTGCACTTGGTTGTGACAAGCCTTGGAGGTCTACAACGTTTCCTAATGTTGAGCCATTGATGTTTTCGTGTATGCCCAATGTAATATATGCAGTTGTGATAAAAATTCGCATGAGATAAGATAGCCAAACACTTCTTGTATTAGTGTTAAATGTGTTGGCGCGCGACCATTATAAGTACATAGAAAAACTTCGACCGTCTACATGTAGCATTTCCTTAATTGCTGACCATTCCAGGTTCTTGGGACTTCTTCGTTCTCAAGTGTGCGTATCATGTACGCTCCCATTCCAAGAACTTCATCTACAACGTAAGGCCCTTCCCACTTGGGAGCTAATATTCCCGGTTTTCGGCGTTAGACGCCTCATTGTCCCTTAGAACATAGTCACCAGGGTTGAACGTGCAAATGCGGACCTTGCTGTTGTAATACTTTTCCAACTTGGTCTTGTATTTCGCCTCGTTGATTGCCGCCATTTCCCTTCTCTCTTCTAGAAGGCCTAGATCCAACCTTATTTCTTCTTCATTGTTGATCATATTCATGGAGAGCATTCTTGGGGATGGCAGGCCAATTTCTGCCGGTATCACAACTTCGGACCCATAGACTAAACTGAACGGTGTTTCTTCGTTACTTATCTTTGGCATCGTCCTATGGGCCCACAGTATGCTGGGTAGCTCGTCGACCCAACCTCTTCGTTGTGCTCCCAACCGGGCCTTGATACCGTCAACTATGCTCTTGTTTACAGCTTCAACTTGATCGTTTCCCTACGGGTCCGCGACCGAGGAAAAGGTATGTTCTATGTGCAGCTCCTTGAACCAGTTTTGGAGATCATCGGCAGCAAAATTTGTCCCGTTGTCGGTGATGATTCTCAGAGGCAGTCCAAACCGGCAGATGATTTGCTCCCAGATGAACCTTCGCACTACGGTAGATGTGGTTGATGCAAGCGCCTTTGCTTCCACCCATTTTGTGAAATAGTCGACTGCGACTATGATGAATTTCACTGCTCCGGGGCTTCTGGAAAAGGGTCGACCATATCTATCCCCCATTGTTGAAACGGCCACGCCGTTGTTACTGGAACGAGTTCATTTTTTAGGCGCATTGTCTTTGGAGCGTGTCTCTGACAGCCGCTGCATTTCCTCAGAACCTTTACCGCATCTAGATGCATTCCAGGCCAGTAATATCTGACGTTCATAACCTTGGCTACCACCATCCTTGGACCGGCATGAATGCCGCAGATGCCCTCATGTACTTCGTGGATTGGGTAGTTTGCATCTTCTGGATCGACGCATCTCAATAGCGGTCCTAGGTAAGATTTTCGATACAAAATTCCATCAACCATCTGGTAATGCTCGGACTTGTACTGCACTTTTCTTGCTTCGGCTTTGTTTTCCGGTAATATTCCAGACTGGAGATACATGATTATCGAAGTCATCCAAGACGGGGTTCCTAACTGAATAACACTCACTTGCCTTAGCGGTACCAATGGATTGCTCAGAACTTCAATGCGCACATCCTTGGCTAGGTGCTGGAAACTGGTGGACGCGAGTTTACTTAATGCGTCTGCTGGTTTATTCTCGCTTCGGTTAATATGGTGCACCTTGTAGGAATTGAAGTTTTGAAGCAATGTTTTTGCTTGGTCTAAATAGAGCGCCATCACATCTCCTTTGGCGTCGTATTGGCCATTGATTTACCCCGCTACCAGCATGGAGTCCACATGCGCCTCGATGTGTTTGACTCCCATCTTGATTGCTAACCTCAAACCGGCAAGGAAGGCTTCATATTCGGCTTCATTATTCGTGCTCTTGAAGTCTAACCGGATGGCATACGTGAATTCGTGTTTCTCTGGACTTACCAGCCGAAGTCCTACGCCTGCGCCATCCTCGTTTGACGCGCCATCTGTGTATAGTAGCCATGGTTCTTCCGACTGTTGTCTTTCAGCTCTTTCCATTGCTTTACATTCTCTATCCTTATCATCAGGAACTTCTGTCATGAAATGTAACACCTCGTAAAAGCGTGTCCAACGATGTGTTGACACGTGTAATGAACCCTAATAAAGTCAAACGTTGACTATGAGGGACTATTTTCGTCAAAATCAAAAACCTCGATTATAGAAGGACTAGAAGTGTCAACATGCCTAAAATAGGCCTCTGAGTGACCATTTAACAAACCGAGAGCTTCATTACGTTTCATCATAATCTCGGGAATGCCAAATATTGGCTATGCAAGGCTTTTATGGCTATAAGTGAAGTTATGCGCAAGTTTGAAAGTTAGAGGGGTTAAAAGCGTCAACATGTTTAATTATACCTCTGAATGACCTTTTAACGAACCTGAAGCATCTTGATGTATTATAATACTCTCAATAATGCCTAACATGGACTACATAAGGCTTCGATGCTATTAAACGATGATATGCGCAAGTTTGCGCATTAGAGGGACCAAAAGCGTCAACTTTTGAATTTACGCTTCTCAGGGACCTCTTAAGCGAACCGGAGCATTGTAATAATTGGACATACATTCGGGGATGCCCATTATGGGCTATGGAAGGCTTAGATATCATTAAACGGCACTTCGCGCTACTTAGCGCAATTGAAGGACTAATTGCGTCAAACTGCAAATGTAGGTCGAATCGTTTGATGACGGACCTTCCGAAATATGTCCACGAGTTAAACATACCCTATTTATCCTTTATATAGCTTAGAAATAGGTTTAGAGGTGTTTGGTGCGCAAAAATACACTTTTATGTCATGCAGGGACTAAAAGTGTCAAAAGTGCACAAGTTTGCACTTTCGCGCATATCTCACATTCTGAATATCCCCGGACACCCAAAAATTTATGAAATCACTAAAATATTTTATTTTAGTGTGTGGCATGAGAAAATTCCACTCGTCGCGTGATTTGGACCATTTTTAGCATCTGTTCGTGTTTCGTCGTAATTAGACGCATAAGGTGACCGTACGGCCAAACGAACCGACATCCGAAAGTTTTCCGAGCATATTTTGACTTCTCTAAACACTATTGACCTTGTAGAGCCTTAAACATGGCTTGGCGGGCCTCAGATGTATCAAAAATGGCATTTAAGTAGGTGTAGGGACTGAAAATGACAAGCTGCCAAACTTATTTTTCTGGGCCAGACCCCAGGCGGGCCGCATGAACCTGGGCTGTTCATCTACGCGGGCCGCGAGTCCTAGAGCTGCATTTTATATTTTTTTTCTTTTCTATTTTGCTTGTTCACTACTCTATTCTTTTCCCAACCAATTAAATTCAATTCCTTGGGCTCCAAACCAGTTATAGCAGCTGTAATAACAGGTGTAAGGACCTAATTAATCCCCCTAACACTTGTCTTGATCCAAATTCCAACCCAAAACCTATAAATACTTGATGCTCTCATTCTTTTCTTCACACCATTTTTCATTCCATCATTCTGTCACTCAATCTGGAGCTTTAGGATCTGAATGGGACTTGTATTCTTGTAGAAAAGATAGCATGGACCATTTGTAAGTGTCCTTGCCTACCTTATAGTTCAGATTTATGTTTTAATAACCGAAAAGTCAAGTTATCATGTATTAGTTTTGACTTTCGGTTTATACTCTCATGGTCTAGCTACTGATCGAATTGAAAGTGGGTATAAGACCATTGTTAGGTAGGTGATTAACCCCTGAAAGGGCACCTCCTAATTCCTTCGTTTGCTTAGTTAATTGTCGGGTCAAACCGCTTAGGTAAAAAGTCAAACTTGGCAGATTTGTGGGTATTAATTAAACCATAGATACAGAGGTTATAAATTATATTTTAACACTCTAATAACTTGGTAATGATTATTAGAACATGTCTAAGCTGGTCCAACTCGACAATTTTAAGTTTAGGGTCGGTTCACAACCGAAAGTCGCAAAAGCTTGACTTTGCTTTGACTTTTCAGTTCTGACCCGATTAAGTTTGATTCTTCCATGTTTTAAGCTTCCATTAGGACCATATTATTCAGTAGTATAACCCTCTGGAGTTATATTGCATGGTTCTTTGTGGTTTGAATTATACGCTAGTTTCCACTATTAGGGTATGTTTGGTATGGGGTAATGGAATAGATGAGAGAATGGAATGGAGGAGGTAGTGGAATGGACAACGGAATGAAATGGATCATTCCATTCCATTGTGATGTTTAGTTACTTATATGTGAATAGAATGAATCATTACTTTGTACAATTTGATAAACAAAAAAAGATGAAGTAACGAAACACAATTGTATTAAAAACGACAAAAATATAATTGCCTTAATAATAATAATATATTAATGGTAAAAAATTAATAATAGATTTTTGATATATATTAATATTAGTATGAATATTAATAAATATAAATATAAAAACAAATAAAAGTATAAGTATAAATAATAATAATAATAATAATAATAATAATAATAATAATAATATGAATATGAATATCAATATGAATATGAACAAATTTCTTTCCATTCCTTGAAGGAATGGAAAAAAAACACCTACATACCAAGGAATGGAAATTATTATATTTGGAAGGAGTTACATTCTTTTGGAATGCTCCATTCCATTACCACATGATAACCAAACATGTTTCTTTTCATTACATCAGAATGATCCATTCCATTCCATTCCACCTTCCATTCCTTCATACAAAACGCTACCTTATGCTTATAAACGCCCATTTTGCCCTTTTGACATAAGAATGAGATTTTTAGAAATGTGAGAAGACAAAAACCTTTATTACTGATATATAAGCTTGTCCCAAAAATTTGACATCAGTTCTTGGTCCCAAATAGGAGTTATGCTCGATATCGTAATTAGAAGCTTTTAACTAAGTAAATTGCGATATCTTGCATAAAGCATGTTTAAACTTGGATTTTGACCCGAAACTCATTACCTACTGTTAAGATATTATTTTTAGGGATTGTTGGAGTTATTGATCAGATTATAAACTGATCATATCATAGAGTTCTTGTATTATTCGGTAAATGACGATAATACCCTTTTCATGCATAAAATAAAATTTACAAACGATTTGAATGCCAAACCTTTTTCTACTGATTTCATATATGAAATAAATTATTTTGAGCATTCAAAACTGATCAAAATCTCAGATTTCCATAAAACCCCTTAATTATCGTCAATTAGCGATTTTTACGCTGTTTAGGTGCATAGTATGGTTTTAAACCATAATTAACACCTAAGACTTGTTACCTACTGAATTCTTAAACAAATTTTAATATTATTACAGTAGGTATAAGTCATGAACTCAGACTTCCAAAAAAATGCCCTTAAAAGCCTATGTGAAATGACCAAAATGCCCTTTCGGGACATAGTTTGGTCATAAATGGTAAATCTCACATATGTATGATATCTTACTGATGTAATGAGATAAAATAAATATTTTTACTGATTAGAAAGGACCAGAACTTCAGTTTGTTATAAAATCTCTTTTATAAGTATTAAAATTACCAAATTGCCCTTACATGACTTAAAATGGTTTTAAATACTTTTTGGGCATATATGTTGACATCCTACTGATGTATTGACATATTCTAAGCATAATAACATATGGAACTTGTATATGATTCATTTGGTTACCCGTTACGCATTTTACGCGTTCGGATCGGTTTATGTAACTAGTTTACGTATGTTTGGCGAAACGGGTTTAACCTTATCATTTTTGTCTCAAAATCCGGAATGTGCTTAGTTTACCCATATTATACAAGTATCCAAACTTGTTGGGCCTAAATAACATTCTATTCCGGTCATCGCTTAATCTAGCGTATCGCACCGCTTTAGATACTTCAAGCTAGCCGGTCTAAGTCTATGACTTAAATAAGACCATTAGCATTCTGAATTTGGTTATATATTACCATCACTCCAGACTAGAGCCACCCGGTAAAAGCTACCTGCATTTAGATAGATTGGATACGACTGAGTTATTTTGCTGTGAATCAAGTATTAGCTCAGGTAAATACTTTTAACTCTTTTTCCCTTATACGGGCTTGGGATACGGTAAATTAATACCGCTTGGTCGAGTGTGGATCAATCAAATGCCGGATTGTGGCTAGTAAATCCACAAAAACTTTTTTGATATTGTTCTGTTGATGACTTAAACATTGGGGGTTAACGACCGTGTCCTGGATATATCCTTGGCTCATTCATTTGTAAATGGCCACAATAAATGCGCAGGGTGTAGGCATACACCGAAAAGATGCCAATAATAAATTATTACCCACAAGTTGGGGATAACTCCGTTATGGGTTTTAAAAGTGGTGTGTCGTTTAATCATGTCTCAGTCTCTGAACTGGGCCCCAGATGTACGGTAAACATGTAATTCAGTATACAAGATTTTTATTAAGAATTGTCCCAAGTTTTAAAAGGTTTTGTGCCTTGTGCACTTAAATCAATTTTCATAAACCCTTTTTAAATAAGTCGGTTAAATTGTATTTACCAGTGAAAACTGACGTATTTTCAAAAGGCTAAGTGGCAGGTACTACTCGTAATAGGCTGGGAGTTGCTCGGTGTCGAAAAAGAGGATCTTGCAAATCCTTAAAGATGCCATAAAGTCTGCTAAGCTTCATTTTAAACATTCTGTAATGATCCTCCTGTGGATTTGATATTACAGACTCGTCTTTAATAAATACTGTGATATTTTCAGACATTGAGTTTGTAATAGTATTTTTTATATTCCTAGACTTTCGTTGTGCTATTCTGTGTATGTTTAACTATGATGATATCAACTACGTCACGACTCCCCACCGGGCCCACCGGTGACATGTGTAAATATTGGGGTGTGACATGAAATCAGCTAACACCTGGCCTTTAATCGCTGGCCTTGGTCTAAAAACCACATTTTGACCTCCCAATTCTATAGCCCATTTCGCTAGTCTTCCAGATATCTCGGGCTTTGCGAGGATGTTGCCGATGTTGTAATTTGTCAAAACATGAATGACGTGATTGGCGAAATACCTGCGTAGCCGTCTTGACGCGTGAATTAGTGCTAGCACAAGTTTCTCCATTATGGCATACCTTGTTTCTGGATCTTTGAGAGTGCGAGACACATAATAAACTGGTGTCTGTATGCCTTGTTGGTCCACGAGCAAAACTGCTCCGACTGCTTTGTCTGATGCTGACAGGTACATCACTAGAGGTTCTCCTTTCACTGGTGCTGTTAGTGTTGGCAATCTTATGAGGCAATCTTTCATCTCCCGGAACGCACTTTCGGCTTCCGGAGTCCACTGAAACTGACTTTTCTTCATGCAGTTACGGAGTGTTTTGATAAATGGAAAAGACTTTGCTGCGTGATTGGCTAGGAAGCGGTTTAGTGCTGCTAACCGTCCAGCCAATTTCTGCATTTCCTTGATTATTAACGGTGAAGGCATCCGCTCGATCGCTTGCACCTTATCAGGATTGACTTTAAACCCATCTTTTGTTACGATAAAACCCAGGAACTTTCCTTCCTCCATGCCAAAGGAACATTTCGCTGGATTTAGCTTGATACTCACCCCGCGCAGTGTGTCAAACGTTTTTTTGAATGTTTGCCAGCATCATACTTTCTTCCTTACTCATGATGACTAACTCATGATGACTAGGTCATCCATGTACACTTCGATGTATTTGCCGATAGCATCGCTGAACGTTTCATTCATCAGTCTCTGATAAGTCGCTCCTGCATTCTTAGACCGAAAGGCATTTTTGTGTAGCAGTACAGCCCTGTCGGTGTGCGGAATGCAGTTTTGTCCTCGTCTTGGATGGCTATCTGCACCTGATGGTATCCCTTATAGCAGTCAAGGAAACATTTCCATCTGAAGGTTTCCAGCGAATCGATCTTCTCATCAATATCTGGTAAGGCATAACAGTCGCGCGGGCATGCCTTGTTTAGATCCTTGTAATCCACACACATTCTCCAACTGCCGTTTCCTTTTTGGACCATTACTGGGCTCGCCACCCAAGTTTGGTATCGGACTTCTCTAATGATGTCGGCGTTTAACAGCTCCGTGACTTGTTCTTGCATAGCGTCATGCTTTATGTCTCCTAGATGGCGCTTGGCATGTACCACAGGTTTGGCACTTTCTGAGACGTTTAATCTGTGCTCTGCTATGTGCCATGGAACACCCACCATGTCACCTGGTGTCCAGGCAAACACATCCATGTTTTCAAACAACATTTTTTTTAGCATCGCGCATGTGAGATCAGACATTGCAGGGCCTAGGGTGACCGTTTGTTCTGGGTATTCGTTGTTCAGTACCCATTTTTCAGCTTCTGCGCGTGGTGCGGATTTGCTTGCTTTTGCTGGCCTGATTTCATCTGTTGCCAAGACTTCTTTGCTTGCGTAAATTATTGCTACCCCTGTCTCTGTTGGGAACCCAATAGCTGAATGTGGTCCAGAGCAAATCATACTGAAATCTCCCTAGGACTCTCTTCCCAAAAGGATGTCATGTCTTGAATGTGCGGGTAGCACCATGAACGTAACTTCTTCTGTTCTTGAATTCCTTCCATCCAAGAGCAACACCGGAAATGATATCTGGCCGAGAGGAAAGACGGCTTCGTTGCAGAAACCAGTTAGTGGGTAATCAACTGCTTCTAAGCGCGCCTTGTCTTCTTAGTCGAATTGATTGAAACATTGTTCGTATATGATATCTACGGTGCTCCCTGGATCAATGAAAATGTAGTCGGTTTGGTAGTGACCGATTACACCAGATATGACTATGGGCCTTCTCTCTCTTGGACCTCCTCTTACTATGGGGAAAACAACTTGTCTTTCGCGCCATGAGTCGTCTTGTATGCGCTTGTTATAATTCTTTCGCGGCCTTCGTGGACCCCCTTGAACCATGTGAGTTTCTAATTTTCAGAGTTTTTTGTTGTCTGGCCCTTCTTCTCTTCTTTGAATTTGACGGTTATCGCGTTTCCCGCCTTTCACCAGATGGGTGAGCCTTCCATCTCTCAGGGCTCTTTCTATCTCTTGCTTTAGGCTAAAGCAGTCATCGGTCAGGTGACCGGTGTCTTTGTGGAATTCACAGAAAATATTTGGGTCTTGGCCCCTTTTGTTTCGCATCTGGAGAGGTGGTTTGAACTGGTGGTTCTCGGTTGACAAGACCTCGGAAGGAGTCATTATTAGAGGTGTCCACTGTTTTTCTCTATTTTCTCTTTTGACCTCTTTGCGATGGGCGATCTGGTTGATTGTGTTGCGCGCATCTTCTCTTACTGGGCTTCTTTCCCTGTAACCAGATGTTTTCCATGATTGGCTTTTGCCTTTCTTGTTGCGCCGATCATTGTGGTTATAACTATACTGACGGTTGTCATTACCGGTCAATTGTTTGTCAGTGCGTGCGATTGTTTTTGATGCCTCAATGAAGGTTTCCCAATCTTTGGGGCCTCCGTCTCTTCCTTTTAGTCGCTTGATCAAGTCGTCACACTTTACTGCCCTCATAAAGTGTGCGTGCATCATCTTTTCGCCTACGTCTCCGATTTCCAGACATTCTTTGTTATATCTGGTGATGAAATCTTCCATGCTTTCGTGATCTTTCCTCCATATATTCAAACAATCAGCTGGATCTCTATTGTGCCTGCGCTGTTGGGAGAAGTGCGCGAGGAACTTGTCTCGAAAATCGATCCACGACTTAATTCTTCCTGCTGGCAGGCTATTGAACCAGACGCATGCCGCGCCGACAAAGGTTTGTGCGAAAAGATGACACCAAGTTGGTCGGTTCCATCCACCTGTTACCCCTACGCCATTGAAGACTTGGAGGTGGTCATCGGGACCTGTTAAGCCATTGTATTTGCCCACTTGTGTGGCAGTTTTGTCTTGTCGATATCGGCTGTTGCAATCTCTTTGATGAACTTGGAGTTTTCAGCCATGCCGTCTGGGCGATAGCTCAAAGAGTAGTCATGTTCTGCCTTTGGATTGTACCTCGCGCGCTTGTGGGGTTTGTATGACTCATGTTCTGGTGGTAATCTGCTGAATACTGTGCTTTCTCTCTTGTACGTCGGATCACCTTCCTCATTATAGCTATCCCATTCGTCGTTCATGTTGTGCGCGCCTAAACGACTTTGTATCGGCTTTCTCTGTGGATGAGAGTACTGCACAAAATTGCTTTCTGTTTCACCATAAGTATCGCGCGTGTCATGCGCGCTTGGCTTTCTGATGTTTGGCATAGGTCCTTTTTCAGGATGTAAGTTCCACGCATTGGCCTGCTGAGTTGTGTGGGTGCTTAGAGACCTTTGCGGTGGAGTAACAAAGACAGATTGGTTAGCTTGTGCTTGGAGCAAGGCTTGTTGTGTGCTGAGTTGCACATAGACAAGGTTTAACGAAGCTGTTTGTTCAGCATACCAGGAAGCTAGAGTTTTTCCTTCGGGTAGCCCTAAAAGTGCTAAGAAGTTCAACTATGTTTGAACCGATGGGGCTGATGGACCAGCCCCATGGTTTGGTGTGGGAACTTCCGGAGGTGTCTGAATAACTACCCTGGGTGGAGGTTGGAAGGTGGCTCCATTTGTGGTTCGGTTGATGATTCTGGGTGGGGGTTGGAAAGTGGCTCCATTTGTGGTTTGGCTAACAACTCTGGATGCGCTTCCAAAGATGTCAGGAAACTCGTTGTTCACTCGCCCTTCATGGATGGTTTCGTTCCTTTGGACTCTATGAACGTGCGCGGTGTCCGAAATGAGTTCGAAGGAAGAGACTTCTCCGTCCATTTGAGGAGAAGGGTTTGATTCAGCCATTTTAGAGAGTTTTTAAAAGAAAAAGGAGATGAGTGTGGTTTGCAAAAAATGTGGTGGGCGCCAATGATGAAACACTGGTTAACACCGATAGTTAACTAGCTAGATTGTCTCTTCTGTGGGTTCAATCTCCTTCTCTGCTCGTCGAATGGCTATGGTCCTGCAAAACAGCAACACCGTTAGCTCGTTAAGAGGGGAATATAGGGGTTTCCCTCTTAACCAGGCTCCGGCGTGAGAATAAGTACTGTTCTGAGGAGGAAAACAGTGTGTGTTGAGTGTGAGAGTGTGGAAGATGGAATGGAATTAACCTGAATGATGAAGGGTCCTATTTATAGCCGGAAGGTAAAAGAGGGAGGAGCAACCTTGCCAGCTGCTATAGGGCGCCAGCTGTCCGACCAATGGGAATATCCTCTTGGTCCCCTCTGCTGTGGTCAGGGTGGTAGTACACGTGGCGCACCTATATTCGTCCATGCTGGAGACGTCGTACTGCTGCTGTCGGTCTGCTCCTGGATTCGCTGCAGGTCTACATGGCGCTTGGTGACTGGTGACACGTGTTGTCCTTTCTGTCGGAAGGAGCATCTTTGGAGTCACATTGACGTCTTCCAGAAGCTTCTAGAAGCTTCTGGATTCACTTGCTGATGTAGGCGCCATGTTGGATAAAAAAGTGGTGTGGTCCTTGCCATGTAGGCAAAAGATTGGGACCATACCTCTTCATTTGGGGTGTAATTTTAAATAGGCGAGAAGACCATTTAATTAAAGATAACTTGTTTTTGGTTTTGTTACTTTTAGGTGTTTATAAGTCTAGGTTCCAACTAATTAGTACTTTTTACAAGTTAAAATGGAAGTTAGGTTCAACCCCTTTCTTGTGCAGTTATCTTTGTGCATATGCACAATCAGGTAATGTATAGCGAGCAGCTTGAGTATGAAGTGTTTTAACCTATAAGGCATCTGCGACTTTGGTCACACGCTGACGATAAAGTTTATGCTCGGAGTTTCTTGTTATGTGATTTTATTAAAGTTGGATCCGGTTCAGAAGAATCGTAATACTCAGCTAGCTATTAATGAACCAACAACATCGAGTTCAGACGGAAACAATATAGCAACAGACTTCCTAATTGATGGATTCCAAAGAACAATCTTGTTCTTTCTGTTTCGACTTATGGTATGACCGTACAAAAAGAAAAAAAAACAATCCGTGAGAGCAATCCAACATTGAAAAAAGCCTAAGGGATCTAACAGTTGTCGGAACCCTTGGGGAAACCTGTAAATTGGGAAACTATCATCATCGGCAATCGAAACATATATGTCCTTAGAGTCTTCTTTGTAGTTTATATGCGGCTGAGCTTGGTTGAGGGTGTGATGAGTGATAAATTGAGAGCTATTGATCAGGGACTTCCATTGCTTTGAAACTGATCTGAACTAAATCAATGATTTGACAGGAACAACTCTTTTGATGATTTCCGCGTGGATTTCGAACGGAATGTTGTCTGTCAGACATTTTAATTTCTATTGGGGGGGGGGCGTTTCAACGATAGAAATTGCGACCTAGGGATTTTGATATCGGGCTTCATATGCGATGACAATCCATGGATCATGAATAAGTCCATACATACTACTCTTTACGCCTAAAGTTTCATTTTAAGCTTTATGTCTAAATGTGATACCGGCTTGTTTGTAATTTTGCAAGCTTGAACTTGACTTTAAACTCTCTTTTATTATGATGCTATTTTATGTTGAAAGAGTAAAAGGGTAATTTTATTTCATTTTAACGGAAAAGTTAAACTCGCTTGTTAGCTATTTGGACCACTCTGAAAAAGAATAAGTTTTGGGAGCTCAGCATGCAAAAAAAAAAAAAAAAAAAAACCCACAAAGATTTAATTTTACAATCATAAAAGGCGCATGATGTATAAAGTCTGTACTCATTAATTAAATAAGCTTTTATTAAGATATGAACTCGACTCAAGCTTATTTAAACTTCATCCATTCAGTTAGACTCACATTTATTAAGGTGCTATTTTTATGTATAATTTTTTTTAACAGAAATAGTTAATCGCATCCGCTTTTGGACCGAACAAAAAAACTAGTTTGGGGGCTGAGCATGTAAAAAAAGAAAACCTCCATAGACTTAATTAATTTTACAATCACAAAAGGCATGATGTATAAAGTCCGTACTCAAATCATTAATTAATTAAATAAGCTAGTCTAGTGGTATTTTAGGGGTAGAATAAGACTCAAGAACCATTACAACGTATATTTGATAAAAAATTATACACACTACTTTGATTTTGTGATATACGACTCTTGTGTATAACAATTCTCTCTCTCTCACTCTCACTATAACTTATATGCACAAATTCGAGTGATTACCATGGGCGGACCTAGCCTTTGGCCAGGGTGGGCGACCGCACCCCTTGAAAAAAAAATGTAGTGTATATTCTAGTCAAAAAAACCCGACCGTACCCCTTGAAAATATAGTTGAACACCTCATCCGCACCCCCAACAAATAATTTCTGAGTCCGCCAGTAATAATTACGTGTTTCTTGTGGTTCTACACTTTAAACTAAATTTGTATTACATGTAGACCTACACATTTGTGTGTGGAGGATCAAATAAAATAAAATGGTTAAATTTGTATTGAATGTACTCTTGCATATATATGTGGAGGGTCAAATAACATAATTTGGTGGTTAAATGAAAATAAAAATGCAAGTTTAAGTTTAACAACAAAAGTTAAACTATAAAGATCCAGACATAATCGAAACCCACAGTTATTGAACATAAGTAAAGAAAATAGTTTAAATAAAAACCATGACACTCTCCAAGTTGCACGTTCTCATGTGAGTCGTACCTAGCGTCCTGCAAAACATGCTAAAGAGTATCAATAAAAAGTTGGTGACTTCACAGTTTTAGTTCAACGAAAAGTAAGTTCAAATACAAATTTTATAAAGGCATGTCATGGATAGATAACCCACTATTAAGCAACTAAACTGGTAGTACCGAATACTGATTATGTATGTTTTTGTGCCCCACATTAATGTCTATCGGCATTGATGCAAAGTAAAAGTCAAAAGTTCACGCCCGGCTCCCCGCACGGTGTAAGGTTTGTCAAACCTAATAGTATCAATTAATACCCCGTCTGCCATCCCAGCAACTAATCGGTATAACGGTAGTGACTTTCAAGATAGAGTTTTCGTTTAGTCCACTATAGACATGAAATTAAACTAGAGTATTTAAGTTGTGGTATTCCATCCAGGAATATATATGTAGTCCCAAACCAAGGATGCATGCCTTTATTTAGTAAAGTAGTGAACTCACCTTAGATTTGCTCGACTAGAGTTTAAGTGACTAGAGTTGGGTGTGGTCAACCACGTCCTGATATGGTTACCATTTTATTGTTAGTTGCTATTCACATAAGTCACTTGAATGCTACGCGTATACTACCACATAATATGTATACACGTTGACACTTGGTTACGCGTTCGTGTGGTTATGTGCATTTATACTCCTCAGAACATGTAACATGTTTAATGATGTTCGTTTAGATATCAAGTAACAATTAACACCTCATAGTAACAAGCAAATGCATTTATAAACATTAACACCAAATTCCAACGGTTTTGGCTCAACGTCCGTAGTTGAGCTGTTTTTGTGAATTTTGTTTAAAATACTAAACGAACTAGAAAAATTACAAATAATTTTCGAAACTTGTCATTCAATCCATTTTACCTTGTATATTTTTCTTAAAGTCTGAATGTTCACAAAAAAATTATTAAAAATCATTTAGCACATAAAGGGTAAATTCATCACATTTTGTCGACAATTTATGGTTTATTTTATATAAATATCCTCATTGACCCGTTTAACGTAATTATAGTTGGAGAATCTCAGTATCTCCTAGATTTATCTACAGTAAAAATTTCAGACCTTAACTCTGATAATTGAATGAGTTATGACTTTAAACGTAAGACTTAATTTCTGCAAAAAAAACTCAGCCTGTACCTGTGTTTCCGTTTTAATCTTTTGGCTGACCTAAACTTATCGAAAAGATATGAAACTAGTGGGGTTTGGTAGCTATTTCATTGAACTTCGTTTTAGACTCAAGAAACACTCTATTTCATTATGTTTTGACCAAGAAACAGTTGGTACAAGTTGGCTTAAATTTCTGCGCAGAAGCTGTTTGTTCAAAGCAGTTTACGAAAACGTGTTCATGACCATGTTTAACATAAGTTCGGCTACTATATCATGTATAACCTCAAATATATTAGATCTAACAACAAGTAACCACCAAGATCATGGTATAAATCGAAGACCCTAAGCATACATGCATATATACGAAACATACGGCAATCTGATACGTGCACCATGTCCACGCCATTGTTGCATGGGTTCTACATCATCATTGCATGTTTTCTTTTAACTCTCTGCATGTTTGTTTTTAATTTACTCACATATGTTTAGTTAGTTGATCATGGTTAATTATGGATGTGAGGAAATAAAGGTCGTAGTGGGGCATATGTACCCATGATCCCATGTTGTTGTTAGTTGCTTGTAATCCTTTTATAGGAATGCTTTTTAGAGTTTAAGGGATATTGAAGAAAAATTAAATCAAGAATTCTCTCTCTTTTGCTTTCTAGTTTCTTTCTATTTGCTTTTGGCCAACGAAACCATTGAAACCACAAAGCTAGCATAGTAGAAACAACAAAGTGTTCAACAACTTGGTGTCGTGCCCCTTGAAAATAGTAAAAGAGATCATAGCTATATCTTTCTTGTGGGATAAAAACATGGGTAATCTTTGGACACTATTATATTAGACTAAATGGTGTAGATTTGATTTAACATAAATTATTGCGTTGTATTAGGTAGACATTTGCTGGGGGATTCTAGTTTTTCCCCCTTGTTGTATGTTATGGTTTATTTGTTTGTTTCTCGTTGTAATAGTTCTGGCTAACATGCCAGCTAGTTTTGGTGGTTTACGGAAGAATTTGTTATCCTTTAAAAAAAATGTTGAACTCAAACAAACTTTTATCAAGTTTTTTAACCTTATCACGTGTTAGCATTTATTAACCAGGATAGGATATAATGGTCCATTGGTTTTTGATCGGATATTATAGCCCAAGCTAGCTTCTTTCAACACAAATAAATTTTTATCAAGTTTTTGAACCTTATCACGTGTTAGCATTTATTAAACAGGATATAATGGTCCATTGGTTTTTTATCGGATATTATAGCCTAAGTTAGCTTCTTTCAACACAAACAAAAATGTTCTAGTGGTCCTATATATTTACCCAACAAAATGTTAACAATCCATGTGTTGCACATTTCTAGATATTTACCCAACAAAATGTATAATTCTAATGATGAAAGGCACATATATAAAAGTGTGGTCACCGTGAATTTGATCATGTACCGCTATTGTTTAGTTGGTATATTTTTAGTTTGTGATGATAAAAAAATCAATTATTTATGACACGTTCGAATAAAACTTTTATTTAATCATATATAATAATAAACACATGATGACGGTATATTTGGAATTTTATTAGATGTTAATAATAAAAACTATACCTATCTTATACGGTATCGGTACCGGTAATGATATCGTTTATACAGAATATAAAAAAAAAGCCTATTAAAAGTTAAAATTAAATAAATGTGTTTAAGGTTAAAATTAATATAACAATAATCTATTGTAATATTGAAATGAAAAAAATATATATGAAAATATTTGTATTATTATAAAAATCAAACTATTATTCATGATCATTTTGCATTTATATATACTAGTGGGGTTTCCACGCGCTTCGCTGCATGTCGGTCCGGTTTATTACAGTGACAACACGATATCGGCGGTCGACATAGCAATCGACACGTGTCTTACATCCATTGAAAACCATAAAAATGAATGCCCGGACCAATAGTAATCGGTCAATATTAGTTTGGTTCGTTATGGTACCGGTATCAGTTCGGTTCGTTATGGTACGAATATCGTATGGACGTTGGTTATGACTTACAATACACAAAAAAAGAAATAATTTATTGCTAATATAACCATGTGTTCAACAAATTTTATACTGTCATTTCCAGAAAAGTATAAAAAAGAATATAGTACTGATATTATTTGGTCGGTATATGTTCTGTTTACGATGACAAAAGAACATCAACTATATATGACTCGTTCACATAGAACTTTGATTGAAACGTACATAATAATAAGCACTTGATGGCAGTACATTCGAAATTTTATATAACGTTATATTGTTTTTATAAAAGACGGAAAGGGTAATTGATGTCATTTTATATAAAAAAAAAAGTAAACCGATGTTATACAGTACCGGTACCAATGTTGTTCAGATATTATCGAGATTATCAAAAAAAATTATCATCGTAAGTTAAAATTAGAAAAAAAAAACATATTTAAGGTTAAAAGTAAATATAATAATAATTTATGTAATATTGAAATGGTAAAAAAACTATATACTATATAAAAAAGAAGTATATATAAAATCAAATAACTATATATAGTCACTTTTCATTTATATATACTAGGTTTTTTCCCTGCGGCGGGAGTTTGATCGTTTTTCCACGTGGTACGTGGTGTGACTTTGGTCGTTTTCGGCCCTGCTCATTGGGAACCATATAAAGCGAAAATTGATAAGGTTCCAATAATACCAATTAAAAAAATGTTTTTCTACCGGCGTTATTTGGCAGGAGTTTGATCGTTTTCCCCGTGCTACTCGGCGTGACTTTGGTTGTTATCGACTCGACTCACCGGAAACTATAAAAGCAAATATTAACAACATGTTTTCCCCTGTGGTACGAGGCGGGAGTACGATCCTTTCCCCGTGCTACGTGACGTTACTTGGGTCGTTATCGGCTCGACTCATCGGAACCATAAAAGAGAATATCGATATAGGTTTCGATAATATCAATTATTGAAATTAGGTTTTCCCTCGTGCAACACGCGGGAGTTTGGTTGTTTTCCCCCGTGCTATGCGATGTGACTTTGGTCGTTATCAGTTCGACTCATCGGAAACCATAAAAGCGAAGATTGATAAAAACGAATATCAATACCGTGTTTTCCCCCATGCTACACGACGCGAGTATGATCGGTTTTCCCTCGTGTTACACATCGTGGCTTTGGTCGATATCGGCTCGACTCACTGGAAAACCATAAAAGCGACTATAGATTTTGGTTCTAATAATACCAACTAAAAAAATTTAAAAAAAAAAACTGGTTTTTCCCATTGCACTACACGACAGGAGTGTGGTCGATTTTCCCCTGTGCTACGCGGCGTGGACTTTGGTCGTTATCAACTCTATTCATCCAAAACCATAAAAGCGATGATCGATAAAAGCAAACATTAATACTGGTTTCAATGATAGCAAGGAAAAAACAAAAAAAATAAAACATTAAAAGTAAAAAACCATAAAAGACAAAAAAAAATGGTCCCTATTAATAAGACCTTTCATTAATTGTTATTTAGTTGGATTCCTTCGCGCTTTACAATAGGCTTTCAGTCAGAATCGGTTCAGTTGATTACAGTACCATAATGATATATTGGCAATCGATACATCAATTAATACGTGTTTCCATCGATTGAAATCCATAAATTCAGTTTGTTATGGTACCAGTATTACGATACCAAATAATATTATTTAATATGTTTAAGATTCAAAGTAAATATAGTAATAAACTATAATCATATTAAAATAAAATAATAAACATACAAAAAAGTTAAATGCTATTAAAAAACTAAATTTACTATTGATAAAGCCTTTCCAATTATATATACTAGTGGGATTCTCCACTCTTCGCGACGGGCTTTCCGTCATTATTGGTCTGATTCATTACGGTATCCGTATCGGCATAGCAATCAACATGTATTTTACATCGATTGAAACCATGAAAATGAATACCCATACCGGTACTCATGTTATTTGGTCAGTATTGGTTCGATTCGCTCAATATAGCTTTGGAGACCAAAAAAGACTTTATTTCGAATATAACTCCATTTTCAATGAATTTTATGCCACCAAGTAAAGTAAAGTATAGAAATGAATACGGTACCGGTACCGATTTGTTTGTTCAACACATGTTTAGTTTAAGACGATAAAGAATCAACCATATTAGACCTATTCAAAAGAACATTTATCGAGTTGTAAATAATAATAAGCACGTGATGACGGTACATTCAGAATTTTATAAAATGTTATATTATGTTAAAGAAAAAAGGTCGGTCGACGTCATTTTATATAACAATGTAAACCGATGTTATACGACACTTGTGCCATATTGTTTAGAGGGTAGCTATAATATTATAAAATGAAAATCATTAAATTAAAATTAAAAATTAAAATATGTTTAGGGTTAAAAAGTAAATATGAAAATAAATGTAAAGTTAAAAATAAATATAATAACAATCTAGTGTAATATAATATTAAAATATGTAAAATTAAAAATAAATATAATAACCGTTTAATGTAATATATTATTAAAAACAATATAATATTATAAAAAAGAAACTATAAATAAAGCTTCGATCCCCCGGTTGGAAATACGTTTTTGACCCCAGTTTTATATAAATTTTTGGTATATACGTTTTTGACCCCCCGGTCGGAAATCTAAAGCTTCGTCACTGGCTACAACAAACTGAATACATGTAGATATTATTTTGTTAATGCTGCGATTTTTTTTTTTTTTTTGTTTTCTTTACTCTTTGTCATAGTTTGATATATTGATTGAACTCTCACCACGTCCTGCCGCAACACCGTTTAGAATAAAGTCTAAAGTCTGCATGATCTATATTGACCATTTAATACACCATGTTACAAATTTATTTATCTCTTTTTATTCAACATATTAGAGTTAAAGCTAACTTTTAACTCTAGACGTGTTTACTTAATCACGTTGCTTGCTTATTTTTACTGTCCTTTAGATTAAAGCCTATGGTGTCGTATGAATCCATCAATATACTAGATAAGAAATACATCCTCGTGAGCATCCTCCTACGATTCCACAGCAAAACACGGGCTTAAACATTAGTTATATACATAATAATAAAATAATTTGATGCAACTCCTGAACACTATTGATTGATAACTAGTGATGTGTGTGTTTTAGGTGGTATTTTAAACACATTTAATTATCAAAGTTTTAAATTTATAGAAATGCTTAATATGCATTCAACTAAAATACACACAATAGGTAAGCGGAGTGTAACATTCGTTAAAAACATATCCTATAAGCCGACTCGTTTTGTAAACCGAATCCTATGTGAAAATAAATAAAAAAATGTGAATTTCTATTTTTTTACGTTTTTAATATAAATACGTATTCGTTAATTATATCTGGATTTAAAACGTTAATTTTATAAATAATCTTCGGTTAGTTCCGTTAGATATTATAAAAGAAAGAATTAACGAAGTTTTAATGTTACGTTAGTATATTTAGGAGTTTAAGGGGCCAAAAATGTTAAAATCCAAACCCACACCCGCACTACACGTGCCCCATGCCAACTCGCCCTACCCCCTCCCCTACGCGCTCTCTCTCTCTCTCTCTCCCTCTTTTTCCTCACCCGACCGCGACCAGAACCGTGTCTAACCTGGCCCGCCTCCCACTCCATATTTATGCAACGTTTTAACTTCTAATCAGTCATAAACGAATTGGGATTATGGAGAAACCAAACGTACACCATCTAATCGTTCCATTACACTCCCTACATGATCTAATTAACTCGAAATTTATTCACCATCACTACTAGAAAACTGCTGCTATTCCCACGTTAATTTCCGTGGGTAACTGCGTTTACCCACGGATTTCCCACGAAAACAGGTTGTAGGAATTTTGCTCGTGGGTAATTTCTTTCTGACGCATTTCCTACAAATTCTCCTACCCATTTCCCACACAAATGTTTCGTTAGAATTCTCCTACACATTTCTCACGGAATTAATTTTCTTAATTTTCCAACGTATTTCCCACGGAATATTTCATTTTTTAAACTTTATGTTTAAATTAATTATATTTACTTTTATTATATAATTTTTATAATTTTCTTACATAATTCTTACGAATTTTTTTTTCTTCCTACACAATTTCAACGAAATTTAATCGTTTTTCCTACACAGTTCCTACGAAATTTTTTTTTTCATACGCAATTCCAACGAAATCTATTCTTTTTTCCTACGCATTTCCTATTAAATTAGTTTCTTTTCCTACACAATTCCAACAGAATGTATTCTTTTTTCCTACGTATTTCCTACGGAATTATATTTTTTTCCTACACAATTCCAACAGAATGTGACTAAACTTGTTTCGTGTTTTTCCTACCCATTTCCTACAGGATACACACTACTACAAAATGGAACCTTAAACGGGGTGATTTAGGCTTTAAGACAAGGTTTCTAACCCCATTTTAAAAAGACACGTCTTAATATGGGGTTTTATTAGACGTGGTTCAAACTAGACCCTGTCTTAAACAAATGAACCTCGTCTTTTGTCAATTCCAAACCTGTCCATATCAAGCCAATATATATACAGCAATTTGAACCTTTTTCAAATCAATGAATACACATTCAATTTGGAATAACCGGTCAAATTACAATTCTTTGCTAAATGTATAACAAACTATATTAAATTTCATAAATAAACTACATACAATTCCAAAATTTATTAATAAAGCTACTCTAATGGAATACCTAACTCTTGAAAAAAAAATCAACATCAACGTCTTCAACAAAATCTATATATCATTATCCGTAATCTCTCTTGTGTGCATAATCCCATTTATAAGGTCATTTGCTTTCTTGTTCACAAGCGCTTGAAGAATACAACATAAGATAATAACACGAAGAAACTTTTTTACTCTGTACCTACAAGAAGACCTCAAATTACAATCCAAAACATGTAACACATGGACTTATCGATATAAGTCAAATACATTTGATACATCTAGTATCCATTGAACTAATCAATAAAAAGTGACAAGATTAATTTAAAAAATAAGGTTGTCAAACTAATCACCTGTTAAGCTTTCAGTCTCCAATCTTCTCCGCTAGTTGTTCCACAGAATCCTGGGTAATAACCATCAGCAAGATCTAGAAAAATGACACACCAACTTGAATATGTTTGACTTTTTGTTTCATTTGTTGAATGTCCTTAGTAAAATCTAGATGCGGTCCTAACATGGACAATACCAAAATACTATTACCAATACCGGTACCATACCATTCCAGAATGTGCTTATAGGATATGGTATTCGGTGTTAAGATTTATACATATTCAGTTTTGGTACTAAGGGGTACGATACAGTAACCGATACCATCCCTACCCTAAGGTGTAAAAATATCCCATTAATACCATCCCTACCCTAAGGTGATATGCTAACCTGTTATATAATCATGAAATTAATATTCTAGAGATTACCATCTCCATGATAGCACAACTCAGTATTTTCGTATATTCAATATGAATATCAATGAGAATTAAATAACTAAAGATCACTAATTTTGGATAATTTCAAAACTATATAAGCTAATGTACCTCAAAAAAATAGGGCATCTTAATGAATGGCATATCACTCCAATTCCCTGCAACTAGAATTAGAAATTCAGAAATGGAATTAGTTCCATCCAAAACCAACTTTAGTAATTAAAATGATTATAAATCCTATTCCATCAGTTATAGAATTTAACTTTCTTCATACATGGAATCTTAAATATTCAAATAGATTTCAGTAAAGATTACCGAAAAAGACCTCTCATGTCGTGGCCCTTCATTTTCTTCTACAAGCACTGCTCTCTGGTTCTTAACTTCCGGTTCAGAATCATGTCATAAAACTATTAGAGATAGAAGGGATACTTAGTTCGCGTTGGTTGCGTTGCTGGTGGTGGCGCATACAAAGACCAGAGACGAGGGGCTTCATGCCTTCATGCCTTCAAGTGGATGAGGGATTTTGTGGGCTAGGGCTGGAAAGAGAGGGAATTTGGGGGAAAACTGATTTTAGGGGCATGTTTTGCTAAGCTTTTTGAAAAGTGCTTATTGACTTATTGGCTTTTTGAAAAGTCAGGATTGGCTTTTTGAAAAGTCAGGATAGAGTGACTTTTTGGAAAAGTCACTTTTCCTCCTAACATACAACCTTATTGCCAAACACCATTTTAGAGCTTATACCTTTTCAAAAAGCCAATAAGTCAATAAGTTGTTTCAAAAAGCTTAGCCAAAACTTTGGGCGGGATAAGTTTTGAGTTTTGAGTTTGGAGGGATTTTGAAATATGTGAAATTTCATTTTGGTAGGATACAAAAAATTTTTTATAATATTTTTAAAGTTATACGTACAGTAAAATATATAAAAAAAAACTTCTTCAAGAGAAAAGGTTTGGAATTTAGGTTGGTTTTCGATTTACAAATAAAAAAATTCAATGGTGATAAACGATTCATGTTTACAGATTGACGAGTCTAACCCGGCCTAAACTAAAAATTCTACATGAACCCATACCTAAACTCGGACATATGAACCCGAACACGACTTTAATATTTACGGATGACTCAAACATAACCCGTTTAACACATGAATTTTTTTGCATATTATATTTTAAAACTAGAATTTAAGACGAAAAATACAAATGTATAAAAACAATTACATTTTAGTTATAAGATTTTATGTCGGTTTTTCTTTATTAGTTATAAATTATGGCATATAATATCCAACCAACTTAATTTATGACATATAAACGGGTCAACCCTTCTTGGGTTGACACGAATCTGACCCATTTACCTAAACAGGTTCGCATGTTCAAGTGTTCAACCAGAAACTAACCCGACCCATCCGTCACGTTTAGACTAAATCCAAGTCCATGAATTTCATGTTAGGTTCATGTCATGTCAGAAATTCACACCACTACTTTCTATATCTTTTTGTTGTTTTCATTGAATTATGTAACCTTTCAAAATTAAAAGTTGCATATAAATTTTAGAGTACATTACAAGTTTTGTCCTTTATGTATGTACCAAATTGAAGGCGGTGTCCTTCGACTTCAAAATTAACTAGTTTGTCCTTAACGTTTCAAAATTCTGCACGTCATATCCTTTAACCCTAATCCAGTTAGATTTTTTGGTTAAATCAAATTACACAAGGGTATTTTAGTCTTTTTACCCATTTATTTAATATTATTTAAAAAAGATAACAAAATATTTATAAAAATTATTATTATTATTTTTATTATATTATAGCGCTCTGTCTCTCCTACGCTCTCTCTAGCACTACCCCCACCATAAACTCTCTCTCTCTCTCTCTCTCTCTCTCTCTCTCTCTCTCTCTCTCTCTCTCTCTCTCTCTCTCTCTCTCGGCTTCACCCACCACCTCCATCACCTGAAAGTCACCTGTCACCCACCCACCTCCCACAACCACCCTTCACCCATCGCCACCCTTAACCCACCACTTAGCACCACCGCAACCACCCTTCACCCACCACTTAGCGCCGCCGCAACAACCCTTCACCAACCACCGACCCTAACCCACCACTACAACCAACCTTCACCCACCATCCAGCACCGCTGCAACCACCCTTCACCCACCATCGCCCCTAACCACCACAACCACCCTTCACCCACCACCGCCATCAACCCACAACCACAACCACCCTTCACCCACCACCGCCATCAACCCACAACCACAACCACCCTTCACCCACCACCCAGCGCCGTCGCAACCACCCTTCGCCAATTGCCGCCCCTAACCCACCAGAACAACCACCTTTCACCCATGAATAATTACTAATTAGATGATATGATCAGAGGGTAAAAGAGAACACGCCTGAAACGATGGATGTTGAAGGGTTACATCATGTTGTATCGAGTGATATATCTTAAACGATGTGTGGGCCTTGATATATCTTCATGGCCCATTAAAACCTTTAGTATGTAACATCTGATGTTAGAGGATTACATCACGTTGTATTGAGTGGTATTATATTGTAACGAACAATTACAAGTCATACATGCCCTAATAGACCGTGTTAAGCCTTGATATATCTTAATGGCTCGTTAAGGCCTTTATTATGTAGCATTCGATGTTGAAGAGCTACATCACGTTGTACTGAGTGATATTATATTGTAACGAAAAATTAGAAGTCATACATGCCCTAATAGACTGTGTTAAGCCTTGATATATCTTAATGGATCGTTAAGGTTATTATTATCTAGCATTCGATGTTGAAGGGTTACATCACGTAGTACTAAGTGTTATTATATCGTAACAGAGAATTACAAGTCATACATATATTTTTATTAAATAATAAAACTTTATATTTTAATATCGTTAATTTTATTTATTATGAATATTTTTTTATGATAAATTGTATTCCTACGCATTTCTTACTAATGATTAAAATGAAAAGAATGTAGGAATTGCGTCAGTATTTTCCTACACATTTCCTACGGATATATATATATATATATATATATATATATATATATATAATCGTTTTAAAAATAACATATATGTGTATTACAAAAAAAATTATCCATTCCGTGAGTAATCTGTCGGAATTTCCAACACACTTCCTACGGAATTAATTTAGAGATAACATATATTTTTATTAAATAATAAAACTTTATATTTTAATATCGTTAATTTTATTTATTATGAATATTTTTTATGATAAATTGGATTCCTACGCATTTCCTACTAATGATTAAAATGAAAACGAATTTCGTAGGAATTCCGTTAGAAATTGCCGACACATTTCCTACGCATACCAATTCCTACAAATTTCCGACTAATGCTTAAAATGAAAATGAATTTTGTGGGAAATCCGTCGGAAAGTTCCGACACTTTTCCTACACAAACCAATTTGTCGCTTTTTGTAGCTTTTTTTGTCACAAAACTAAGACCTTTTCTTGTTCGTCGGAATATCGTAGGAAAATTGTCGCCATTTTCGTTCGTAGGAAATGCGTAGGAAATTTTGGTAGGAATAGTAACAGTTTTCTAGTAGTGCATCAAAGCACTTTCAAGAACACGATCGGTCATGGTCCAATTCGTCAATTTAGGGCTATAAAACTGATACTAATTGAACCCTCACACCTTTTTACGAGTTTTCCCACAATCAATTCCATATACAATCCATTCTAACTCACTTATTTGATCCAAGAACAAAGTTAGGGCTTGAAACTTCTCCAATCGATTTCTCCCTCAATTCTCAACCAAATCAGGTGATTCTTGATTCCATTTCGCTTAGTTTTTCATGCTCTACAAAAGCCCTCTATCCATTTATGTGATATGGGGCAAACGAATTTGAATTTGATTTGTTGTGAAATTAGAGTTCTCAGGGGTTCCAATTTAGGGTTTTTAATCTAGAAAGATGTTTTTGTAAAATTGAAGTTATCAATCTGATCATTAACACGTTAGATTAATTTTTGGAAATTTTGGGAATTTTTAGACATTATATGGATTTATTCTGTAATTATACATGTTATACTAATTTAAAAAATCATAATAAAATTCAAATTAAACAAGATATGATATCACAAATAATTATTTTGAAGTACACAATTAACTTATAGTTTTATTATAACAAAATTCATATTTAAATTGGAATTTGTTTCATAGTGAGAGGATAAAGTAAATTATAAAAGCTAGATTTATTGTTAGAAATACAAAAATATTAAATCAAAATTTATTTTATTTATTTCACATAAAAACATTTATTATAAATGTATATATGCCCATCATAAAATTGACAGGGAGTTAAAAACTAATTAGTATAATACTTAATTATTAATATCATAGAAATTCATTAGATATTTATTGGTATATAAGAATAAATATCTAAATATTTCTTTAACGTTAGTTTGAATATCAACTTAGTCATTATTCTAGAAAATATTTTCTACATAAGAAATTTTAATTTCTTGCCTTATTGAAATAATAACTTAATTATATTCATATATTTTGTTTAAATTCTCTATTTTACAAAAGGTCAAATCCTAGAACTCAAGCCCTAGTAATCTTTAATATTGCTTTGTCAACTCCAAATGTTTAGTATTTGTTACTATGAATATTAGGGTGATATTTTTGGATTATCCTATTGTTAAGTTACGGTATTTCTTGTGGATTATCTTCGCAAGCAGTGAGTAAATTCTCCCCTTTTTTTACTTTAAAATATTTTTGAGGTGTATCCCTGTGTCTTAGATCTAAAATTTATTTTATTCAGCAAATCAAGCATGCAAATTCATTGTTTAAACTATATGTTACGTGTTTATTTGTTTATTGAGATTTTATGTGGTAGTTAAGTTAGTCAATCAAAGTCAAGCATAATTATAGATCTATTGGTTAACCATCCATCCATGGCTATGGGTGATTGAAACCGCATTTATTCAGTCTAACTTCTCGGAGTTAGGGACACAAGCAAATATTGGTTTATTTTAATTGTTATTTATCGTTTGGATTATTCAATTAACACACCATTTGCATGACCATTTTTAAAATAACTTATATTTATTTAAACTAGAATTACTCACTTGCACTTGGTACAGAAAATGAGGTTTAAAGATTCTTAGATTTGAAGTCATCTTGGATTGACCTTAGAAGTTAATAATGGGATTCCGTATTTACTTTTGAATTATGTTTAGATATATGAAATTTGTATGTTTTGGTGTGATTACTTGATAAAATGACATGAATAATTTTGAAACATTAAATAGTGTCATAAGCTGTGGACAATTATCACACCTCAGTCGATAATCAGCCACGAGTTGGGGTGTGACACGAACCTATCACAGCGTAGTATAATCTAGATAAAAACCAAGTATCGATCCCTTGAAATGGCTTCCCTACTCAATCTTTGTAGTTGTCTGACCAATTTTATTTTTGAGTAGGTTAGAAATTTATAATGATTAATAATGGGTCCTCTTGGATAAGTCTTGCTTATGTAATATTATTTTTTTATAATTAGTTAATTAGTGTGAAAAATATGGAAGGACTTGCTGCCCGTAAACTAGCGTTCTTGGTTAACTTGGCTCCAACTTTAGATACTCAAGTCGTACAACTCTTTGGAAAGTTAATTTGGTGTATTGTGAACAAATACCTACCACCATCGAGTTCTAAAAAAACGAGTTTTCTTATTTATCTTTTTAGTTATAAAAATGGAAATAGGCTCATGTTAAGGTTACCTCGTTTTCCCTCAATTTTAGCGGAACATATTGATATTATGGTTTAAAGTTGTTGGTTTATAGACTCTTCATTCGACCATCCCTAGTTTTGAGACTAGTAAATAGTATATTATAACAAAGTGACAAACTAGTTAAAACCATCTTTTCTTTATCTTTTTGTTCCATTTTAGTTTGTATTTTCCAAGCATAAACTTAGGATTTTGGTTAGAATCTTACTTAGGCGTTCAAATTAATAATGTTACTAAACAAACAAAGCAGTTCTTCCTTTAATATTGCTATTTCATGAGCGTCTTTAGTCATGATCCCTTTATGGGTCCACAGAGTGAAAAGTACTTGGTAACAATATCGTTGGTTGCGCTACTATGTCGTATTACCCAACCCCTAATTACTAACCTTTTTAACTATTACCCCCAAGCGGATCTCGTGCTTTTCTAGAAGCCTACTTTGTAAGATGTAGTTCAATACCAGAATCTTACCACCGGATCTGATTAAGGGAACCAGAACTCATACGAACCCCTGGTTGTTTAAATTAAGTCAAGTTAATTAAATCAAATTAAGTTATTATGTTAATTTGTTAGAAGTCAGATGTTCCTGTCACAAAAGATAATAAATCAAGAACTAATAAAAAGATAAACACACTAATAACTGAAAATGAAATACTAAATTAAATAAGTTCAACAAATCCAAGAGATGAGGAGCTAGAAGGTTACAACCATTTGAAAATGACTATACTAAAACTCATGGCGACCATTGACTCGTGTAACTAGAAGGTTAAAACTATAGCAACCCTAAAAAATGTTTTGAACCACTCGTAATCGAAAACCCCGAACGCGCACGACGAAAACCAGAATGGAAAAAATGAGTTTTACTCCTCGTGACGTGTCGTGTCAGAGTCTTTGAATGATGTCGCGTGGCGCGACATGATCAAAAGTGGCTGGATGACACATGTCACCACGCGGTGCCACGTGACAAGCCTACGTGGATGACTAAGCTGACCTAGCCCTACTACATTCTGAAGGCTTGAACAATCAAGGTGAGACATTCTAAATGTTTTCCAGTTTTCACTTATATTTAAAGTGATTAAGTCATTGTATTCTTACGGAAAAACTACTGTCAGTATGTGGGGTTTTGTATACATTACTTGATAATCTTTGTATTGGACAAAGGGGCCAATAGTGATATGACCACAGTCACAGATCCGATCGAGTGACAAATACCCGTGTGTAATTGTAAGATATAAACAAATGTAAGAACTCTTAATGTTGTAATTATAACACCCTGTGTTTCTAAAGTCAAAGTCAAAGTCAAGATTGAAGTCAAAGGAAGAAAAGATTGCTAATTGCAATCTGTCACTCCTTGCTCAACTCCTGTTTTGACTTCTTTGATTTGTAGATAATTTATTTATTTTATCGCATTAGTTGTATTATGTGGAGTACTTGTATTAACCAAGGTTTAATCGCTATTTATCGCATGTTTTGACGCTTATCGCATCGCAATCGCATTCGCTACCCGAGTTATGCGTTCTGGATATTATTTTATGTGTGTGTGCTAATTATATGTTAATTGTGCATGTTTATTTAAGTTTATATATTGTGGTGATTAATCGAAACGCAATCGAAACTCTATCGCAATCGAATTGCAGACGCTGAACGCAAGTTAACTATAGTGATTGTATGTTAGATATAGTAGTTGGGATTAATATCGCATCGCAAAACTCAACGCACGAAACGAAACGCCGAAACTCAAACCGTCAGAGCCACTCGATCGAGTGACAGCTCGATCAGATGGCCATCCGATCGGATTCCCACCCGATCGGACAGCCACCCGATCGGTGACCCACCCTATCCATGCGCTTTCCTTTTTGGGAAACCCTATAAATACCTCCAACTGCTCCTCTCACTCGACCCAGTCGCCTTCAAGCTTCTTTCTCTCGATTTCTCGCGATTCTTGTAAGTTTTCAACCTAAATCTTGTACTTCTATATCTACACGCACTCCTTCACCTTTCTATCTTTTGAATCTTGACTTTTAACCATGAAATCACCGGATTTGAGGTGTTCTAGGATGATGTCATCATGGGGTTCTCATGAACTTTATGTTTTGGCTTCAATCCACCAAGAACAACTTAGATCTGAACGATTTCCACATGAATAAACAAAGATCTTGTATAGATCTGAAAATATTCATAGTGAAAAGGATTGAAAGATGGTTTTCTAACTTTCTTTCAACTCTTTTACACTCAATGCACTCAAAACCGATAGAATCGGAGCTTGTTCTGATCTTCTACTCTCTCTTAGTGTTATGTCAGTTCAAGATATGTGTTCTATCAACGAGACAACCGATCTCGGGTTAAACACGAACTGTCGATTCGAACAGTTGACCGACCGGACTAGGGTGATTCCTGCCCGATCGGGTCACCCGGGCATTGATAGGGTTCTGTTGTTTGGTACGTTGTCACTCCGTCTCGAGAAACCGCAAACTTTCAAAACAAACAAGTGTCAAGACGATCAGGCCGCCGGAACGGATTGCCGTCCGATCGGTTTACACACGGCTCCATACTTAAACTATGTTTCAAACATCAAACGGATTGCCGCCCGATCGGATTGTCATCCGATCGAGCGACCATCCGACCATGTGATGTTTTGAACTTCAACACTTAAACAATTTTCAACATGTTCAATGCATAAACAGTTCCAAACAGATTGCCACCCGATCGGATTACAATCCGATCGAGTGACAAACTGCTGTGAACTTGTTCTCACTAAGTGTCCAACCAATCGGATCGTTACCCGATCGAACGACCGTTCGATCGACCGACCTGAAAGGTAGAGATACTTCTCTGTTTTCAAAATGCTACAACAAAAACTTCAAAATACAAACCATCATACACAAACACATCCATCCCAAACGAGGTAACAATCCAATCGAATGGTCACCCGATCGGATGACTATCCGAACGGATTATCACCCGGTCGACTGGCCATTCGATCGGATTACCGTCCGATCCTTTGACACTTTGCACCATTTTACGCGCCGCTTATCGTTTACGCTATTGTGAACTGTTCAGGCTAATCTCTCTAAGCGCTCCCTTCAATCCAAGGCTGTGTTTATTTGTTAAACATAATCTGTGAGTATACTCGATCCCTTTTTGCTTTACATGCTTTTGGGTGTTACATACGTTATCTATATTCAAATCACAACTATCACACAACGCAAACACTATTTATACGCTAACCTCTAATGCATGTTATACGCGACTCGATGAATGCCTGTTCGTTATGTTAACACATTGATTGATGTCTACCTGCCTTAGCAACGATAGTACTATAGTTTGGACTCAGCACCTGTCTTAGACAAGGGTTGTTAAGGATATTACTTCACGTATTCACACTGGTGAACATGTGTTGCGCACTCGTTACTCGTAGTCAACTCGCAGTCATTGGTATTGATAGAATCTTTGTCGATAACTTACATGCTTCACATTATACGCTGTACATGCTGGTTATGCGTAAATGATTTCGAACTCTATTATGCTATATCAAACTTGTATGCTCACCTATACACTATGTGTATTGACCCGTATTTTAATGTATGTGATAGGTGCTTAGGATGCTATGCTTGCTATTTGATGGAATTGTGCTAGGATTGAGTCATAGAAACAAACAATTTAATGAAATCTGAGTTGTCGGAATGGATAATTTGTCTTCGAGAACAATGTCTGTAATAACTATTTTTATTTTATATGTTTGTGGTATGGGACATGAACCTTTAAATATATTATAACAAATAGTTGTTATGGAATCTCCTGGACAATATGTTTCGCTCAGTGCCGCGCCCCGAGGTTTCCGCCTTCGGTTGGGGTGTGACAGTAATTGTAAGAATGTGTCATTGTATACAAATGAATGTACTCACAAGTATTTTTCGCTGATCAAATGTTTTTAAACGCGTTTCAGGTAATTTACTCTTAAAGGAATAGAAAGTGCTATGAGGCACAAAAGGCTTAAATAAGTGGTTATTTCACCTGAACAAAGAAACGTGCTTTGTAATTTAGGGTTTATTCGTAGAAAAACATTTTATGTAAATATGGGTTTTGTCCTACAAATTATGAAATAAAATTTTCATGATTCACGGTCCTGATGAAATTTCCGTTGCCAAGAATTTTAATAAACACAGGTACCACTTGAACCATCACGGCTCCTGTGACAACCCTCAAAATTCCATGTATTCCGTACAATTTATTATTGATAATTAAAGTGCTTGACAACTGTGTGGAATTACTTAACTGCTTTCTGATATCTGTGTTATGCTTACATGTGCTTGTTAACATACTAATAAAGTACAGAAAAGTCATTAAATAGTTCGTTATGTATTCCTGAGTGTTGAAAATTAAAAACGTTACAAAAATAGATATATAGGACGCTTTACGGATTAATTAAGCACTTTAACGAAACAACACTAAACCGAACAACTGGACTTTACCCGGAACATAAAAATATTGTCAATGACATTGTTTTTGCTTTACTGAGCTAGTTAGGGTCCCCGAACACCCTAACACCCATTATAACACATAACACACTAGTAGTTAACTTAAAGTTCTAACTACACTAACTATCACCTAACTATAACATTGAAATCAAACTACATACCCCCCCCCCCTTCAACCGAATCGGTTCCCCTAGGGAACACCCTCCACACAATTTTGATTATTTTAATCAAGCATGTCCCATATCAAGCTTACATATTACACCATGATTAAAGCACTAATATGGTCTATAAGTAAGACCATAAGGTTACCATTTCATTTACATCAACAACACAAAAATTTCATCTCTCCCTCTCCTCTCTTTGAAGTAGGCCGAACACCACAACCATCATCCACCCATCCTTCAAATCTTGTTCAAACAAATTTCATACATACAAGTGTGCTAGAGTTCATACGAGGAGACCCGGTGCTTACGGAATCTCAAGGACCTGTCTACCTCGCTTTTATCCACCTTGTTTTCGCTTTGATTCTTCCCTAGCCTCGAGCTAGTAGTAAGTGCTTCTAAACATCCCCTTGATCTTGTTTAAAGTGGTTAATAAGTGATTTAATGGCTAAAAATCAAGAGCACACAAGATCATAACTTAAAGACTTGAAAGTAAGATGAATATGTTGGATAAAGAGTAGATGTGTGTGTATATCATGTAAATCTTGTGTTGTTATGATTCTTGTTGATTTCATGATGATTTTGCTGGTTAATATTGATGTTTGATGTTGTTGTGATCACTAAATATGTTAACGAAATCAATCAAACACAAGTTAGAAAGTTAAAAGCTGAAAAAATAGGCTATTTGGTTTTTACAGCCAACTTCAGTTGGCTGTAACAGGACAATAACTCAACGAAAAATGCATTTTCTGAAGCCTAGATTTATGTATTATGAAATATGGTTCTAATGGCACTGGAATCATAATTTTTGGACTTCGTTTACTATTTTTAAAGTGTCATTCCGTAACAGCAGCTAGAGCTGCATTTTTCTGCTGAAAATATACGTTCTGTTTTCTGTCGTAACTTGAGTTCTGTGTAGAGTTAGATTATGAAACTGGTACTGTAGATGGATACCGATGCCGTAGTAATTGTCCCACTGGAATTTCATCAATTAGACTTACAATGAATTTTTAGTGAATTATTCTGTGGGCTGCAGTCAGAAAATAATGAATCTGATTGCAGTCCAGAAAATGATTTTTAATAAAATATTGGTGACGAATGAGATCCCGATATTTTTAAAAAATAATATTTGGATCATTTAGCACCTTCTGTAAAAAGTTGGGAATTTTTGTAACAAGTTAACTATTTTATTAAAATCCTCGAAAACAGCCCAGTTTTGGATATTTAAGTTGAAATGACATAAGTAGTAATTTGCGTGTCTAAATGTCAAGTATGTTATCCGTAAATGATCTAACATGTTATGTGTCGATAAAAGTCTTATGTGCAATGTCGTATGTTTATTTGTGAATGGGAATAGATGGGGAGGTTACATGGGCATAAACCGTTAAAGTAATGCATATTATGTGATAGATACGTGTAGGAACTTTGTGCTCTATTTGAAAACCACTAAATGACTAACTGGTAATCATATTAGGACGTGATTGACCGACCTTGACTGTTAGCTATATTTGAGAATCTAACCGAGCAAACCAAGGTGAGTTCACAGACTTTCTAAGGCATGGAATTCCCGGTGGTTGGGAATGGGTTAAAGAATTTAAAAGGGGATCTACATATCTTCCTTGGGTAGGATATGTACCGCCATCCTCCTTGGGTAGGATGCCAATATTATTCCTGCATATTCTCCTTGGGTAGAACTACGTACGTTCGTCCTCCTTGGGTATGACAACAACCTTAAAACTTACTAGACAAAACTCTATCATAAATCCCTCATTTTATATCGACTTAATCGCCGAGGCCAATGGCGAGCGGGTAATTAGTTAATAGCGCTATTAGGTTTAACAAACCTCACACCGTGCCAGTAGGACGGGCGTGTACTAATGGACTATGGCAAACCGTCAGTGATGATAGACACTGACATACGGCACAACTTACTTGCGTAGTAGTCGATATCGTACAGTCTAGTAGTTCACATGGGGAAGCCCCCACTAATCATGGACAGGGTATGGGTAATAAAGGATGAACTGGTTAAATTTTCTTTCAACTACAGGGTAACCCCCACGACAATTACGCCAACGAAAGACAAACCACGTTTTTCAGAAACAACCTAAAACTAAACAACCAAACGTGAACTCACTCAACTTTGTTGTTGACTCGTTGTTACATGCCTTACAGGTCGCTAAATGCTTGGAGCTTGCACGAGGAAGGAGTCGTTGTGGTGTACGGACTGTTATGTTCCGTGCTTAATATTTAAATCGTTTTGAACTTACTAAACTTGCATTTTGAAGTTTAACTGTTAAACTATGGACTTATGTTTTGGACTTTACGTTTATGCTTCAGCTGTTTAAATTAAAACTTGGTTAACTAGCTTTTGGTCACCAATCGTATTGTGGTTGGCTTTATTTACTTAAATACGTTGTTCAGTATGATTGGTGGCTCGATCCTGGTCATGTCACGCCTCCGCATGGTGGATTTTGGGGGTGTGACAGCTCCCATCCGAGGTTGGGGTGAGAGTTGTGACAAAGAGTGGTATGAGAGCCACTAGTTTAAGAAAAATAAGCATTGTGATAATACCTAAGCTTAGAAGTCAGGAAATAGATAAAATAACTTTTGTGTTATTTACATATAAGGTTATTGTGATACTAACCATATACAATTATATATATATATATATATATATATATATATATAGAGGAAGGTTAACGTACATTACGGCTTAACCTACATCACATACGACAGGTAATTACGCACGTTCTTTTTAAAATCACGCACGTTATAACTCAAAAATCCAAAATCACGCATGTTGAAACACAATAATCACGCATGTTATAGAACAAATTACGCACGTTGTCGTACGTGAAGTACGTTAAGTCGTAATGTACGATATACTTTTTCTATATATATATATATATATATATATACACACACAATTTTTGGAGTTCGTTGTTTTTATTGTTTTTGACTAACAATATGAGCGATAACGAGTTGTCTCAAGCTTTTCAAAACATATCCGTTACTAATACAAATATGAAAATAATTGACGATCAAGCTGGAACCTAATCAGGATATGAAGGAGACATAGATGAACCAATGGTATTTAAAGCTTAATCATCAGCAAAAGTACCACCCAAGAAAAGAAGATGGCACTGGAAAGGTGAGAGAGAGGAGAAAGAAGAAACCAATAATAGCAGAGCAACCAACAACTGAAGAAAATCCACTCCCAACACCGATACCAATGTTATGGGAAGAACTGGATCGTCGTCTGGCAAACTATGAAATATTCAAACTAGTGACAGATAAAATTAACATAGGAGTCCCGGTAGACTTTAACCTGCAGTCTTATTTTCCAATACCAATGGATCAAGAACTGACAATTCAATAGGATATTCGACAGGCAATTCAACAGGAAGAACTTCCGATCCAAGCTCAATTAGAATAATGGTAGACAAATGATTGGTCCTTTCAAAACAAGATGAATCCTGGTAGACTTTAACCTGCAGTCTTATTTTCCAATACCAATTGATTAAGAACTGACAATTCAATAGGATATTCAACAGGAATAACTTCCGACCCAAGCTCAATTAGGTTTTTATTAGGTTTTTGGAGGGTTTAGCTTTATGGCTTAGTTTTTAGCATTTAGCTTGGGTGGGGGTGGGGGGGGTAGGTTTTTTTTAGGTTTTTGAGGGGTGGGGTGGGGGGTATGTTTTTGTTTAGGTTTTGGGTGGTGGGGTAGTGGGTTTATTTTGTTGTGTTCATATTGGTTCTCGCAATAAAGGTAGGTGGCTCTCTCTTGAACCCTACCCTATATATATGGTTCATTTGAGAAAAAAATTAAATTGAGAAGAAAAAGAACAAATGATATAACGGTAAAACATTAAATGTTTTTTTTTTCTTATTTCATTTATTATTATCTTTGACTAATTAAGTAGTCATAAAGATATCATTCTCCAAACTAAAATTTTTGCCTACACACATCAAAATTTATCCTACACGTTTTGAAATTTATCCTATATGTATTGAAATTTTTTCTACACAACTCATAATTATTCCTACACACCTCGTAATTTATCCTACATTTTAAATTAATTTTATTCTTCTTTAAAAAATATGTTTTTTTTTTGAAAATAAGTTATAAATTTGATGTAATTAGCTATTAAAAAGTAAGACTACCAATTAATGGTCTATCCAAGTCTACCAATATACCCTAATACTAATATTAAATACAAAATTAAATGAAATAAATTGAAGCATTATTATTAGTTAACATTTGTTCTTTTTTATTCTTACAAAAATTTCTTCTCATTAGAACCCTCCAATATATATAGAATCAAAATCAAGGGAAAACCACTCCGAGTTGTGAGACTTAGAGAACTCGGCATTTACATTTGAGTTTTGCCCCCATTTTTTATCACACCTTGGATTAAAATGTTTAAAAGACTGCCGTAAAAAAAATTGAAGTGTTGTTTTTCGGCCCCTTACAGCAGTTGTAAAAAGTTGATGACATAAGCATGACATCTTTTTTACAGCATTTACAGCTACCGTAAATTAAAAAAACTATATTTATTTTTGGAAAAGTTGATTTTTAAGGATTTTTGTTAAAAAAAATTGAAAAAACATTTCATATGGCCAAGTTCTCTAAGTTCTCACAACTCGTATAATTTTTTATTTTACCATAACCCTATCCTACTTATCTTATATTAATATATATAGATAATAAATTAATATTAAATGTTATCCTAATTCATATATGATAAAAATCAAACTAAATGAACAGTGAATTTAGGGTATATTAGAATATGGGGTATGGGGCAGGGGTTGTGGCGTGGGTTGGGTACAAACGCCCAAGTCATCACCCCGGGTGGGCTTGGGTTTCGGCGTGGCCCCTTGGGCGGGGGTTTCAGCCCGGGCGTTGGACGGGGCTATCAAGATTACATGGCGGGATCTCATTGGCCCAGACAAGTACCCGTTTGGGCTAGCCGTTGGCCAACGGCTATGTGTTTAAAAAAATTTATTAACTATAAATACTCACACTTCTATTCATTTTTTTACCACAACTACTCCACCTCTTCTATAATCATCTCTATCTTATTTTTAAAAAAAAAATTCTCATCCAACCACAATACGAAAAATGAATCCTCATAATCGTGGTTTTGACCCGAACAATCCGTGACCATTCCAAGAAACACCTAGCCCAGCATCCAATCGTCCAATTGCTCCCTTTTTAATACACTCCACGATGCCGGATATGACTGGTTACGCATCGTTTATCTCGATTCGTTTGAAGATGGATGTCGGTCGAAAACACCAATGCCTTTCGCGCAACGCGCGTCATTGAAAAACACTAGTTTATTAAAAACATAACTTTTTTTTTGTTATTTGGTATACAAAATTATATTTATTTACTTCGTGTAAAACGCAAAGTTTTTAAAAATATAATTTTTTTGTATTATTTACTATACAAAGTTACATTTATATAACCCGTGTAATACACGAAGTTTTTAAAGATATAACTTGTTATCATTTGCTATGTAAAATTAGATTTATTCAATACGTGTAATACACGAGGTTTTTTTAAGGATATAATTTTTTTATTAGTTGGTAGATTTTTCAACCCAACTATACATAGGTTTTTTTAAAGATACGACGTTTTAAGTATTTAATATACAAAATTAGATTTATTTAATCTGTATAATACACATGTTTTTAAAGATAAAACTCTTTTTTAGATCTATTCAACACGTGTAATATACGGGGTTTTTAATGATATAATTTTTTTATTATTGGGTAGATTTATTCAACCTAATTATACACGGGTTTCTAAAGATACGACGGTTTTAGTGTTTAGTATACAAAATTACATTTATTTAATCTGTGTAATACATATGATTTTTAAAGATATAACTTTTTTTTTATTTTTTGATATATAAAATTACATTTATTTAACCCATACAATATACGAGATTCATAAAGATATAACTTTTTATTATTTAATATATAAAATTATATTTATTCAACCCGTATAATACACGGGATTCTAACCTAGTTAATATTAAAATATAAAGTTCAAACCTTTACTTTTTTAGTGTGTTAATTAAATAAAAACTACATATTTCCATGTTAAACTGACTTCCACTTTTATAGGTTATTGGACTGCATTCTTAGACTAGGGTTTATTAGTGTAAGCCCACGGGCTGGATTAGGTTTATAGGGTTCCTTGTGATCTCTATATATTGTAATCAAACATAGCAATCAAGTCTTTCATATTCTTACATGGTATCAGAGCCCGCGCTCTATACCGTTTCCGCCGCGCCACACAAAAATAATAAAACCCTAGCCGTCACCACTTGAGAAAAACCCTAGACAGGGCGGCGTGCCCCCACTGCCACCGCCCTGTCTGACCCCCGTTCGTTTCCTATCATTTTTTTTCTTATTTCACGTTCTAAATAAAGTCTCAGTTACGGTTCCAAACAATATCCCCTGTCCACCAAACTGATCTGAAAATTGAGCCGCTACGCCGCGTTTTTTTTCCTTTCATGTTCGAATAAAGTCACGACCATGGTGTTCATCCTTAATTCTTGATTGTAATATCTGCTACTTGTGTCCTTATTTCTCTTCGATAATGCACAACCTCTAATAAAGTATTAGAGGTGCATGCTTGATGCTTTAATTGCCAGCCTCTAATTCCACTTTATACTTTAACACAATAGTATTTTTAGTGGCAAATGTTTATTAGAGGTGCTTTAGTACCACCGTCCCTCATATTAAAGCAAGCCGTAATCAGGCCACCGCCTCCTCCTGAATACTATGTTTCTTTTCTGATCGGCTACTCTCCCATCGATCTCAGTCCTATCAAACCACGGTTTGATCAGATCTCTTTCTTTGATCTACGGATCTCACTTCTTTTCGAAGTCGCGTCTGACCACGGTCACCGGCCTTCACCATCTCTCTTAGACATACCGCGCTCGACCATGGTCGCCGGTTATCTTCTTGCATCCTTTCTTCCTTGTTCGTCCTGCCATGGCCAATTGCGATCTTGCCAATCTTGTGTTATTATTCCAGGAACTAAGAAATTAAAGCAGTGGAAGCCTTACACCGATTTAACGTGAAGTGTCGAAGAATAAGTATTGTTACTTCTTTTGGCAAAACCAGGTTTTTTTGGCAGAAATTTGGACCTACGAGTCAAGAACCGAGATTGAGACTAGTTTATTTTTATTGTTTTGTTTGTTTTTTTTTTTCCAGTCTAAACGTTCGATTTTCTACCGCTCAGATTGCGGGGGAGTATTGGACTGCATTCTTAGACTAGGGTTTATTAGTGTAAGCCCACGGGCTGGATTAGGTTTATAGGGTTCCTTGTGATCTCTATATATTATAATCAAACATATATAATAGCAATCAAGTCTTTCATATTCTTACATAGGTAATAACTAATTTTTAAATTATGATTGGTAAAAAAAATAATAAAAGAAAAATAAACAATAAATTTAATGAAAGTAAATTCCATAATTGATATGTTTACCAATAAAATATAATTTAGTTATTAATTCTTAAGTTAATTTTTTTAAATTATTGTTATATTTGATAATAATAAAAATGAAAAATGGAAAATAAACAATTAATTCAATGAAAATAAATTTAATAATTATAAATGTGAAATATATGCTTACCAATTTTAGTTGTAAAAAACATTAGTGGTTGCGAAAAAAAAAATATTAGGACATCCTTATTTGCCTAAAACTTTAAAGTGGTGCTTAAAACATATTATGTGGACTACTATTTTTGTTTAATAGGTAGAAGAATTAAAAAACAACATAAATTAACTTCAATCTTTTGTTAATTACATCGTTAGTCCCTGTGTCCCTGTGGTTTATGGAAAATAAAAACCTTAGGTACTAATAGTTTAAAGGGATATTGGATTTAAATAGGGTGAGGGTATTGGTACATCCCCCAAAAGTAGTGACACCCCCCCCCCAGCAGCCTCGTATAAGGCAATGAGGGTTGTATAGGGGTTGAGTGCATTAATTATGTCAGAAAAAGTAAAGTTATACGCCCCTCATTACCCTATGAGCGGTGTATTAGAAAGGTGGTAGTTGGAGCATTAAACCCTATACGCCTCTCATTGCTTTATACGCTGCTCATTTGTACTATAATATCTGAATTTAAGGTATATTGCTGACATGACAGTGGAGTTCAGACTGAAAAGGCTGAAAAGGTGATCCGCATATACGCGCTCATGGCCCTATACGCCGCGTATTGTTTCGATTTTTTTCCGTTTACCCCAAGCTTACGGGATTCATGTAATACAAATGTTCAAAAAACACAAAAATGTGACGAAAATGATAAAAATTTTCAACTAAATGGTCTGGTTAAATTAGATTCGAATCACGATGTCAAATTCGGACTTTGAATATTTTTTGGTGAAAGGTCGAATGAGTCATACGTCTCCGAAAGCGTTTGGTTACCCGGCGTTGATCGAGGTGAGGAGGAGGTGATTTCCGTGCGTCATTGTGACGAAGGGAGTGTGCGGCCCGTGATGCCTGATTTGAACCAGGTAAAAAATTCATATTGGCGTTATGGTTATTAAAGTCTAACCATTAAGTTGTTTCAGGTCGTAGAGAGGCGGGACCATCTTACGTGGCTCAAAGCTATCCGCAACACGCCGGAACTTACCATTCGCATCAGGAAGGGAGTGTGCGGTCCGTGATGCCTGATTTGAACCAGGTAAAAAATTCATATTGTCGTTTTGGTTATTTTAGTCTAACCATTAAGTTGTTTCAGGTCGTAGAGGAGGCGGGACCATCTTACGTGGCTCAAAGGCAACACGCATACGGGACTTACCATTCCCATCAGGAAAAACAACGCAAGAAAAAGTCCGAGGAAGGTGCTTTTGACTTCGAGGAAGACGATAACGAAATCGCGAAAGGTGTTATACACTTCGAGGAAAGTGATCAAGACGAGGACGATGGTGGTGGTTGTGACGATGGTGGTGGTGGGGACGACGGTGGTGGCGGTGATGATGGTGCTAATGACCCGAAAAAACAAGGAAAGGTATAACACAACCGTCACTTACGTGTTATTCGTTATGTATAATGTTTATTAAATTTTAGACAATTTTGATTTTGTATACGTGTTATTCGTTATGTATAGGTTTATTAGAAGGGTGCCTATTAGAATTTAGACAAAGTTGATTTTGTTTACGTGTTATTCGTTATGTATAATTTTTATTAGATTTTAGACAATGTTGATTTTGTATACGTGTTGATTTTGTATACGTGTTGATTTTGTATATGTGTTATTCGTTATGTATAAGGTTTATTAGATTTTAAACAAATATAGTTTTAAATTACCGTTGTTTCAGGTATTTGCGACACTTCACGAGTTAAAGAATTGGGCTTACAAAACAGAAATTGCGAAAGGTTACGTCATTGTGACCCAACGAACGGTAACAAAAGGCGAAGATTCGTCAGCAAGGACAGTGAAGATATGGTTTCAATGCGACCGTGGAGGCACATGCAAAAGTAAAGCAACAGTTCGGTGTTCTGGTAGCAAGAAGATTGGGTGTCCTTTTAAAATGATAAGGAAACTAGACGCAAGTAGTGGCAACTCTTTGACAGAGGAGCCAGCTCTTTGACAGATATTCACCCAACTAGATCCCTAAAAAGGTCTTGGACCACACGAGACCAACGTTGGACCACACGACGAAGATCTGGAAGTACACACACGCACAGATTCTTTGTCTCTCGTATTGTTATCGCTCTCGTATCGCTTCATACGCTCGGAGTATTTAAGGTTAGTTCGTATCCTGTATTTTTATGTTTAATTTTCATTTTTTTCTCTGATTTTGGTGGTTTATTTTGGTCGGGTATATTGGTGTTGGGATGGTGGGTTTTTGTGGTTGACGGTTGTGGTTGTGTTGTTTTGTGGGTGGTGGCTGTGGTGTTTGTGGGTGGTTAGGTGGTGATTGACGGTGGTGGTGGTGTTGTGTAGTCGGTGGTGGCTGTTGTGGTGTTGTGTTGTGGGTGGTAGCTTGTGTTGTTTGTGGGTGGTGGGCTGTGGTGTTGGTTTGTTAAGATTGACGGTAGTGAGGTGGTGGGTTGTGGTGGTCAACGGTGGTGGCTGTTGTGATGTTGTGTTGTGGGTGGTAGCCTGTGGTGTTTGTGGGTGGTGGGCTGTGTTGTTGGTTTGTTAAGGTTGACGGTGGTGAGGTGGTGGGTTGTGGTGGTTGAGGTGGTGGGTTGTGGTGGTTGACGGTGGTGAGGTGGTGTTGTGTTGTGGGTGGTAGGTTGTGGTGGTAGGTTGTGGTGGTGGTGTGTTGTGGTAGTTGGGATGGTGGTTTTGGTGGTGGTTAGGTTGTGGGTGGGCGGTGGGCGGTGGTGGGCGTCCGACTGGTGGTGTTGGTCGGCTGTGGTGGTAGTGGGTGGTCGGCTAAAGTGGTGGTGGGTGGTCGGCTGTGGTGGTGGTGGTGGTGTTGTTTGTTTATTATATTTTACAATATAATTTCTAATATCGAGTCTAACACTATAATTCTATGTTTTTTAACAGGATATCGAAAGTCGGTGTTTTGACGGTGGTGGAAACGTAATTTTTATGGAGAAGTGCACTGCGTTCATATTTCAGATTCATGCGCCGAGACGTCGGTCTAGGGTGAGGTGCTTGGCGATGGGGGATGCATCATCCAACATTAATTGCCAAGTCACCCGGTGTAGTCTTGATAGCATCTACCGACGCGCGGTAGTTCCGTCACCGGCATCTACCGACGTGCGGTAGTTCCGTCAGCGGCATCTACCGACGCCCGGTAGTTCCGTGACCACCATATACCATCACACGTCTGAACCGGCTTTTAAACTGGACGGAATCTACGAAGAAACTGTTTGATTTCACGGTTTATTTCAGAACCTGATTCAGATACACAACGGTCTCTTTGTTTTGTCCACTAGAACTATTTGTGTATGCATTCTTTTGGTTACCAAAAGAATGCATACACAAATAGTTCTAGTGGACGAAACAAAGAGACCGTTGTGTATCTGAATCAGGTTCTCAAACAAACCGTGAAATCGAACAGTTTCTTCGTAGATTCTGTCCGGTTTAAAAGCCGGTTCAGACACATGATGAACTAACCGATTCTATTCCCAACTCACGACATTGCCTTGTATTTAAAATCTCAATTGATGAAGGGTTCATCAAATCGAGAATCAACTTCTTCATCATATTTTTCATGCGTTTCCATTAGCCACAGTTGTACGAAGAAACTGTTTGATTTCACGGTTTGTTTGAGAACCTGTTTCAGATACACAACGGGTTCGTGTGAATCTAAGTAATAATATGTAATACTTAGCGATTTAGTGTGTAGGGTTTAGGGTTTAGGGTTTCGGCTATGTATTGTATTACATTTTGTATGAAAGTGTTGTGTTTTGTGTTATTTTATCAAACAATGTTCACTTACATTTGCGTTATGGATTATAGAGAATTTGACGTTTTATAATAACACTTGATAAAAAAAATGTAGAAGTTTTATAATACTAATTAAAAAAAATGTTGACGTTTTATACTAACACTTGATAAAAAAAATGTAGAAGTTTTATAATACTAATTTAAAAAAATGTTGACGTTTTATAATAATAATTAAAAAAAATGTTGACGTTTTATACTAACACTTGATAAAAAATGTAGAAGTTTTTTATAATACTAATTAAAAAAAATGTTGACGTTTTATAATAATAATTAAATAAAAAAATGACATTTATATACCTTCCTTTTATAACAATAAATAATAATAAATATAAATGTTTATATTTTTTTATTTTAACAACAATTTAAAAAAATATATATAAATGTTTTGTAACAACTAGCCTATTAACATTATAGATATACGAAAGAAAGATTGGGGAGATGGATATATCTTATTGATGTGTAAAACGGATTACATATGCCTCTATTTATAAGCTTACAAGAATGGGGGTTAAGTATATGGAGAGTCATAAGAAAAGTGGATAGTCACACAATTATTCCATATATAAAATAGCAACTTTTTAGTGCATCATTACTTGTACTCTATGTTTGGGGAGTGTTTCAAAAAAAAAACTTGATTTTTCATTTTAAACCTTAAAGTTTTTTCTTTTGCATTTTAACCCATTTGAAAAAAACTTGATTTTTCACTTTCAACCTTAAAGTTTTTTCTTTTACATTTTAATCCATTTAAAATTTTTACTTTTAACTTAAACTTTTTCATCTTTTGTAATTTAACACAACACTTTATTATTTACAAATTTGGTCCCCCATACTTTTTATCTTTCGCATGTTTTTCTTTTTACGTTTCGTTCTAAATTTTGCGAGTTAACATGTCGTAGCGTGCATATGATGTTCAACGTTTTTGCTCTATTTTTTCATATTTGACAGACCCGTCGCAACACGCCCATTTTTTTTCCTTTTGAAAACTTCCCCGCAACGGGCGGGTCCTAGATCGATTAAGTTATTATTTTATACGTTTTACGTTTCTGGTTAATTTCTTCGCATTAAGACACTGTAACGGGTGTATGTGGTTCAACGATTGTAGTCTCATTTTCGTTCAGCGTAATTTTTTACCATTTTATCTATTTTATATTTACAATGTTGACAGTCGATGTCATTGTAGCATTGGTGCTACTTGGCACGGTTTTACGACCGTTTTTAACCTATTAAATTTTTTACTAATATTTTGTTTCGGTTTACCCCTATACTTCCTTTACTTAAAAACTATTTTTAGGTGCATATTTATGTACGAGTATGTATAAATATGATTTGTTCTACATTCCGACGTAAACTTTTTTTATAGTCGAGTTAGGTCAAATATAATACGTTTTCGTTTAAAGAAACCATTTTTACGTGCATATTTTTATGTACGTTTTGGTATAAATTAAAGTTGTTCTACGTTTCGACGTAAATTTTTTTTGGGAAATGATTCAGGTCAAATATAATATGTTTTCGTGTTTATTTTATGTATATTACGTAAAGTTTTTTTTTTCGAACTGAGTGGAGTCAAATTATGGTTTTTTTTTCTCCCCTTTTTCCGAAAGCTCTAATTAATCCCTTTCGATTACATGTGCATATTTTCCTTCATACCCGTTACGTTTTCTATGTATGAGTTGGGTCACATATAATACGTTATGATTGTTCGATATGAATTCTATTTACTTTACGTTTGATCCAATCACAATGCTTATACAGATTACACTGAGTTCAACTGGATACGTCGATATATGTGTTTTCATATGATAAATGCATCATATAACGTTTGGACTAATCCATTCAATGTTTACGATGTATCCGCGCCGCAACGCGGGCGGGTCTTAACCCTAGTTAATACATAATATGTACTCTATGTTTGGGGAGTGTTTCAAAAAAAAACTTGATTTTTCATTTTAAACCTTAAAGTTTTTTCTTTTGCATTTTAACCCATTTGAAAAAAACTTGATTTTTCACTTTCAACCTTAAAGTTTTTTCTTTTACATTTTAATCCATTTAAAATTTTTACTTTTAACTTAAACTTTTTCATCTTTTGTAATTTAACACAACACTTTATTATTTACAAATTTGGTCCCCCATACTTTTTATCTTTCGCATGTTTTTCTTTTTACGTTTCGTTCTAAATTTTGCGAGTTAACATGTCGTAGCGTGCATATGATGTTCAACGTTTTTGCTCTATTTTTTCATATTTGACAGACCCGTCGCAACACGCCCATTTTTTTTCCTTTTGAAAACTTCCCCGCAACGGGCGGGTCCTAGATCGATTAAGTTATTATTTTATACGTTTTACGTTTCTGGTTAATTTCTTCGCATTAAGACACTGTAACGGGTGTATGTGGTTCAACGATTGTAGTCTCATTTTCGTTCAGCGTAATTTTTTACCATTTTATCTATTTTATATTTACAATGTTGACAGTCGATGTCATTGTAGCATTGGTGCTACTTGGCACGGTTTTACGACCGTTTTTAACCTATTAAATTTTTTACTAATATTTTGTTTCGGTTTACCCCTATACTTCCTTTTACTTAAAAACTATTTTTAGGTGCATATTTATGTACGAGTATGTATAAATATGATTTGTTCTACATTCCGACGTAAACTTTTTTTATAGTCGAGTTAGGTCAAATATAATACGTTTTCGTTTAAAGAAACCATTTTTACGTGCATATTTTTATGTACGTTTTGGTATAAATTAAAGTTATTCTACGTTTCGACGTAAATTTTTTTTGGGAAATGATTCAGGTCAAATATAATATGTTTTCGTGTTTATTTTATGTATATTACGTAAAGTTTTTTTTTTCGAACTGAGTGGAGTCAAATTATGGTTTTTTTTTCTCCCCTTTTTCCGAAAGCTCTAATTAATCCCTTTCGATTACATGTGCATATTTTCCTTCATACCCGTTACGTTTTCTATGTATGAGTTGGGTCACATATAATACGTTATGATTGTTCGATATGAATTCTATTTACTTTACGTTTGATCCAATCACAATGCTTATACAGATTACACTGAGTTCAACTGGATACGTCGATATATGTGTTTTCATATGATAAATGCATCATATAACGTTTGGACTAATCCATTCAATGTTTACGATGTATCCGCGCCGCAACGCGGGCGGGTCTTAACCCTAGTTAATACATAATAATTCATAACACTCCCCCTTGACTATCCATGTGACAAAATAATAAATTATTCTTATAATACGCTTGGTGATGCTGCCTCGTTAAAAACCTTGCCAGGAAAACCCAGTGGGATAAAACCATAACTAAGGGAAAAAGAGTGCAGCGCGTATTATTCTCCTCCTGATACTTTTGGATCAGGTATGTTGCCTCATTAAAAACCTTACTAAGAAAACCCATTGGGATAAAACTTAGTTAAGGGAAAAAGAGTGCAACTTATATAATGCTCCCCCTCATTTTTACTTGTATCCTATAAGTGACTCAGGTTCGGCTTCTTTGAAACTTGCTCAAACTTCGTAATCCATTGATGTGCAGCTTGGTATGTTGGTTGATCCATTAATGTCAAATCCTTCAATAAGCATTGATGTATGATCTTCATGTGAAATTTTAATTGCCTTCACTTATAAGTAGATACCACAAGATCCATGAATATGTTTTGTTACATTCCCTGCACTTACAAAACTAACCAAACTTGTTGATGGGTTAGTAAAATATGAATCCATATCTTTTTTACCTTAAGGGTATAAAAATATATGTTTTACCCATTACATTATCTCCTCACTATACACAAGTTATATCTTGTCAATGAATTTCATGACATGTGTCTGTGTATAAATACTAGCAAGATATATGATTCGTATTTAACTATGGTACTTCTAGACCAATGATCTTTACTTCTTTGATAGGAGATGATAAGAGTCATTTTGTATACCAACTACTTGGACATCATAAAATGTATGTATACCATAAGCTTTGTGCGTATGAAAATGTCCACCATCTTCTAGATGTATTGTGATTGATGGATAATAATAATAATACAAATGCTTGTTCAACATATCAAGCCACATATTTGCAATACTATCTTTAATTTGCAAATTCTTCCTTTAATAATTGAGCTTATTTTTATCTTTTCAGGAGATTCATTGATATCATCAACATATATTAGAATACTCATAAACCTCATATTGTTCTTTTAATGAAAACAAATGGATTCACTACAATTTATGAATTTCTCTTTTTTCTGAGCTCATCAGTAAGTCGATTATACCACATTTGAATCGACTATTTTAGTCCATACTATCTTTTTTAAATTTATAAATATACATTCTCGTACTCCTTTCCACTTTGACCAACAATGTTTGTGCATACACTCTTTAGGAGTGTTGACATGCAAACCTCCTCATTGATTTTATATTATATGCAAGGATATCTTAAACACTTGCTTCATTTGTAAAATCCATATTGTACAATGTTTGTACATTGTGTACATTGAGATGCCATAATAACCAGGTACACATTTTCTATGTATCTTTATTGGAGTATTGGTGCACACTAATTACATGCATAAGGTGTTTCAATTAACCTCTTAAGCACTCAAATGCTTTAGGATACTCATGGGGAGTTCCAGTTATATTCAATTCAATAACATATACAACATGTATACGTATTCAGATCCGAATTTATATAATAATCATAATATTCTCGAGAACATATTTTTATATGACTTAGTATCAAGTGATACATAACTTTCATAAGACGCATGTCAATTCTCTTTTATATATTACCAGACTAATAAGATACTGGAAAGTCAAAACATCCACCACAGGAGAATACGTCTCCTCATAATCAGTCATAAGTCTTTGCAAAAATTCTTGTGCCACCAATTTTGACTTATATCACTTAATTTGATTTTCACATGATTCGCGTAAAAGACACATTTGTATCCAACATATTTTACAACTTCAGTTGTATGGACTGTTGTTCCAGAAACTTCCCATTTCATTAGAGAACTAAGCTCTGCCTTATTTGCGTCTTTCTATTTTGGCCAATCATTTCTTAATATTCATTCATAGGCAGATCTTAAATCTGATCCTCATCATTTAATCATTTTAAGCGCTACATTATATACAAAAGTATAACGACGTCGATTTTTATTTCGATTCCATACATATCTTAGACATGATACAACTTATCGAGATCTCTTTATTTTCAGGTACCTGAGGTTCTTCTTGAATCATCATGTCTATTGTCTCTTCAATAGATCGTATTACTATACCTCGACTTGACCATCTTAATTACTTGCTCCAATTTTCGAGGAATTTTATTATTGGAATCGACTAGTCTACCACGCTTCAGGCGTGCAATAGACTCATTACAAAATATGTGGTTGTCCTCTTGGACACAAATATAACTGGAGCATAAGCAGTTGATTATGTGACTTACTTAGTCACTCTATTTAGGTCAGTGAACTTGTCTGGTAATTTGTTCTTTAATATTGGTAAGTGAATTATACTTTAAACTTCTAGTTCATATTTATAGTCTGAGGATCAAGATGACATGATAATTCATTTCACTTTTCACTTTCCAACTGCTTGTTATCTCCCCCTAATGTTGGGAACATTCATTCACTAAAGTGAAAACCAATGAGCCATAAACAAACTTCTCACTAATGGCTTTAAGTATTCAATTATATACGATTATTTATACCCAACATATTCTCAAACTTTTTAGAAGTCCCATCTTTGTGCGGTTTGGTGGATGAGTTTCAATATATGTCGCACAACCAAAATCTTTGATCGGACATCTTTGGTTCCTGACCAAAAACCAACTGTATGGGGGAGAACTATAACTTATTGGCTTGATGTGAACTGATGGTACTATATATAAAATTACATGTACCTAAATGAACTTTTGCTTCTCTCATGATCATTGGCTTTGTAACCAATAGTAATCTGGATTAATATGCTTGCTATCAATATAGCTAAGCCACAATCACACAAGCTTCAGGTTGTGGATTTGATAACCATTTAGACGATGCATCGATTTCAAAATACTAAATGGTATCATATCGGGATATATTCGCTTATTATTTCCAAAATATTTAGGGATCTAAACCATACTTTAGTTGGTATATCATTAACTTCCCTTGAGAGCAAATATTGCATGCACTTAACAAGAATAATCTTGTAGTTCTTCATTAAATTTCACATCATTATTGACTCGGTGTGGTCTAACCGATCATGCCAATTAATCAAATAATCATGATTCATAAACTTTTGACTTATGATCAATATCATAAGATGTGAGATAACAATGTGTTCTTATAATCACTCCCATAATTCCCCACTTCTAATGGTCAATCTCATTGTGACCATTATTACAATTTTGATAGTCGATCTCATTATTAGCTTGCCTATCTTACAACTTTTGATAGCTGGATCTCATTAGTAACATGATCAGCATTATAAGTTTCTCAATTACATCCATCATCCCGACATTTTCAAAGATCTTATAATCATATTCACTTCAAGGAATGATGTAAACCAACCAAGTTTCATGGTTCGGACAAACGGATATGAAATCATTTAAAAGTTGTTATCCTTGTTCCATAATATTGCTACTTTATCATATTTGAGATCGACAAATGAAAATTGTTTTATCCGATTTTACCTTGTAAATAATCTTCTCTTTGCATAACACCATAGAGATTTTATCCGAATCATATAAAGTCTAACATCTTATGACTTTCTACAAACTCAATATGAGATTTAGGGAGTATGACATCTCGAGTGTCATGTCTAAACTTTTGATTCTCTTTCATGAGAGATATTAAATCATTTTAGATGATCAATTGAATACTACAAATGAGTATACGATAACATATGAAATACACAATATAAAATAAAGTCGAATTATATAATACAAGGCATCATAATATAATATGTGATCACATAAACAGTTTATTATTATCCCAATATGTGACCACATAAAAACTTGGTATGAAAACTTTATAAAATATGTGTTTTCATCACACTTAAAAGCAAATATTTAAATCATAGGTATTACCTGTAACCAATTAATATTTTCACTTTTGATAACATCATTTAAAATAGAAAATTCATTAATTCTATTGTATCCATGGTTCAATCATCTCCATCGAAATCGACCACAAGACCAAAAACGTTTGTACAAAATAGTATTTGTACGAAATACAATTTCATATGTTGAATCAAAATATTAATAACATTACTTGTTAATCTTGAGCTTGTAGTAATACCGTATTTTTAAAGCTCTACACCATAAAAACCTTTTGTATTTCTTAAATTTTGTGTAGTATTTATAATCATACAAACCACACGTTGGAGCACGTATATAAGATACTTCATAATATTCTTTGGAACATAAATGTATATTTATATAATTCAAGTAAAAACATAAAAAGTATTTTAGCACTACATTAAACAACTAAAAAAATTCATGGTAACGATTACTATTTCATGATCTCTTAAATAGCACTTGAATTTCAATTCCATTATTTATCAAGACTTATAAATCTTTAAAATGATGTGAAAACAATAATTACCATTTAAGAAATATAACTTTCTTGAAAATCATTTACCAACATTTCAAACCCATTTGTAAGGATAAAACTAAATCGAAAACAAACTTGCGTTTGATGACTAAATTAATTTATACTAATAAGATAACTAATTTTATTTTAATTAGAACCAAGATGGGGACATTTTTTGTTTTTCCTCGGTGATGTAACTGTGTCCTCTTAAAAATTATATACAAAATACACGTGACTTGCTTCCCTTGTATTTTCTCATCTAGTAGTTGGCTAATTTAGAGATGGGCGGATCAAACACCATCACCCAGAAATCATCTTCCCAAAGATTATTAGGGTATTAAAGAAAACATAACAATTAACATTTAGTGATAAACTAGAAACGGTCGGGAAGTACTATAGCCCTTTTATATTTCAAACAATTAATCCAAATATGAAATTAATATACATTAAGGAAGTTACAAATATCATAGATCGCTAGTGTTATCAAAAGTGATTATAAACTTGACGCTTAGCCATAATCATATTTTATACATGCTAGAGTAGTAGTAGTAGTAGTAGTAATAATAATAATAATAATTGTTCGTAAATCAAATTAAATATACATGAGTAAAAATGCATTTTTAATTAAAAAAAAAACATCATATCATTATTTGACAAAATCTAAACAACGAACATTCATGTGAAATTTTCGTTAAATACAAAATTAATTTCTTTTGCTACTTTATTTTCATAATAAAGTTATGAATCAAGATTTATTCAACTTTATACTGCTAAAACGTTATTTAGTTAGTTGGGCCAGAAAATAGGTTTACACCATTTAGCAATTTTAAAACAATTGGGCCTAGTACCACCTGAACTGTATTCTTATATCATTATATTAAAAACTTATATAATCTTATATAGCATGCAGTGTTATGTTATACATCACATATTATAATATACATAATTCAAAAATAAAACATACACAATGAGATGGTGTATCATTTTTTTTAAATAACTACACTATCAACTAAATAACCACACATAATTATCCTTAAACCAAGCCGTATATTCTGATTTCAGTGCCAAGGATCAATAAAATATTATTTGTTAAAATGAGGACACAACTGCCATATTACATGAATATTTTATTAATTGTCACATTATACAAAGTAGATTTACATTAGCATGAGACAATCACAACAGAATTATTTAGCCGTTCTAATGTAAAAAAAAGTCTCTTGATTAATTAGCACTATTCTTCAAAGCATTAATTTGACATAAATTCATAAACAGAATTAGAACAAAATAAATTACCCTTCTTTTGTTAATTAACCAGATTCGCCGGAAGACAAAACGCAAAATCAAAAGAATCTAAAACATTTATGAATATGAAGGTTACCTTTTGAATCAGTTGTACCTTATGAATCCAGCCAAGGCAACCATTCATCGATTGACTGTTCGATGCATCGTCTAAATGGTTATCAAATCCACAACCTGAAGCGTGTGTGATTGTGGCTTAGCTAATGTGACAGCAAGCATATTAATCTAGATTAGTATATTTATTTGATAATAACGAATTTGATTCACAAATTATTAACAATCATTGGAATAAGTGTTATTGTTGAGATAATCACTAAACGTCTACTATTGGTTACAAAGCCAATGATCATGAGAAGAGCAAAAGTTCATTTAGGTACATGTAATTTTATATATAGTACCATCAATTCACATCAAGCCAATAAGTGATAGTTCTCCTCATACAGTTGGTTTTTGGTCAGAAACCAAAGATGTCTCATCAAAGATTTTGGTTGTGCGACATATATTGAAACTCATCCACCACACCGCACAAAGATGGGACTTCTAAAAAGTTTGAGAATATGTTGGGTATAAATAATCGTCTATGATTAAATACTTAAAGCCATTAGTGAGAAATTCGTTTATGGCTCATTGGTTTTCACTTTAGTGAATGAATGTTCCCAACATTAGGGGGAGATAACAAGCAGTTGGAAAGTGAAAAGTAAAATGAATTATCATGTCATCTTGATCCTCAGACTATAAACTATGAACTAGAAGTTTAAAGTATAATTCATTTACCAATATTAAAGAACAAATTACCAGACAAGTTCACTGACCTAAATAGAGTGACCAAGTAAGTCACATAATCAACTGCTTATGCTCCAGTTATCTTTGTGTCCCAAGAGGACAACCACATATTTTTGTAATGAGTCTATTGCACGCCTATAGCGTGGTAGACTAGTTGATTCCAACAATAAAATTCCTCGAAAATTGGAGCAAGTAATTAAGATGGTCAAGTCGAGGTTATAGTAATAAGATCCCCTGAAGGGACAATAGACATGATGGTTCAAGAAGAACCTCAGGTACCTGAAAATAAAGAGATCTCGCTAAGTTGAATCATGTCTAAGATATGTATGGAATCGAAATAAAAATCGACGTCGTTATACTTTTGTATATATTGTAGCGCTTAAAATGATTAAATGATGAGTATCAAGATTTAAGATCTGCCTATGAATGAATATTAAGAAATGATTGGCCAAAATAGAAAGACGCAAATAAGGCAGAGTTTAGTTCTCTAATGAAATGGAAAGTTTCTGGACCAACAGTCCATACAACCGAAGTTGTAAAATATGTTGGATACAAAAGTGTCTTTACGCGAATCATGTGAAAATCAAATTAAGTGATATAAGTCAAAATTGGTGGCACAAGAATTTTCACAAATACCTATGATTGATTATGAGAAAACGTATTCTTCAGTGGTGGATGCATTGACCTTCCAATATCTTATTAGTCTGGTAATATATAAAAAAGAATTGACACGCCTCTTATGAAAGTTATGTATCACTTGATACTAAGTCATATAAAATAAGTTCTCGAGAATATTATGATTATTATATAAATTCAGATCTGAATACATATACATGTTGTGTATGTTATTGAATTGAATATAATTGGAACTCCCTATGAGTATCCTAAAGCATTTGAGTGCTTAAGAGGTTAATTGAAACACCTTATGGATGTAATTATAGTACACCAATACTCCAATAAACATACATAGAAAATGTGTACCTGGTTATTATGGCATCTCAATGTATAATAATTCTCTATTCTATCTTTATCTCTATGCTCCTTTGATTATGTTCATATAGTAGTCAAAGAAACAGATCTGGAAGCAAGTTAACCCGACTGATAATTGTTGGTCCAAGCAGAGCGGCGATTTCGTGCTGATAACGTGTTTTGTAACAACTAGCCTATTAACATTATAGATATACGAAAGAAAGATTGGGGAGATGGATATATCTTATTGATGTGTAAAACGGATTACATATGCCTCTATTTATAAGCTTACAAGAATGGGGGTTAAGTATATGGAGAGTCATAAGAAAAGTGGATAGTCACACAATTAATACATAATAATTCATAACAATAAAGTTTTTTTTAAATAATATTTCACCCACTGGAAAACCCTCCATACCCTTCAAATTTATTCCACACAAAAGAGCCAATGATTGGGCAATCATTGGCTGACACCCAGTCATAGACAATTAATAGGATGTGTGAAAAAGTAACCAAAAAGTAAACGTATAGGGCAATGAGGAGCTTATCAGGTGGGTCCATTTTCAGGTGTATATGGCAATGAGGGGTGTATAGGGTTAGGGATGTGTGGATAAATTGAGGGGGATGTGTGGATAACCAAAGCCTTTAAATAACCCCAACTATCACCAATTAGCGATAACACTTCTAACTTTCGATTCGTACACCAGCACTCTCAACTTTCAACTTACTCTCTAACTAACAGAACCCTAACACAATTAGCTGATGTCAGCTGCCACATCATAAAAAAAATGCCATATCAGCTGCCACGTCATAAAAAATGTCATATCAGCTGCCACGTCAGCAAAAATGATCACATCGGATGCCACATCAGCAAAAACTAACTGGGTTGGGGTTCAGTTAGTTATGGGGTGTTATCGGCCAATAAGTTGAAAGTTGGGCTTATTTAAATCCAATATATATATATATATATATATATATATATATATATATATATATATATATATATATATATATATATATATATGTGAAGTATAGGAAGAAAACCCAATTTAGTTGAAAAAACTCAAGAAAACCCTATATAACATTTTTATTTTTTTCTTAAAAAACAGGAAATGTAACATAAATATATTTGAACATTTTTATAAGAAAATGCAAAAAACGCCGATTAGTTTTTTTTTTTAAATTGTTCAAAATCTGTATGTTATATTTTTTTGGACATATATATTATGTAATATAAAATTTTTAACATTTAAATAAAAAAACTACTCAACATTTTTTTGTTTTTTTACACACAAATGTTCAAATACATGTATGTTACATTCCCTATGTTTTTTAGAAAAAAAAATAAAAATATTACATAAGATTTTTACAAAAAAATTTTGAGTTTTTTCAACTCAAGTGTGGATTTTCGTTTTATATTTTCCCTGCATAAATACAAAATATTTCTACACAACAAAAAAACTTTACTGGTCCAATGGTTCTCCAAGCTTCTTCAAGAGAAAGATAAAATATTGGTCCATATATTTGTCCCAGTATATTAATTATTGGAAGCTAGCTTCTCTCAACACAAACAAAAATAATTTGGCTAACCCATAACGGATTCATACTTTGTGTGCATACTCAAGGTCCATGTGTCTATATAAGGGACGAGCTAGTATAACCATATTCATCTCAACCACTAATATATACACTTCTCCCCTTTGAGTGCCCCATACCACAACCATGGCGCTAACATCAATCCCAAGTTTTTTCGTGATTCAATCCTCTGCTAGCAAGCTTTATTTAACTCCAAATACCACAGAAAAAAGGCCATCAGGTGTTCTGGAATTCAGCGAAGCTCGTATATTTAGTCCGCGTGTAAAGTTCGCAGCGGAGCAATCAAAAAAGGGTGGTGATGCTACCTTGGTACACATAAGATCTTGCTTCAACAATAAGTATTGGGTGCCACATGAAGTTAGCAAAGGAGTATTTGAGGTTGGCGCGTCCGCCAACAAACCACAGGAAGACACAACAGATCCCGCATGTACCTTGTTCCGTGTTTCTATCCATTCAGATCCAGATGGAACCTCGGGTTTTCGGTTTTTCCACGTCAGTACGTCTCTGTACGCAGTGAACTTATCGGGCGGCTTGGGGATGATCACCGGTCCTCCTAGTTATTCTACTTTCCCTGCGGTTGACTGGGAAACGCTTGTGATACTTCCTGATCAAGTCGCATTCAGATCTCAACAGCTAGGTGGCAATTACCTTCGCTCCCGTGTCATTGATGGTTACAATCATAATAGCTTTGAGTCTGGATTGGACATTGGAAATCCAGAAGTAGGCTATGAACTCATTCCCGCTTCTCATGGTAATTACTATCGTATAAAGAGCTTGTCATATGGAAAGCTGTTGACGAGAATAAACCCCGAGTGGATAGCGGCTCATGCTGAAGTTGAAGACAACTCTAATGACACCTTGTTTTCATTTATCAAAGTAAGCGACAATGTCTTTGCTCTTTCTTATTTCGCCAACAAGAGGTTCTGCGGTGGAGCCGGAGCTCACAATTGCTTGAGTGCGTCCTATTCGCAACTATCAAAAGAGACGAGGCTGATAGTTGAAGAGCGCGTCCTGCAGAAAAAGATCTCAAATGTAAGATACCGGCTCGACCACTCCATTATCTATGATGAGCAAGTTGAAGAGGTTGTTACTGAATTTGCAACAAATATTAGCCCTGACAAAGAAAACAGTACCACCTTAGAATTTACTCAAACCGAGTCCATTACCGCTACATGGAATAACAGTCAGTCATTGAGTATTGGAGTATCTTTGAGTGCTGGAGTATCTTTGGGTGTAAGTTTCGAAGCTGAGGAGATTCCATTTGTTGCCAATACGACGCTGGAGTTGTCATTGTCAACTGAATACGGATCCTCGCATGAATGGGGAACGGCCAACACGAAAGAGCATGAATCAAAGGCAAGTTACACTGTTCCGGTGCCACCGTTAACTACAATGAAGTTATCGCTTATGGTTTCCAAGGGTGCTTGCGACGTGCCTTTTGACTACACGGAAAGAGTCCTTCTTTCAAATGGTGAATGGGTTACAAGAGAAAAGGATGATGGAATGTACAAAGGCCTCAACACCTTGAAATTTGATTTCCATTCCTCAAAAGTGGGTTATCAGCCTGGTCTAGGACAAGTGATTGGTGACCAGTGATTGCATCTTTGTTATATGGTCAGGCTGATCTAGCGAGCCATGATCCGTACGTCTTTCATTTATATATGTGGTGTTAAAAATAAACGGGGTCTCTTGGATTGTCTCCAGACTCTTAGTGTAACAATCTATGTATGTATCTACGTATATAATTTCTTTATATGTATGTATCTACGTATATAATTTCTTTATCTCAATAAACCAAATTAAAATCTGATCCAGAAGGTGTGGCAGTGGCTGTTGATATCCACACTTATAAAGGCATGATGGATCTTTCTTGTAGTAAATGTAAGAAGACCTAGTATATCCGAGTTCACTTTGACTCTAACACGGACACTATAAAGGGAAAATTACGAAAATGTTGGTTGACCAAACCACTTTTTAAATTTGTCACCCTTAGGCGTCGGTGGAGAGGGCGCTCCCGAATCTGATGCGTCCGCATATGGGATGTCGCCACGTGTCCAAATGAAAGAAGTGGTTTGGCTGACCACTCCAAGTGGCTCGGCCTTGGCTGACTCTTCGGAGTGGTTCGGCTTACCACTCCAAGTCGCTCAGCTGACCACTCATGTTATTAATTTAAAAAAAAAAATGTAAGTTATCGTTTCAGCTTATAAATACGCAAGAGAAGGTAATTTCGTTAAAAAAAGACGGTTTTTAGCGATGGATTATTTTCACATGAATGTAAGAAATAATTTTTTTACATTGAAAAGTGGTCTTCGTTTTCAACGTTATAATTTCTCCAAAAAACGGTTGAAATACCGTTGGGCAAAATTGTAAAAAAAAATATTTATTTACCTGAATGGGTTGACCAGAATCCGACTCGTTTAAACTAAATCCAAACCCGTGAATTTCGTGTTAAACTTGTGCCGTGAAAGTGGTGACGTGGCAACACCAAGTTAGTACGACGTGGTCCATGAATTCAAAGTGGTGACCGTATTGTTCCTTTTGTGACACGGTCTATGCCCGCCAAGCCCTTGAAACGACGTAAAAAGCTTGTTGCAGTTCAAGCATTCGTACTTATTTCGTTTCTTATTCGGCCCCTCGCGTTCTAGTTCAGGAGTATACGAATCATCATCATCGCGAACTCTTTTTTTCAAATACGTGAATTCTCTAAACAAATTCCTTCTTATTTCGAGATTCTGTTCGTAAGTCAGTTCTTGCGCTTTATCGAATACCCATTTCGACTTCTTGTTCGGGTCACCGTATCGAAGCAATTCCTCAACCGAAATGTCCGATTCCACTTTTCTAGCAGTAAGATTCTCGAATTGAACAGTATCGGCATCCAAACCGCCACTTGATTTCTTACTGATTCTTTCAACCGAAGACGATTTCGTCTCGAGAACAGCAGAGTTATTGTTCGACGATTCGACAACCGAATTCACACCAGCCCAATTCGCGGAATCTTTCGACAACATCATCAAACACATAGCAAGTTCTTCTTGATCAAGCTCACCAGTCTCAGAAACAGAAGATGACCCATAGTGTTTCACAGTAAGTTAATGAAAAATCCAAATCCGATGCAATGAAAAAATCCAAGAGCCCCGAGCTGATCTGAGCATATTCATACCGATCTGCCATTATTTTGGTATCACCAACAGCTGCATCTAAGGTCTGCATGGTAAAAGTTTGATTATAAGTAACACATGTTAAGCTATTAATAAAGGGATTGATTAAATGTGCCCTTGTATGCTTTAGTGAACACCTCTATTGAATAAAAGTAGGGAGAGATGAAATGACTGATTTAGTAGAGAAGAGATACGCCAATGATGGCCAGCCCAGCTGGTTGGAGGTGGGAGGGTTTACCACGCTTGCGTTGGTTCCTGCCCAGGTGGTTCCGAGTTCGATCCAGGAGGTATGCAAAACATGCGAAGCCTTCGGGCGAGGGGTTGAAAAGCCTGTATGCGCTGGGGATTCGAACCGGGGGAGTGTAGGTTGTAGGAAAACGACTTACCCAGGTGATCTAAGCCGTTCAAAAAAAAGTAGAGAAGAGATACATTTAGTAAAATAAATAGGGATGGGGTGCGTGTAGCACAACCCTTTGTTGGTGTTTTAAGCTTCAAAATCACACACAGCAAACTCATGAACATGAAGGTGTTTACTGTTTAAAACACACTCTTCATTCATTGTAAAATTTACATGTAAATAGAACAAAAACAAAACTGACGTGAAGTATCTTGACCCACTACCCGTTACTTTGACTCGAATATAAACTAATTAACCCTTGTTCTAGACACACTACTTGCATAATCAAAAAAAAAATTGACCCATCACCTATTATGAACAATAAACCTGTGACTAAATAACAACTTTTCTGTTGACCCATTCCAAACTATCCACAGCTGACCCGTGACCCATGAACAATCCGATTAGACCTACACCCTTAATATATTATGCAAATATAAAGCTTAGGAAAAAAAATATTATACCTTGTTATGAACTTCAGCGACCAGGTCATCATACGTGCCGCTATAGGGAATAAAGACACAAGACAATGAATAATTAAGCTTCTTCACGGCAGCTTCAAATACTTGTATCGAAAATCCAGTCACGTAGGTTTCATTCTTGTCTGGATCATAACTAACATTAACAAATTGCCTGAAAGCACCTCTTGCTGGCACACCAATCTTTAGTGGTTTCTCTTCATTTCTCAGTACGCGACCCATAGGCGTTGGTGCCAGTACCAATTACCACTGCGGCAACTGTGTCTTTATCAAGAAAGTGCCCAACAGCCAATGTTCCCACACTATCATTCACCTGTTCACAAATAAACCCATGTACAAGACTGTGTTAATCCTCAACAATAAAAAACAAATATTATTTTTCTGGATGTTAAAATTCTTACACGTGCAGCACATTCATATCTAGATATCTTCTGGACAATGCTTTTTGCAGACATTCAACGGCGTCTTTTTCAACCTAAAATAATAACAACATGATATTAGATACATGACGATATAGTTACAAACTTCAAAATGATACCAAATGTACCCTCTGAAGTATCAACTCAGTTTTTTATACAATAGGGGTCAATTTTGTTTACTTAATTGCAGTCCGATTACATCACATGATTGCACGTTTGCACTTTTATAGCAACTTTAGATGGCCTTTACATTTGGAAATTCATGAACAAAACAAAAAAAAACTTTGCAACATATAAGGCTGATGTAAATGCCTAATATACATTAAGCTTTATTGTTTAATATGTAGCAAATGTGATAATCATCAAATTACAGAGAAGGAAATTTGTGAGCAACTCTTATGATTAGTCCCAAAATCATTCAACAAAACGTTATGTACTGCATCATAATCATAATATATAATATAAAAGCGGGAAACGGAACAACACAATACCATTTTATCTATAAGGATTAAGATAATTCTAATCAAGAAATCGGTGTATTCAGAGGTCAATTAAATTCACATGATAATGAACAAACAAGGAAAACCTGAATGGAATACTTAAAACCCTAGCTTCTGGTCGGGCCTGCTTCTAAATCGATCTTGCTTCCAATCGCTTCCAATTTGTCGCTCTCTCTCTCTCTCTCTCTTTCTGATCATGAACCATAGACAAGGGTGGGATGGAAACGGAGGGGAGGATTGAAGCGACTAATTAAAGGCAGGACGATTGGTATGAAACTGGTCGTGTGTTACAATTATATTCAATGCTAATCTCACACTTAAATCCCACAATTGCCCTTTTAGGCGTCTTAAACTTGAATGGAATTTCCAATTTTCATTTTCATGGCTTTAAGCACCTTGTACATGTTGCTTTAAAATTAATACGTATAGCAAAATTACCATCTTGTACATCACTTCTTCTTTTTATAGTATTATAGATTATACTAACGTTGTTTTTTTTAGATGTTTAGTCAAGTGGAACCATTTTCTGCAAAAAAAATAAATAAATAAATAAATAATAATAATAATAATAATAATAATAATCATCATCATCATCATCATCATCATCATCATCATCATCATCATCATCATCATCATCATCATCATCATCATCATCATCATCATCATCATCATCATATGCTAAATGATTAATCTTTTTTATGTACTTGTTACAAAGTTAATATTGTTTAATCCTTCTTTAGTTCTTTATGCTGAATATTTTTTTCTTTATTTTGCTCTAAATGTGTAGTTTTTATTTTATTAAAATGTTTAATCTTGTGTAACTACTTGCTATAGATTATTTTTAAATGTGTTTTTGGGAAAAGAAGAAACTCCACATTCAAAAGTTTCAATCCCTTTGAAAAACCCTTGTGCGAAGCTGCTAATACCTGCTGTCACTCGTCACCCCCACCCCTTGTTGTAGATTCGCATTTTATAGATAACCACTTGTCTACTTCTTGCATTCTTGCTTAAATGTTGGTGTTTTTTTAGGTTTAGAGTTTTTAACCTTGTTTGAATATCCATTCTTGCCTACAAGTGTCTTAGAATATTTTGTTTAAAACGTTGAGTGGCAAGAGTCTTGTAGATGCTATAGTCACATATTTTACTTTGTTTAAAACATTGTTATTTGATCTTTAATAAACCGTTCAACTATGCATCATGGTTTCGATCTTTTGTCTGATTGTTGACTTTTGTACTGCTTGTTCTTTTGATAATAAATCAAGCTAACCATAGTACAATCAAGGGCTCAACTATTTGGGGCAGAATATTCAATTAACAAGCTTGACAAACTAATGCAATAATTTAGGCAATTAATAAATAAATCAAGCAAACCATAGTACAATTTAAGTTGTTCCCAAAAATCAAAGCATTTTGACTCCAGGAAAATATGCATTTGTAAAACTAATTTCTTGTCATCACAAGTGGAAGACATGCCAGACAAACAAACCACAATCAAGGAGATAGCATGTTTTATATGGCTCAGAAAGAAGCAACGAAACTCAAATCCTAGGCCAAACATCAAATAGTTGTAATGAGTTATAATGATTAGTGAGTGTACATTTATTTTGAATCAGCGGCCTTCAATTTCGTTACCGCCTCAACAAAATATAGATCAATTGAAACCTTCTTCAAAATAGAGAAATCGAATTCGATTGGGATGAAGGGATGATTTGGAATTTAAACAAAGAACGATGAATGTGGCCCGTAATAAGCGGCCCTGCTACTGCCCAAGCGTCTAGCATGTAGCCCTGCTACTACCCATTCTTGCAGTCCGAGCCAGCGCTTAGCCCATATTGCATGTTTAATTAATTTTAAATGTGGAGGCCTTATAGATTGGGGGCCTAAAGCTCTAGATTCATTTGACTTGGGCTTGGGCCGACCTCTTTAGCACATGTGACCATATTCTTATTTGCTAGTGATTAATATACAACAACAACAACAACAACCGAACCCAATAATTCTACTTATAGCAAAACTATTTGTAGGGTCTGGAGTTATCGGTGATTAATTTATATTTTATAAAACACTTACAACTTTTTATTGATAGCTCCTAAGATCTTATATTGTAGGATCAAACACATAATAATTATACAGGTCTTTGAAGAAAGTGAAGGTTTTCACCACAATTTGAAAAGCCTAAGAAAATCCAAAAAATAGCCCATGATCACGATTGATGAGAAGAACCCAAATGGGAAACCAACCCAAGTTCCCTCCCATAAAAACCACGAATTTTTCCCGTCTTCATCATCTTTTTCTTTTTCTTTTGACGGTCGGATATCCTCAGGACACGTGACTCCAATCTGCATACCACACAATCCGGCGTTGTTTCCAAATTCAGTCATAGTGTCCATTTGCGAACCAACAGGAATCTTACCAGTTAGCCTGTTGTTGCTCAAATCTAAAACTGAGACTTGCTTGAGCTTCACTAGTGATTGAGGAATCGAACCTGAGATTTCATTGTGTGACAAATCCAAGCTTTCTATGTTCTGTAGATCACCGAAAGACACTGGAATATGCCCCGAAATCCTATTGTGTGAAATGTTGAACAATTTTAAGGCTTTGAGATTGCCCAACGATGACGGAATTTCACCAGATATTTTGTTGTGTGATACGTCCAACAAAGTGTAGGTATCAAAGTTATGGAATGCTAGGCCTTGAAAAGATTTCTTCCAAGTTACAACTAAGTCCCTATAGGTAAAATCTCTATCTATAGCCAAAATGGAATGTGAAGTGGGAAAGAGTGTAGGAATCTGATGAGTTTCCATCATTATTGGAAGGTTTGTCATCTCCTGTGGAAGACTTCGAGTTAGGTTGTTGCATGAGAGATCAAGTATTCTAAGAGACGTGAGGTTGTAGATGTTGCTTGGGATGTATCCTTCAAGAGAATTATTTCTTAGGATAAGAGCTTCAAGAGCTTGGTTTTGAGGGAGGGTATCCTGTAATTTTCCGGTAATATTGTTTCCATGGAAATCAAGAACTCGTAGGTCGACCAATCTAGTCCAATACCAAGGCAAGTTTCCAGAAAACTTATTCCCACATAAATAAAGATGTCGGATTCCTTTAGGAAAATTTATTGGGATATTACCAGAGAAATTGTTGTAGGACAAATCTAGGGTATGCAACATAGATTTGTCTCCAAAAAGAGGTAAGTTGTCACCGAAAAGTCTATTTGTGGACAAGTCTGGATATATTAGAGTGTCAATCTTGAAGATGGACATTGGAATTTGTCCTGAAATGTTATTTTCAGATAAAGAAAGATAACCAATCTTTTTGGCGTTGCCTATATTTTCTGGCAACTCCCCATAAAAATTGTTCCTAGACAAATCAAGCACTAACAAATTCGCGGATTCAATCAGAAGAGGTGGGATTAATCCGGTAAGCTTGTTTTCAGAAAGGTATATTATTTGAAACTTCCCCCCTATAAGAAAATCTGGATATCTTCCTTCTATATTATTCTGGCTCAAATCAAGATAAATCAAACGTTTTTGAGAAGAAATCCATTCTGGAAATTGACCGGAAATGTTACAAGAAATCAGAGAGAGGAACTTTAGACTATAATTTGGAATAAACTTAGCTTTGTTATTCCAAGTTAAGCCGTTTCCCTTTCCGCCAATGAACAATGTATCTAGAGATGTGAAATTGAATAACCAGGTAGGAATTTTTCCAACGAGCTTGTTGTTGTGGAGCCGAAGGATTACTAACTTGCTCATGTTTTGCATGGATGATGGAATTGGACCTGTGAATTTGTTGTTACTGAGATCAACTGCAGTAATGTTGGGTAATGTCCCTATGGAAGCCGGAATTTGCATCGAAAAAGAATTATGAGACAAATCTAGTGTTTCTAGATTCTTGAGGTTTGCAGTTGAAGATGGGACTCCACTTGAGAATTTATTATTTTGCAATAATAATTCTCTTAACTTAGTTAATTTTCCAATCTCTTCTGGTAATTTTCCCGAAAGAAAATTGGCACTCAAGATAAGTGATTCAAGATTTAGAAGTTTTCCAACTTCAACACTTAAACCCCCCTTGAGAGTATTATCACTCAAATCAAGAACTCGCAGAGATTTGAGTTTGAAAAGATGAGAAGGAATCCCACCTTTGAAATAATTGTAACTTAACCTCAGTGTAGTTAAGTTCTGAAAAGACCCGAACTCTGGTCCTAGTTCCCCCTCGAGCATATTGTTGCTCATGTCCAAATAGTGTAAATTTGTCAACCCAAAAAGTTGGCGGGGATGGAGCCGTTGAACTGGTTGTCTTTCAGGTCAAGGTGAACCAGTTCGGTGAGATTCACAAACCCATCACCAGGGATTTCGTCATGCAAAGAATTGTTGGAGATATCAAGTAGTGTGAGTGACCTGATATGAAAAAGGGGAGCCAATATATCCGAAAATACAGGAGCCGGATCGATACCAGGAAGAGGAACAACTAAGCCATCCAGGTGGAGCTCTGTGATAGTTTTGGTTTCGGTGCAATTAACACGCTCCCAAGAGCAACAATCGGAAGTAGGATTCCATGATTTTAGTTGTACCATGTGATAAGAACTAGAACTGATGGTGGTGGTGAGGGTGGATTTGAAGTGAAGAAGTGCTTGTTTTTGATGGGAAGGACAAGAGAATGATGGGATTGGAATACAGGTGAGTATAAACAAGATTGTTGACATTAGCAGTGGTGTGCTTATGGTAATGGCCATGGTGGTTTAGGATGGTTCTATCTTTTATTCATTTGTGGCCACAACGGTGATTATATATAAAAATGAGATGTTGGGTTACCTTTATTTCTTTCTTTAACTCAGAATAGTGTACAATCATTATATAATATATATTATATATTATATATTATATTATATATTATATAATACTATAATTTTGAACAGGTTGTAAACTATGTCTTACATACTACTGGTTATCAATCTAAGTACACATAATAAAGCATGGGTGTAGAAGAAAACTAGAAAAAGGATTTGGGTTTATTTTAAGGTCAAGTTAACTTTGTCTTAATTAATGACTTTTGTATCATTATATCAACGTTGAGTCAAGCTATTCATTCTCTATGTTCACATAACAACTAAAGAATTATCTTAATTAACGACTTTTGTATCATTAATTATATCAACATTGAGTCAAGCTATTCAGTGTTTATGTTCACATAGCAACTAAAAAATTCTCTTAATTAACGACTTTTGCATCATTTATATCAACTTGAGTCAAGCTAACTTGTGGTGGAAAATTCTCTTCAATCTCTATGTTCACTTAGTAACTAAAAAGTTCTTTTAACGTTTATTGTATCACTATATTAACGTTACTAGCTTTAAAAAAAATCATATTATTAGGTTAGAATATATTGTCTATATGAAAAAAATATATATATATACTAAATGGTTAGTGACAGACCATGAATCTTTTCTATAATGAAAGAAAATACTAAATGGTCACAGACCAAGAATCTTTTCTATTGTCGTATATCAAAAGAAAATACTCCCTCCGTCCCATTAAAAGTGTCATATTTTGAATTTTCAAAGTCTTTATTTATAAACTTTGACTTTAATTATATATTTTTTGTGTTATATAAAACTTGATGAAAATTAACCCGATAAAAACACTTGTAAAACGCACTCAAATCATATAACTTTCATCAAGTATTATCTAACACAAACAAAATTATTTAAGGTCAAAATTTATAAATAAAGACTTTGAAAATTCAAAATATGACACATTTTAATGGGACGGAGATAGTACTAAATGGTGGACTAAGAATCCTTTTTATAGTGAAAAAAAAATACTAAACGGTGGACCATGAATCTTTTTTATAATGAAAAAAAAATACTAAATGGTCACGGACCAGGAATCTTTTTTAATGGGATACATCAAAAGAAAATGATCCTTAGGTTTGAGCACGTTTGACATTTTCGTTAAAAATGATACTTTTGTATTATTTTACCTCTTACGTTGTAATTTGTTGTCATTTTCATTCAAATGCCTAACTAAGTTACTTTATACCGTCAGATGGGGTATTTTTGAAATTTCTCAATTATAAGGGGGTAACTTGTAAAAAAAATACACATGTACAACATGGACGATTACAGTGAGTGTTGTCTTCTTCTTTTATATAATACACACACTCACACTCTTAAAACACTCCCTCTCTCTACTCTCTCTCAGGGGCAAACCACCATCTGCCGCCACAAGCACCACCACTTGCCACCACCCCCACCCCCACCCCCACAAGCACCACCTCTTATCATGGAGTCATCATCAAGATCATCAGTTTCATGGAGTCAAAATCGGTTAATCCAGATCTACAATAAGAGCAACACCCCCACACGAACACCAGCACCCTCACACGACGTTGCTTCAGAGCAAGAGCCGATCTGGAATCCGAGCGGCTATGGAGTCACACTTGAGTCAAAACTGGTGGTGGTGGAAGCGATTGAGCGGCGGCCGAAAGCTTGTGGTGGTGGCGGCGATTGAGCGGCGGCCGGAATATTTTGGCGGTGGTGGCGATTTGGCGGCGGCCGGAATCTTATGGTGGTGGCCGGCGATTTGGCGGCGCAAACTTGTAGTAGTGGCTGGCGACTGAGCAGCGAAATGGTGGCAGATGATTGGGTGGCGCAGACTTGTGGTGGTGGCCGGTGACTGAGCAGCGGAAGCTTGTGGTGGTGACTTGATTTATGAGGTTTCATGAATGTGCTGGACATCGACGTTGCCTTTACGGGTTACGTTTTCCAGGTATTGAAATCAAGTTGAAGCTCAATTGGGCTAGATAGAAACTGTGTAATTTTTTGTGGGATTTATATAAGATTTTTGTATATTGGTTGAATTTTAGTTTTGGGGATTGGAATCTTGGGTGGAAGAAAGATGTGCAGGATGATTACTAGGAAGAAGACAGTGACTTGTACATGTGTGACAACTCGAACTTTCGACTTGCTTTGATGTAACGTTACGTGCTTATGAGAACTGAAGTATATGATTTTAAATGAATATTTGTTTACGTGTGTTATGTGTGTATGTATGTTATGCGTTGCATGAGCCCAAACTACACAAACCGGTCACACAAGCCCGTTTGGGCCACCTTGATATCGGACTCCATTTAACACCCGAGTTGGGCTCGGCCCACTCCCCACTCGCAACACAAAACCGGGACAAGGGGTTTGTTTTACTACTTTTGCAAAACACAAACACACACAAGAAACCCTAGGCGACTTCCTTCTCTCCCTTTCGCAAACCCGACGGCAAAACTCCCTTCTAACCGGAGATTCTTATTGTTCGGATCACCCTTGTTACCTTATTCCGGTTAGTATTTATTGGGTGTGTGTTAATTTACTTCATGTTGCATGTTAGTGTTATATACATATATTCGGTATGATGATAATGATTATATGTTTTATTAGTTATCGGACCTTTGTAATCGGCTAGGATTTTCACTAGGGTTTCGGTTCACATATGAAAACATGATAATTGAATCATGAACTTATTGTTCCTGTTATTGTTTCTGATGCGTATATGATTAATCGGTCCAAGTATATGTTAACCGGCTAGGTTGCATGCTAGTTCAATAATATGATTCATGATTCGGTCTAGGCCCATTTGATGATCTGATTATGTGTTCTTGAGGCTGTCATGTATATGTTAACGATGCTGATTTGAAGATGTTATGAAACTGTTATTTTCGGTGTTTGATCTGTTTCCGAAACTGCTGAATATGTTTGCTGAAATCACGGAGTTTAATTGACTAGAATTATGGAAACCAGTTACACACACGGTTGCGACTCGGATTGCGAGTCGAAATCTCACCGTCTCGACTCGAGACCACAACAGCATGAACCGTAACCACGGTTGCGAGTCCCGTTGCGACTCGTAACCAGACCATGATGAACCGAGATCACCATTGCGACTCGCAACCAGCTGTTGCGACTCGTAATCTCCGGTTGCGACTCGAGATCTCCGTTGCGACTCGAGACCATCATTTACACGCACCCTGTTTGGGCCTCCACTGACACGGGCCCAATGATTTGATTTGTGGACTGTTTGCTATTGGACCCTTACTATTACCGGCCCAACTGATTGTGCCGGACACTTGGCTATTTGTTTAACTGTCTGCTTTGGGCTGCTATTGGAATACGTGTTTACCATGATTATACGTGATACAATATACGTGCTATATACAAACCTGACTTGCATAATAACCATGATAGGACGTGGTTGACCATTTACTTGCTATCTGTACTCTTTTGTGTATCTGCCGAGCAAACCAAGGTGAGTTCACACAGCCAAGGCATGGGATTCCCGGGTTGGGAATTGGGTTGGATATGTTATTGTAAAAGGAGTTACTCGTACTTACGCATATACCAGACTATAGACCATCGTCCTCAGGTTAGTCAGGACACGTTACGTAAAGCCTACGTAACCCAGATTATTTGCCATTTGTCTCCCGGGTCGGGAGGACACGTTACGTAAAGCCTACGTAACCCAATACCATCTACTGGCTTCCAGGTCGGAAGGCCACGCTGCGTAAAGCCTACGTAGTCCCCACGCGTACCATTGTCCTCGGGGAAGGGCACGTCACGTAAAGCCTACGTGACCCTGTACGTTTTCCTGTTCTCGGTAAAGAAGAACACATGGTCGGAAGTTAGTCTAGTAAGTACCGTTAATGAGAAGCCCTCATTAGCCAGGATAAACATGGGAAGCCCCCACCAGTAAAAATGAACACAAGGTTTGGGAAGCCCCCACCTTTAGTACACACTAGTATGGGAAGCCCCCACTAGCTATACCTATGCACTATATTATGAACTTACTCTCTGTGAACTCGCTCAACTAGTTTGTTGATTATTTGCTGCATGCCTTGCAGGACCCTAGGTACTTTATGGAGCTTGCACAAGGAAGGAGCAGGTCGTTGTGGCAGATGGATCATGAACATTATTGAACTTATAACTTAATTTGGGTTTACTTTATGTTGCTTCCGCTACTTAAACAGTATTTGATTTTTGAACATCAATCATGTCATGGTGACTTACATTAACTACTTCTATTATTAATTGCTATGGTTTGATATGATTGATGGCTTGATCCTGGTCAGTCACGCCCTCAAGCGGTGGTACTCCGCGAGGTGGATTTTGGGGGTGTGACAGATTGGTATCAGAGCCATTGGTTATAGAGAACTTGGTTTTAATATGGGCAAACGTTTTTATTAAAACCAGACTATAACCAGAACAGTGCTCTCAACGATCCACAACGACGCTTCGCTCCACGTGCAAGACTCGACATCCTAGGTAATAAGGTTTATGTTTATTGCCTGTTTGCTAGAACTGTTTAGAACTTTGCTCGCATTACGCTTAGATACACATGATACCATAGCATGAGAAACCCTACGTGCTTACACTTTTCTGTCATCGCCCTATTCGCAAACTATTCTTACTTATGCTACTTGTTACAATGAAGATCATGTCGGGAAGAATCAACATGACACAAGCCCAGCTAGAGGCTCTCGTTCAAGCTCAAGTTGCTGCGGCAGTTGCAGCAGCTCAAGCAGGTAGTATATCCTGCAGTATAGGCACACACTAGGATCTTTAGATCCTACATTAACTCTCGTATTTAACCCTCGTCCTATTCGTACACAATAGGTCAACACGCGCAGCAGCCTGTCTGCACTTTCAAGAACTTCATGGACTGTCGTCCAAACTCTTTCAGCGGCACAGAGGGGGCAGTGGGACTCCTCCATTGGTTTGAAAAGCTAGAATCAGTATTTGAAATGTGCGAGTGCCCTGAGGCTCGCAAGGTCAAGTTTGCCACCGGCACTTTGGAAGGAATAGCATTGACTTGGTGGAACGCCCAAGTCCAGATCTTAGGGCTGGCAGCTGCTAACGCCACCCCATGGAACGATTTCAAGGAACTCATCAAGCGTGAGTACTGTACGCGTGAAGATATTCACAAGCTGGAAAACGAACTGTACAATCTGAAGATGGTTGGGTCAGAAATCGAAGCATATACCAAACGGTCGAATGAGCTGGCCGTTCTGTGTCCTACTATGGTGGACCCTCCATACAAGCGCATTGAGTTGTATCTCAAGGGATTGGCGCCAGAAATTCAGAGCCATGTGACGTCGGCTAACCTCGAAAACATCCAGGAAATCCAACGCCTCGCTCACCGTATCACCGATCAGGCAGTGGATCAGAATAAACTGCCCAAGCGTGTTAATGCTACTGCTAACGTCACCACCTCAGTTACTCCTGCTACATCTGGTGACAGTAAAAGAAAATGGGATGGAGATTCTAGTAAAGGTTCAGCGATTGTTCAGCCACAAGCTCAGCAACAGAAGACTGACCAGTACCAGAGCCCCAGTCAGCAATCCTCTGGTAGTCACAGACAGAGGAGATATCAGGGTAGTCAACCTAGGTGCCACAATTGCAACAGGCATCACCACGGCCCGTGTAACAAGGGTCGTTGTCAAAGGTGTCTTAAGATGGGCCACGAGGCCAAAGACTGTAGGAGCCCTCGCCCTGCAAATCAGAATCAGCAGCCTCAGCAACCAGCTCCACAAAACCAGCAGCAGCAGCAGCAGCCACAGCGTGGAAACCGGGGATGTTTCCAGTGTGGGGCTGAAGGTCACTTCAAACGCGATTGCCCTCAATTGAACCAGAACCGCAACCACAATAACCAGGGCAACGGGAATAACAACAACGGTGGAAACAACAACAACAACGGCAATGAAGCTCGTGGTCGAGCATTCGTGCTAGGTCGAGGTGACGCAGTGAACGATCCCAACGTGGTTATGGGTAAGTTTCTCCTCGATAATATTTACGTTACTGTTTTGTTTGATTCGGGTGCGGATACAAGCTATATGTCTGTGAAAATGTGTCAACTGCTTAAACGTGCACCAACACTTTTACCCACCAAACATGTAGTCGAGTTAGCTAACGGTAAAAGTCTAGAAGCCACGCACGTAGTTCAGGGTTGTAATCTTATCCTAGCTGGCCAAGCTTTCTCTATCGATCTCATTCCCATAGTTTTGGGTAGTTTCGACGTCGTGATTGGGATGGATTGGTTATCCCAACACCAGGCAGAAATCTTATGCAGCGAGAAGGTTATTCGCATTCCACGTTCTGGTCAGGAACCCCTCGAAGTTCAAGGCGACAAGAGTGGTGCTGTGGTCGGCATCATCTCTTTCTTGAAGGCTCAGAAATGTTTACGAAAGGGGCACACTGCCATTCTGGCACTCGTTACAGACGCATCAGCAAAGGAGAAGAAATTGGAGGATATTCCAATTGTACGCGATTACCCTCAGGTGTTTCCTGAAGACTTACCTGGCTTACCGCCTCACCGTCAGGTCGAATTTCAGATCGAGCTCGCTCCAGGGGCAGCACCCATAGCTCGCGCACCATACCGTCTAGCTCCATCAGAATTGGAGGAACTGTCAAAGCAACTGCAAGAACTCTTGGAAAAGGGTTTTATTCGTCCAAGCTCTTCGCCTTGGGGAGCTCCAGTGCTTTTTGTGAAGAAGAAAGACGGTACGTTCAGGATGTGCATCGACTACCGTGAACTCAACAAGGTGACGGTGAAGAACCGTTATCCTCTTCCACGCATAGACGACTTATTCGACCAGTTGCAAGGGTCGTGCTACTATTCGAAGATAGACTTAAGGTCTGGGTATCATCAGCTGAGAGTCCGGGATGAGGACGTCTCCAAGACAGCCTTCAGAACTCGTTACGGTCACTACGAGTTTCTTGTCATGCCATTTGGATTAACGAACGCGCCTGCTGTATTTATGGACCTTATGAACAGGGTGTGCAAACCCTATCTCGACAAGTTCGTCATAGTATTCATCGACGACATTCTAATCTACTCCAAGAGTCAGGAGGAACACGAGCAGCACCTTCGTCTTATTTTGGAACTCCTTCGAAAGGAACAGTTGTACGCCAAGCTTTCTAAATGCGACTTCTGGCTTCGCGAAGTCCACTTCTTAGGCCATGTGGTAAACAAGGATGGGATCCATGTCGATCCATCCAAGATAGATTCGATTAGAAACTGGCCTGCACCGCGTACACCGACAGAGATACGTCAATTCTTGGGTCTGGCAGGTTACTACAGACGGTTTATTAGAGACTTTTCGAAGATTGCTCAGCCGCTTACGCTACTGACACAGAAGGGCGTTACCTATCGCTGGGGAGAACCCCAGGAGACTGCTTTTCAGCACCTAAAGGATAGACTTTGCAGTGCACCTATCCTCTCATTGCCAGAGGGCACAGACGACTTCGTGGTTTATTGTGATGCATCCATTCGGGGACTGGGATGTGTGTTAATGCAGCGCGACAAGGTTATCGCTTACGCTTCTCGTCAACTCAAGGTTCATGAACGGAACTACACGACGCACGATTTAGAGTTGGGAGCTGTTGTTTTTGTGCTTAAGATATGGCGACACTACCTGTACGGTACCAGGTGCACGATTTACACCGATCACAGGAGTCTCGAGCATATCCTTAAGCAGAAGGATTTGAATATGCGTCAACGAAGATGGGTTGAGTTACTTAACGACTACGAATGCGCTATCAAGTACCATCCAGGCAAAGCCAATGTTGTGGCTGATGCCCTCAGCCGGAAACACACTTTACCACGGCGCGTGCGAGCGCTACAGCTTACGATTCAGTCTAGCCTCCCTGCTCAGATACGAGCTGCTCAGACAGAAGCACTGAAGCCCGAAAACGTCAAGGCTGAAGCCTTACGCGGCTCACGACAACAAATGGAACAGAAGGCAGACGGCGCCTACTATGTAACGGGCCGGATTTGGGTCCCACTTTATGGCGGTCTACGCGAACTTGTGATGGACGAAGCACACAAGTCTCGCTACTCGGTACATCCAGGGTCGGATAAAATGTACCACGATATCAGCACTACTTATTGGTGGCCTAGTATGAAGGCCCACATTGCTACGTACGTTGGAAAATGCTTGACCTGTGCGAGAGTCAAGGTAGAATATCAGAAACCAGCTGGCCTACTTCAGCAGCCTAAGATACCACAGTGGAAGTGGGAAGAAATTTCCATGGATTTCGTTACAGGCCTACCTAGATCCCAGCGTGGGAATGATACCATATGGGTGATCGTGGATCGACTCACTAAATCTGCACACTTCCTGCCGATTAAGGAAACGGACAAGTTCTCCACTCTTGCAGACGTATATCTTAAAGAAGTTGTTTCGCGGCACGGGGTGCCCACATCTATCATTTCGGATCGCGATGCACGATTCACGTCAGAACTTTGGCAAGCAATGCATAAATCTTTCGGCTCACGATTAGATATGAGCACAGCATACCACCCTCAGACGGATGGGCAGTCTGAGCGAACGATCCAAACTCTCGAAGACATGCTTCGGGCATGCGTCATCGATTTCGGCAACAGCTGGGAAAAGCACCTCCCTTTGGTGGAGTTTTCTTACAATAACAGTTATCACACCAGCATACAAGCCGCTCCATTCGAGGCATTGTACGGGCGTAAGTGCCGGTCACCTCTCTGTTGGGCAGAGGTGGGAGATAGTCAGATCACGGGTCCAGAGATTGTTGTGGACGCCACAGAAAAGATTGCACAGATACGACAACGCATGGCGGCAGCACGCGACCGTCAGAAAGCCTACGCGGACAAGCGTAGAAAGCCATTGGAATTCGAGGTCGGGGACCGGGTTTTATTGAAAGTTTCACCCTGGAAGGGTGTGGTTCGTTTTGGCAAACGGGGTAAACTGAATCCGCGATACGTCGGACCATTTGAAATTATAGAAAAGATTGGCAAGGTAGCCTACAAGTTGAATTTACCAGCCGAACTCGGGGCAGTTCACAATGTCTTTCATGTATCGAACTTAAAGAAGTGCCTATCAGATGAAAACCTCATCATTCCTTTTAAGGAACTCACTATCGACGAGCGGTTGCAGTTCGTCGAGGAACCAGTAGAAATCACGGACCGGGATGTGAAGGTCCTCAAACACAAGAGAATCCCTCTTGTCCGAGTTCGTTGGAACTCCAAACGTGGCCCAGAGTACACCTGGGAACGCGAAGACAGGATGACAGAAAAGTACCCCCAGTTATTCGAAACCACTGCTACCACTACTGAGGCTGAAGCTACTACTTCGGAATTTCGGGACGAAATTCCAGATCAACGGGGGGAGGATGTGAAACCCCAGGAAAATCAGTGAACAATACAGTTTACCTAGCTTCCTCAGTGAGTGCATACCAAATTTCGGGACGAAATTTCCAATTAGTTGGGAATAATGTGACAACTCGAACTTTCGACTTGCTTTGATGTAACGTTACGTGCTTATGAGAACTGAAGTATATGATTTTAAATGAATATTTGTTTACGTGTGTTATGTGTGTATGTATGTTATGCGTTGCATAAGCCCAAACTACATAAACCGGTCACACAAGCCCGTTTGGGCCACCTTGATATCGGACTCCATTTAACACCCGAGTTGGGCTCGGCCCACTCCCCACTCGCAACACAAAACCGGGACAAGGGGTTTGTTTTACTACTTTTGCAAAACACAAACACACACAAGAAACCCTAGGCGACTTCCTTCTCTCCCTTTCGCAAACCCGACGGCAAAACTCCCTTCTAACCGGAGATTCTTATTGTTCGGATCACCCTTGTTACCTTATTCCGGTTAGTATTTATTGGGTGTGTGTTAATTTACTTCATGTTGCATGTTAGTGTTATATACATATATTCGGTATGATGATAATGATTATATGTTTTATTAGTTATCGGACCTTTGTAATCGGCTAGGATTTTCACTAGGGTTTCGGTTCACATATGAAAACATGATAATTGAATCATGAACTTATTGTTCCTGTTATTGTTTCTGATGCGTATATGATTAATCGGTCCAAGTATATGTTAACCGGCTAGGTTGCATGCTAGTTCAATAATATGATTCATGATTCGGTCTAGGCCCATTTGATGATCTGATTATGTGTTCTTGAGGCTGTCATGTATATGTTAACGATGCTGATTTGAAGATGTTATGAAACTGTTATTTTCGGTGTTTGATCTGTTTCCGAAACTGCTGAATATGTTTGCTGAAATCACGGAGTTTAATTGACTAGAATTATGGAAACCAGTTACACACACGGTTGCGACTCGGATTGCGAGTCGAAATCTCACCGTCTCGACTCGAGACCACAACAGCATGAACCGTAACCACGGTTGCGAGTCCCGTTGCGACTCGTAACCAGACCATGATGAACCGAGATCACCATTGCGACTCGCAACCAGCTGTTGCGACTCGTAATCTCCGGTTGCGACTCGAGATCTCCGTTGCGACTCGAGACCATCATTTACACGCACCCTGTTTGGGCCTCCACTGACACGGGCCCAATGATTTGATTTGTGGACTGTTTGCTATTGGACCCTTACTATTACCGGCCCAACTGATTGGGCCGGACACTTGGCTATTTGTTTAACTGTCTGCTTTGGGCTGCTATTGGAATACGTGTTTACCATGATTATACGTGATACAATATACGTGCTATATACAAACCTGACTTGCATAATAACCATGATAGGACGTGGTTGACCATTTACTTGCTATCTGTACTCTTTTGTGTATCTGCCGAGCAAACCAAGGTGAGTTCACACAGCCAAGGCATGGGATTCCCGGGTTGGGAATTGGGTTGGATATGTTATTGTAAAAGGAGTTACTCGTACTTACGCATATACCAGACTATAGACCATCGTCCTCAGGTTAGTCAGGACACGTTACGTAAAGCCTACGTAACCCAGATTATTTGCCATTTGTCTCCCGGGTCGGGAGGACACGTTACGTAAAGCCTACGTAACCCAATACCATCTACTGGCTTCCAGGTCGGAAGGCCACGCTGCGTAAAGCCTACGTAGTCCCCACGCGTACCATTGTCCTCGGGGAAGGGCACGTCACGTAAAGCCTACGTGACCCTGTACGTTTTCCTGTTCTCGGTAAAGAAGAACACATGGTCGGAAGTTAGTCTAGTAAGTACCGTTAATGAGAAGCCCTCATTAGCCAGGATAAACATGGGAAGCCCCCACCAGTAAAAATGAACACAAGGTTTGGGAAGCCCCCACCTTTAGTACACACTAGTATGGGAAGCCCCCACTAGCTATACCTATGCACTATATTATGAACTTACTCTCTGTGAACTCGCTCAACTAGTTTGTTGATTATTTGCTGCATGCCTTGCAGGACCCTAGGTACTTTATGGAGCTTGCACAAGGAAGGAGCAGGTCGTTGTGGCAGATGGATCATGAACATTATTGAACTTATAACTTAATTTGGGTTTACTTTATGTTGCTTCCGCTACTTAAACAGTATTTGATTTTTGAACATCAATCATGTCATGGTGACTTACATTAACTACTTCTATTATTAATTGCTATGGTTTGATATGATTGATGGCTTGATCCTGGTCAGTCACGCCCTCAAGCGGTGGTACTCCGCGAGGTGGATTTTGGGGGTGTGACAACATGTGTATTTGTTTGAGAGAGAGAAAGAGCGAGTAGAGAGAGAGAGCGTGTGTGTATTTAAAGAGATAATTACAAGTTACCCCCTTATAATTGAGAAATTTTAAAAATACCCCATCTGACGGTATAAGTGACATGGTTAGGCATTTGGATGAAAATGGCAAAAAGTTACAAACGTGGGGGAGGGGGGGCAAAGTGGTACAAAAGTGTCATTTTGGACGAAAATGGCAAATGTGCCCAAACCTCAGGGATGAAAATGGCAATTTACTCTTACTCTTATTTAAAAGTTGCTAACACATTTATAGAGTAAATTGCCAAAATCGTCTCTGAGGTTTGGGTATGTTTGTCATTTTCATCAAAAACGACTTTTTGTACCATATAGTCCTTCATTTTTGGGATTTTTTGCCATTTTCATCACAACGCCTGACTTTTTTGCCAAAATCGTCCATGAGATTTGAGATTTTTTGTTATTTTCATCCAAATGTTTGATAGAAAAATTATAGCAAATTAAATGTTCGGATGAAAATGGCAAAAAAATCCCAAATGTGAGGGACTATATTGTACAAAAAAGTTGTTTTGGATAAAAAGGGCAAACATGCCCAAACCTCAGGAACGATTTTGGCAATTTACTCCACATTTATATGTTCCATAAATTGGCATCATTGTTTTTCTATTAACATGGTGTGAAATGACCAAACTACCCTTAATAATAAAAAATGTCAAAAATAATAACAAAAAAAAATATAAATAAATATATCTCTTGTCTAGTTCTCTCCCATAAATCATTAAAACGATTAGTTGAGTTTTTTTTTACGTTTCTGTCTAAATAATCGAGATGTTTATTGGTGATGTATAATAGCGGTCGTTTACCCCGCGACGATGATGGTGGTTTTGTACGCGTCAACCTAGAGCCATTTGGTGCGTCTGGCAGGAAAAACGAGAAGATATGGGCATAAGGCTACGGGGTGTGGGGCGGGGTTGCAAACAACGCTGGCTAAACCACACCGGGCAAGCGTTGGCCACGGCGTTGGCCCGCTGGCGTGGGTTTGAAGCCTGGCGTGGGGCGGGAGGAGAGATGAGGTGTGTGGCTGGCTTGGATTGGCTAGGGAGAGGTAACCGATTAGGCTAGCCGTTGGGGATGTCGGTTATGGTAAGTACAAAACAAATTTAAAAAAATACAATTTTTTACCAATAAATACTCATCCCAAACTACATTTTTTCACATTTATATTCTTCAACCAAAACCAAAACCAAATACAAATAACAAATCTTCAACCAAACCCACTCCAAAAAACGAAAATGGTGCATTGGACCGAGGAGAAGGAAATAGCACTAGTGACATCGATTGTTGACGCACAACGAACACTACAACGTGGTTAAACCGCGTATTGGGGACGAGCGTTTCAGCAATACCAACAACACGTCAGGAACGCGCGTCACAACTTAAACCCATGTCAACATAAGTGGTGTGAGCTCAAACCGAAGTTGGATCGGTTTAAAGTTTGCTTCGACCGTGTCCCTGCGTGCGACTTGACCCACGACGATCGAGTCGAGCTCGCGAAGATCGAGTATAGGCACGATGGGAATTCGCATTTTCGATGGGTTCCCCACTTTAATATTTACCGTACTTTGTAATTTTTTTTCTTTTTTTAGGATTTATTAAGTAGTTTTTTATTTTTTAGGATTTATTAAGTAGTTTTTTTTTATTTTTTTGAATTTAATAAGTAGGTTTTTTTAATTTTTCTGGGATTTTATGTAACTTTTTTTAAATTAATATAAGTTTGTGTTGTATTATATAAATGTCAACTATATAAAAATCTAATCTAATCTAACTTATAATAAAAGACTCCAAATAATGGCATATGTCATTCTCTCCTACAACCTCATAAATTTTATTTATATTTGTTTAATAATTTTCTATTAATATTAATATTAATTAAAAACCAATATATAGATATCACTTATTTTTATCCTTATCTTTATCTAAAATTAATAAATAACTTCAATTTTACAATGTAGACCCTTAATTTTTTTTTTTTTACTTTTAACCCAAAGTTTTTATCTCTTGCAATTTACTCCCAACTCTTTTTTATTTTCAATTCTGGTCCACCATACTTTTCATCTTTCCCAAGTTTATCGTTTCATTCTAAATTTTGTGAGTTAATGCACCGCAACGTGCGTGTGGGGTTCAACATTTTTTCGTATATTTTTTGACTGGCCCGTCGCATCACATCTATTTTTCTGCGTTTACAAGTTCATCCAACACGCGGGTCCTAGATAGACTTAGTTAATTTTTTCTATGTTCTACGTTTTATTTTAATTTCTCAGCAACGAGCGTGCGTGATTCAAATATTTTACGTCTGCTTTTCGCTCGGCGTTATTTTTTCCCGTTTTTAGTTATTTTGTTTTTACGAGCTTTTCTGGTGTTGGTGGTCGCTGACAATGGTGTAGTATTGCTACTACTTAACACAGTTTTATGACAACCGTTGCAACGCAGAGGCTTCATACTAGTAATATATATATATATATATATATATATAGGGGGCCGCTAGAATGAGAACCACCCCGAGTTGTAAGAACCGCGAGAACCACACCATCCGGGTCGCCGTTTACCATGATTTTTTTTTACAACTAGATATGTGTATTATAAACACATCCATAAAAAAAAATTTAAACGCCGCGGCCGAGGGGGTAGTTTTTTACACCACAAGTTTGGTGTAAAAAAAAGAAAACAAAAAAAAATAAAAACACCAAACTTCTGGTGTAAAAAACTACCCTCTCGGTCGCGGCGTTTAAAATTTTTTTTTTACGGATGTGTTTATAATACACACATCTAGTTGTAAAAAAAAAAATCTTGGTAAACGGCGACCCGGATGGTGTGGTTCTCGCGGTTCTTACAACTCGGGGTGGTTCTCATTCTAGCAGCCCCCTATATATATATATATATATATATATATATATATATATATATATATATATATATATATATATATATATATATATATATATATATATATATATATATGGGCTATATAGAAAACCCTATATATTTAGGAAACCCGGGAAACTCAAAGCTCTCGACTTTTTTTTTTGAAAAAAATAACACATGCAATATACATGTTTTTAAGAGTTTTGGGCCAAAAAAATCAAAAAAGCGCCGAAGGGTTTTTTTTTAAAAAAAAACAAATTTCAGCAACTTTCAGCATTTTTTGTCTAAAACATGTTAGTCAACGAAGTTTTTGGAACTTGTTTATTTTTTTTTTTAAAAAAGTACTCGACGCTTTTTTGTTTTTTTTGGCCCAAAACTCTTAAAAACATGTATATTACATGTGTTATTTTTTTCAAAAAAAAAAGTCGGGAGCTTTGAGTTTGCAGAGTTTCCTAAGAATATAAGGGTTTTCTGTCTAGCATTACCCTATATATATATATATATATATATATAGGGGATCGCTAAAATGAAAACCACCTCTAGTTGTAAGAACCATGGGAACCACTTTCTAGCCTTTAGATCAACAAGATAGATGGATGAGATTAAAAGTAACAAAAATTAATATTAAATGGTTTTTGTCTTATTATGTCTTTAATATTATAATACAAAAGGGTAATTTGGTAAAATAACTCTATTTTGTCTTTATTGTTTTTTATTAGTTTTTTTTTGTATTATTATATTACAAATTCAAGTTTTACGTTAAACTTTTTAAGTTTTATGTTTTTTTACGCGCCGTTTTTACGCCGGGTTTTTTCAAGTGTCGTTATTTTTTACGCGCCAATTTGTTAACGCCGTTGTTTTACGCGCCGTTTTTTAACGCCATTTTTTCAACGCCCCGTTTTTACGCGCCAACTTTTTAACGCCGTTTTTTACGCGCCAATTTTTTAACGCCGTTTTTTACGCGCCAATTTTTTAACACCGTTTTTTACGCGCCGTTTTTTAACGCCGATTTTTACGCGCCAATTTTTTAACGCCGTTTTTTACGCGCCGTTTATTAACGCCGTTTTTTCAACGCGCCGTTTTTACGTTAACGTAATTTACGTTTTTAACGCCGTTTTTTACACGTTTTTTTACGTAACAGTTTTTATGTTTTATGTAAACTTTTTGCGTTTTTACGTTTTAGGTAAAACTTTTTACGTTTTACGTAAAACTTTTTTACATTTTACGACCGCCAAAAAACTTTTTACGTGTTACGTAAACCTTTTAACGTTTTACGTAAAACTTTTTACATTTTACGTTTAACGTTTTTACGTTTTACGTTAAAAAGTTTACATTTTACGTTTAAAAGTTTACGTTAAACTTTTTACGTTTTACATTTTACGTAAAACTTTGTATGTTTTACGCTTCACGTTTTTACGTTTTAGGTTAAAAAAGTTTACGGTTTACGTTAAAAAGTTTACGGTTTAATTTTTTTTTACAAAAAAAATTTTATGCAAAAACGAACGCACCCAGAAATCGCAAACTCGGGAGGTGTCTCAGATATATTGTTATCATCATCGACGCCTCAAAAAAAATTTAAAAACCCAACAAACAAAAATAAAAAAAACGAGTGGAATCTTAAAAAAACGATGTTTTGGCTCAGATTTTCCGATAATCAGAGGCTGCAAAAGTAGGGTTGCAGGTTCAAAAACCTACCCTTCGCCGACCTTGCCACGCCATCGTCATCAAAATCTAGGTTTTTTTCATCATCGCCACCCAGATCCAACCGATCAAATAACCAGCATCATCAAAAAATCAGTCGTAAACATCAAAATAACCAGCATCATCAAAAAATCAGTCGTAAAATCAGTCGCCACCCAGATCCAACCGATCAAATAACAACTTTTCGATCGGGCACCACCGGCAACAAGCGGGCACCTGTAAAAACAACATCGAAGCCAACCAACAGAAGCACACAAAACATCTCTAATAAAACACCCAAATACCCATTTCATAAAGAATACCCAAAAATCAAAGGAAAATCCAGCAACAAATACAACCAAACTTGCTGTACATACCCAAGATCAAATCAAAGGAAAACCCAGCAACAATAACAACCAAGTTTGTGCAATTGTAACACAACAGAAACCCACCAATCGAACCGTTTCATAAAGAAAACACAATCAAGATGAAGATACCACCCATCGAACCATTTCATAAAGAAAACCCACCAAAAAAAACCCATCAAACCCATTTCATAAAGATTACCCAGCAAAACCGTCACATAGTAAACACATCAACCCATTTCATAAACAAAACCCAGCAAAAAAACAAACAATAAAAAATTTAGAACTCAGCGGCACCACCGGCATCATCCGGCACCACCCGGCACCACCAAGATAAAAGAGAAGAAGGGAAGGGAAGGCCAATGGTTTACCGGCACCACCGGCGGAACAACAACACCACCGACATCCACTTTTCACCAACACACCCACCACTCACCACTCCCTTTCTCCTTTGATTTCACCGACCTACCACAACACAAATGCAAGTGATGATGGTAGACCCACTATTTTACATGACTTTCTTGGCCGTGGGTGTGCTTCGGTGACCAAGTTCGCCGTCAGTAGCTCCTCCCCTTCTGCCTCCGTCTTCGGTGGCGGTGTCCGTGGTGGTGGGCCGGTTTCCACCGCTGGTTGCTCCTCCCCTTCTGCCTCCATCTCCACCAGAACCATCTCATCTTCCTTGCAATTTGGTACATAACTAAAGATGTGAAGGATTGTGGATGAGGATTGCATTTTGGGAGCAGAACGATGTAGAGAGAGAGAGATAAAATGAGAATTTCAAAGTCTTTGGATGAAAGACTTTAAAGACAAAATGTACACAAAAAGCTTCTTTGACCTAACAAAATGGAGAATACACATGAATTCTCCGGTGGTTTTTCATGTCTAGTGTTGAGATATAAGGTATTTTTAAAAGGTGGAGAGAGATATAAATGAAGGGAGGTTGCAGGTGTGGTGGGTTTTTAAAAGAGGTGGAGAGAGAAAAAGGTTATGACAATATAAATGAGGAGAGAGGTAGAGAAATGACATTTGAATGTAAATGACCAATATACCATTTATGTTGGCGCAATGTGATTGGTTGAGAGTGGTTCTCACGGTTCTTACAACTGGAGGTGATTCCTATTTTAGCGGCTCCCTATATATATATATATATATATATATATATATATATATATATATATATATATATATATATATATATATATATATATATATATATATATGGGAATGATAGACAGAAAACCCTTAAATTCTTAGGAAACTCTGGAAACTCAAATCTCCCCCCCATTTTTACCCAACCTCCCGACATTTTTTTTTTGAAAAAAATAACACATGTAATATACATGTTTTAAAGTGTTTTGGGCAAAAAAAAAAAAAAACAAAAAAGCGCCGAAGGGATTTTTTTAAAAAAAAAAATAAACAAATTTCAGCAATGTCCGGTTGCCTAACATGTGTTAGACAAAAATGCTGAAAGTTGCTGAAATTTATTTATTTTTTTTTTAAAAAAAAAACCCTTTGGCGCTTTTTTGATTTTTTTGGCCCAAAACTCTTAAAAACATGTATATTACATGTATTATTTTTTTCAAAAAAAAAAAAGTCGGGAGCTTTGAGTTTTCCGGGTTTCTTAAATATTTAGGGTTTACCCTATATATATATATATATAGGGAGCCGCTAAAATAGAAACCATCCCCAGTTGTAAGAACCGCGAGAACCACTCTCAACCAATCAAAATAAAGGGTAGTTTGGTCTTTTCCTTCAAAATGTCAAATATCTCCTCTCTCTTCATTAAAGTCATCTGACTTTATTAATAACTCTCTCCTATCTCTTCTCTCATCTATCATCAACCCCAATCTATCATCTCTCTCTTCAAAACCCATCTCACTCTCCTGCTTCATCTCCAACCAACAAGACAATACACCCCCACCATATTCATCTTCTCCAAATGCCCCCATCCCACCTAATCTGCAACCGCACGCCGTACCATTGTACCCCCCTCCTTCTCCGGGCGATAAGACCTAGGTGTTCACCACCATCTGACCACCACCGACACTAGTTGTTTTACCACCATCTGAAAAACGGGTGAAGGGGGTGTCGAAACCGGTGACGGCCGGAGATACTTACATATCTTTTCTCACTTCATTCGAGGAGAGAGATAGAGGACGGAAGCAGTGGCCGGTGGGACTGAACGGCTGTGGTAATGGTGGTGACTGAACGGCCGGTGGGACTGAACGACTGAGAAGAGAGAAAGAGGACGGACGGCGGCGGTGGCGCAGCAAGGATGGGGTGAAGGGGGTGGGTGAATCTGGTGCTTTTTGTTTCTGTTGATTTCGTTGAATCTGGGTTTGAATCTTTTGTGGTTTTGACTTTCTTGATGGTTTGTTGGTAAGTGTTTTTGTTGGGTTTGAATCTGTTTGAATATGTTGTTGGGTTTGAATCTGGGTTTTAGTTGGGTTTGAATCTTGTGGTTTGAATCTGGTGTTTTTTTAATATATTGAATCTTTGAATCTGTTTTGAATCTGTTTGAATATGTTTGAATAATGTTCATGGTGGTTTTTGAATGTTTAAATCGGTTGGACTATGTGGGTTTTGATCCGTTTTGGATTAGGGCGGTGATGATGCAAAAAAAAAAGTATATTTTGATGACAATGGCGCGGCAAGGATGGTAGAGGGTAGGTTTTTGAACCTGCAACCCCACTTTTGCAGCCTCTGATTATCGGGAAAAAATATGAGCCAAAATATCGTTTTTGTTCAAGAATCCACTCGTTCTTTTTTTATTTTTGTTTGTTGATTTTTATTTTTTTAAGGCGTCGATGATGATAGCAATCTATCTGAGACACCTACCGAGTAACGATTTTCTGAGTGCGTTCGTTTTGTGTAAAAAACTTTTAACGTAAATCGTAAACTTTTTAACGTAAAATGTAAAAACGTAAAACGTAAAAAGTTTTACGTAAAACGTAAAGCGTAAAACGGTAAAAGGGTAAAACGGTAAAAGTTTTACGTAAAACATAAAACGTAAAATTTTTAACGTAAAACGTAAAAAGTAAAACGTAAAAAGCAAAACGTAAAAAGCAAAACGTAAAAAGCAAAACGTAAAACGTAAAAAAAAATTATGTAACCTGTAAAACGTACAACGTAAAACGTGAACTTTAAATGTAAAACGTAAAACGGCGCGTAAAAAACGGGACGTAAAAAACGCAGCGGTATAAAACGGCGCGTAAAACTGGGCATAAAAAACAGCTCGTAAAAACATGGTCGCAAAAACGGCGCGAAAAAAACGGGCGTAAAACGATTTGTAAAAAATGGCGCGTAAAAACGGGTCGCAAAATAACGCGCGTAAAAATTTTTTTATCAAAAAATCTGATTTTAAAATGTTGTTTAATAAATAAAATCTGATTTAGGAAAAAAAAAACAATTAATGCAAATAGGACAAAAATGTATTAAAAAAACAATAAAATTAATAAGACAAAAAAAAAAGAAAATTACTTAAATACCCTTTTAGATTAAAATATTAAAGACATAATAATACAAAAAGAATTTAATATTACTTTTAACTACTTTTAATCTCATCCTTACATTTTGAAGATCTAATGGCCAGAAAGTGGTTCCCGCGGTTCTTACAACTGGAGGTGGTTTTCATTTTAACGGTCTTAGGTTCATTTGTGAAAACCCCCCTTGATTGTGAACACTAGTGAACTAATCCTAGCCCTTGATTATCACTACACAAGCGTAAACATAAGTGAAAATCAATGGCCATAATTTGATGATGAAAATACACTAGTGTATTTTACGATTTGATGATGTAAATCAATGACCAGGATTTGTTCACTCATTTCACAAATACACTAGTCTTCACTCTAGAACCTCACCCTATATATATATATATAGAGGTCGGTTAACGTACAATAGGGCTTATCGTACATTACGTACGCGATAACCCCAGCCGTCAGATTTTCATCTCCCATGCGATTTCATACCTCCATGCGAACTGTACTAACTGTGCGAATTCAATTTTACACATGCGATTTTCTCCATCTACACACCCCATGCCATTTTTTACATTACCCCCATGCTAAC